>NC_044277.2:85026035-85338974 GCF_004027225.2 Strigops habroptila
ACTTCTACAGCTGGCTCTGTTCCCCTTCCTCCTTCACCACCTCTTTTGCTGCTGTCATTCCTGAGGTTTTGAAACCAGCCATGTGTCATCTGTGACCTTCACATCTTCATTGATCTTCCTGAGAACATCAGCCTGTTTCTCTGAGTCTGTTTTCTAATCCCTTAATACCGCAACTATCTGACAAGACTAGCCAGAGGAAGAGGGTGTCCTCACCTCCTGGGGTCTGAGTTGGAGTGCTTTTGCACCCTGAGTGTTGCACCATATGTTCATTTACAGATCAGTAGTTTTTCTTCAGAAATGTCAGGATTAGCTGAAGAAATCTCTGACTGGTTTTGGGCAATGCAATTTTCCACTCTGGGTGGATAAGTAAAGAGATTGCAACCCTCTTGAAAAGCTAAGGTGTAAAGATATAGATGTCATCCAGGCAGAAAGATCGGTGGATTTAATTCATTGCTCATTTTTCTAAATGCTGTTGACACATAGCAATTAGTGGCAATCTTGGATGTGACAGATCCAGGCTCAACTCCTGAAAACAGATTTTTAAATTAAACTTAGGTGACTGGAGGATTAAGGCAGAGGTGAATGAGGATAGGAGGCTGTTTACCTCCTTAATTAGGCCCTGATTCAGCCAAGCATCCAAGCAAGTGCTTCACTTCAAGGACATGAATAGTTAATAGAGACAGTTTCCATACTCGGAGCTAAGAGAGTGCTTACGTGCATTGCTGCATCTTAATATGAAGTAAAGCAATTCATCTGTGATGGGAACTGAGATGGCCAAACGTTTGTGGGAACTAAGAAGGTGCCAGCTGATTATTCTTCTTTGCCTGCCCCATCATACATGAGCACAGTATTCAGGAGCGGAGATGCTGAAATAGCTCAAGACAGTTTCTTTAACCAGGTTCTCTTAGCGTGGCTTTGCAGGCAAGGGATTCGACCAAGTTCATGCAGTTTACAGTTTTAATCAACTGCTCCTGCAGTGATGTTTCCTGCCCTTAATTCTTTGTTGCCTTCCTGGCAGTGGGGGGTCTTACTGCCCCCTCTTCACTTATTCATGTTTATTCATGCACAGAAAGTGTCTCTTTATCTCACCTCTTATCCCTTTGCCTCCCCCTTCTCTTGGCATGCCATTTGGCCTCCTCCTCCCCCTTATTATCTCTGTCTGTTGTCACACCCTCATTTGGGCCATCCCTTGTTTTCTTATCACTGACTGTCCTATGCCTGTCCCATGCCTGTCCCATACAAACACTCCCTGTGCTCCAGCAGATGCGGTAGGAAATGCAAAGCCTCTGAAAAGAAGTCATGGGGGTGGGATAAAGCCTGGAGCAAGCAAAAGCCATGACAGAAGTCCAGGCTCAAGAAGCACCAAAGGCACATTTGTCACTACTACCAAGTTTTCCCTACTGCCAGTAGTCTCCACCACCTACAGACCATTTCCCATTCCTACACAAGATCAGACATTCAAAAGAGCTGAACTGTGGTTCAGACCACATTTTGGAATGCCCAGTGAGACTGGAATTGTGACAGAGTGGCTCAGCACGAAACTGTTCCCACCAGGGCTTTCTGAAGACCTTGGAGTCAGAGGTGGTTGAGGTCACTTGCAGATCTGATTGCTGGTTCACATTCAAAAGTGGGAGCATGTCTGAAGATCTCTCTCCCTTTCATAAGCTGTTTATTGTATTTTACAATGGGATTTTAAAAGTCAAGGAATACGTTAACAATATTGTTCACATTTTGACTGTTTCCCACTTCATTGTAACCTTTTTCTTTTAAGTGTGCTGTGCCAACTCAACTCTTGCAATGGTTTTAGAAATGGCAGCACAGAACCTTAAATGACATGATTTATATGAAAATAAAAATGGCTTTTGAATACAGAGGATATGAGACAGAGGTGAGGTTTCCTTCAACAAATCTGGCATTAAGGGCTAGACTGCTGTCTAATTTCTCCAGCCTTCACAAGAGCTTGCCTGCCTTCAGCTGTTTGTGTTTTATTTTATGGGTGAGTGGGTGCACAAAGGAAGATGACAGCCACAGCATGTTCATGTACTGCAGAGTTTGGATCAGCAGATGCCTTGGCATTAGCCTTTTCAGCATGAGGTCTTCCAGTCACTGGTATGCTGGGGCATAACTGTCTTGAGCCTGAGTATGCCATGACACCTAATGTTTTTTCCTGCTTGAAAGATGGTACTTCAAGCCACTGATTCTCAAAAGCCTGTGCCACCTCCTGCAAAATATGTATCAGTGTTACTTTAGTGCTGCTGAAGACATTGTCAGAGTGAATGCAGTTGTCCCTCTGAGGGACACCCCAGGGCAGTGTGAAAGGGCCATATGGACCAGGCTAGGAGAAATGCAAAGGTAGCCAGTTCTGAGGAAGCAGATGGGTTTGGGGGTTTGTCTCTGAAAGCTTACATTTCATGTTTTTGAGGTGTTTCACAGTCCAAAAATGACAGTAGGTTTCTTTCACTTTCTTCTTTTAGTTCCTTAGTTATTTGAAATTTATTCTCCTAGAAAATGTGGAATGTTTTAACTTTATCTGTGAACAAATTGTCCAAAAGTATTCTGCTCAAAAAAAAAAAAAAAAGAAAAAAAAAAAAAGAAAAAAAATGGCTTTTAAATTTTTTTTTTCAGGGGTGGTCAGGCTTTCTCTTAGATTGACCCTAGAGGTCTTCTGCCTCCCCCATAAAATCTACAAGAGGTTTTTTTCAGACTCATATCTCTGTCCTTCACCATTTACAATTTCTCTCAATGGGGCAAATGGTTGAAAGGAAGTGAAGGTTTGGAAGTGGTTGTTTAAAAAATAAATAAGCCTTCACCTTTCCCCTCTATCACCTTTAGAGTCATCATTTGTAAATTAACAAATCATGATGGAGGCATGAAGAGGTGGGACCTTTGTTATTGTTGCTCCCTGGGATGATAATGTTGATGAGTGCTTAACCACAGTCCTTATCTTATTGTCTCATTTTTGTATGACATTAAAAACTTTTAGCAATGATTCTGAGCTTATCACAATTTAAAAGCATTTTACATTATGAATTATTTTTAATATCCTTAATACTTCCCTAGTATTCAAGGAGACCTTGTATGGTTGAGTTGCAGGGAAAATTGAGCCTTTTAGATCTAACCAACTTTTAGAAGTTGCTTGGGTTTGTTTTTGTGGGTTTTTTTGTTGTTGTTGCTGAAGAAAACCCTAGAAAATTATCTTTGTGGCATAAACATCTACAGTACTTGACGTGAACCAGGAAATGGATCTTCATGCCCATCTTGGATGCTCCCCAAATTGTCTGATGTCCCAGCTGGACGGGTTAAAGAGGAGACAGTAATTATCTTCAGGGCCAGGGAGACTTAAACATTAAAGAGCTTTATACCTAGGATCATCTGGAATTTTTGCTCATTCCTCACATATAGTGTCTGAGCTCACCAAAGCAGACAATATGAAAAATATTAACAGGACTCAAGAAGACATTAGTAATAGATTAAGAGCGCATGCCTCCTTTGCAAGGCTTTTTTTTTTCCTTGGTTTTTTTTCCTTTCAGCCAGAAAAGTCTAAAGGTGAGTAGGTGAAGTCAATTTTAATAATTCACAGACAATAATACATCTATTTCTCACTTGACAGAGCTAGTGTTTAAACTATTAGCATTGTCTGGCATAACATAAAACAGGATCAGTCACTCATCCCTTTGAAACATCTAACCTAGCCTCATTTAAATTTCTTCCTCCCAGCTTTGCCAGTACATTTTAATAGTCTTGGTAGAGCTATCAGCTGACTTGTGACTTCAGACTTTATCTACTGGGTTGTGGTTAGGAGTGGAGTAAGACAGCACCATTCCTCGTCAGCTTTTTCTGCATGCAATGGTACAGAAATCTCAGTGCTACAGATAGCCATTGAAATTCAAAACAGGCCACTCGACTGCTGAACAGAAATGAGTTTTTAAATCAGGTTTTCTTTTTGGAACACTGTTCTATAATTTCTGAAAACTCTCTTGTCTTTTTTTCCTTCCTCCAAATTGCTGAACTGGTACTACTTTGCAGTCATGCTTTGTATTGAATAGCTGTAAAGGGAAAGGTGGATTAGCAATAATGAAAACAAACAAAAGTGTTTTAAAATAAGATGCCTGCCTGGGTGTTTTACAATAATCTGTAACAAGTTCATGTTTATAATTCACTACATCTGTTACCACGTTAGTGCTCTGCAGACCTTAGTTTTACAAATTTCCAGATTGAGTGGCTAGGAGTTAAATTGCTTTTGTTTTTATTTTTAATTCTGTTTGACCTATAATATACTACACTTCCACTGTCTGATTTGGAAAGCAAAAACATATATTAAAGCTTCTTTACAATAACAAAGTCTTCTGACTAAAGCAATTGGCTCCCACTGTAGTTTTCCCTTAGATAACAGTTGTAAATTTCCAAACCTCTAATCTTTGGCAGCATTTCCCTCTTGATCTTAGGTTCTGTTTCCATGTGTTGGGGGAGATTAAAAAGTAGGTTATGAAGGTGAAATTGGAACCAGAGGAAATGTGAGGTTTTAGAAGGAGCTCAGGTGAGTAATAGAGCCAAGTTTGCTGTGTGCACTGTTTTCATAGCTATGAAACAAAGCCTACTGGGGCCTCTTCTTATACTGCAGTGTCACCACTGATCACATGTTGTGACATCGCTCCTCACTCTAAACAATTCTTCTTAGTGCTAATCCTATAAGGTTACCACAGTCTTTTATCTTACACATAGTTGGCTGAAAGGGCTTGCAGATGAGTATCCAAGGTAGTATTTAGGTGTTTTTTCCTGACCTTTCTTTCTCTGTCTCCTCCCCAAGGTGCTTATTGGTATTATCGCTGTATTTCACATATTTGTTAGATGCCTTCTGGATGGCTTCTAGGCCTAAAATAAAGACCGAAATTAATCTGGACTGATGAAGTAAATCCCAAAAGAGTCAGGCAGCTCAGGCACTGTAAACGAAAAGTTGGCATGATTAGAATCTGACTAGCCCTAGAGGTAAGCCACCCACCTCTATAATAATTCAATAGCTGAGCGGCATAACGAATGCAAAGGGAAGGTGGACACGGGAATAAAAACAGAAACACAGGAAAGTGCATTATTCACAACAGTAAAGATTCACAACAGCGAAGACTTATGTGCACTTGAAGAACAGCCAAAGGGAGTTTGTAATGGATGACAGGCAGTTTGTGTGCTGGAAAGCTCACAAGAAGTATTCTTATTTTTGCCTTCTAGTATTAGCGACCGCAATTAGTTCTACTTTGGCTTAACTGCTGAATGAAGTTTAAAAAAAAACCAAAACAACACAACATGATTGACTTAATTAAATATGGCTTTGTGAAGGATATCCTACTCCAGACTAATACCTGGAACAATTATCTTTGATACCCTTGATAGCATAGCTTACTATGATTGAGAGTACCCCGGATGCAAACATCTGCACCCAGCAGCTGCTCCAGCAAGTTATTTGCTTTCAGAGGAAGAAGGGGGAAAACTGAGAGAAACTGTGTGTAAGTACATGGAAGTTGATGTACTTGCTGTGGTTTTTGTGAGGATCAGCATTGTATGCCAGGGTTCATCAAATGAGTGTTTTGTACATTGACATACAAACAGCTGATTGGAAGGTTTACAGCACTGGGACAATATAGACAGTTGCCATTCATGTATCTGGGTATGACTCCACCCCTGGCAGTGTCCAAGGCCAGGTTGGGCAGGGCATTGAGCAAGCTGGTCTAGTGGGAGGTGTCCCTGTCCATGGCAGGGGTGTTGGAACTAGGTCCTTTCCAACCCATTCTATGGTTCTGTGACTTTCCACGACTTTGAGCAGGGACCATTTAGAAATGTGACAAGCAGTTGGAGTCACTGTTGCTTTTGGTTGGGACTGCCAAGAATTGTCCCATTTATGGTGGCAAGAAGAGTCTGCTGAAGGGATGTGCGCAGTGGTCAGAGGAATGTTATTAACAACTCATTTTCTATACACCAATGAATGACAGTGACTGCTAGAGACAGAAAGAGCTAAATTCATTAGATGTGAAGGCATCCTTGGTTTGTGTGTCAACTTTCCCCTTGTTACTGACTACTTTTTTTGCTGTAAAGCCTGGAGAAGCTGGGTTGTCCCTCAGGTCTTCCAGTGTCTTAACTGCTGAGAACCCAGCTTGACACTGTTTGCAGTTGCCAATAAGCAAAACTTCACAAGACATAGTATATCAAGAATGCCCTCAAATACTGGGTGATTTCTAAGGGATCCTGTGTAATCTGTCAAAGAGTGTTCAGGAGATTGGCATGCCCTAGCATATGTATCGCACCTGTGTCTCTCTTCTAAAAGCCATCAGTAGATTGTTGAGGCAGAAGAATAAACTTTATATCAAATTCCTCTACAGGAAGATGTTCATTTTGGACCAGGATTCAAAGTGAATGAATATCCAGTTAGAATTTTTTGAGTTTCCCTTTCATTCATTGCTACCAACTGGACAAATTTTGACCTTCTCACATTAAGTACTGTCTAAGCATTTACAGTGATCTCTGTAGAGATGCACTTTGAAAAAAAGCATTCTGTTGATATAAATTATTTTAGTATGGGCTATAGATATTAAAGAGATTCCTGGATAAGGAAAGGGAGTGTTAGACTTTTCTGTAAGGATACCAATTTAAACTGTAATGCAAATGGGAAGAGGTGACTTGACAATGCACTGGTGGAGGTAAACAGACTCATTTCTGTGGAAAGGGTGTTGACAAGCAGTGATTTTTTGGGAAGTCTCCAGACAGAGTCCAGACACTGACTTTAGGGATTTAGGCAACATAAAAATGATTATTAAAAAAAAAAAAAAATTACATCAGCTGTGCCTGCAGTTTCTTCTTCCTTTTTTTCGCATACTTTCATTCTATTAAACATTTCCAGAAACACTTGTACAGTTAAGCCTAGCACTGTGAAAGGACTAATATCCTTTTTTGATAAACAGTTCCTGTGTTGCTTTTGTGTCAAGTACATTTCAGCTGCAAGTTTATAGGCTTCTTAAAAAAAAAATACATAAGGCCTCGAGCCTGATAGACCTCATGTGGACCTGAACTAAAATGATCACATCGAGTATCATGTTGGTAAGTGGCCTTGGACGTTCACATGGCCTTAGGCATAGATATAGAGATGGCTCCTTTCAAGACTAAGTTCCAGGCATGCTGACAAAATCATCTGCTTATGTCCCAGATATTGTTTTGGTTTGGTTTGTTCTCATCCCCCAAATTAATTTTTATTTTGCCTAATAAGGTGATGCTTTGGAGAGGGGGGGCTTGCGAGCGTACTGTTTTGTTGCTTGTTTTTTGCCTGCTCCACAAAGCATCCTATTGATGGTGCTGCAAAGAAAGCAGATTCCTCTTTTTGTACTCTGAGATCCCTTGTGAAAACTCTTGTTGCCCTCAAAAATCACTATACTAGTGGTGTGCTATGACTTCTTACGCATCCTGATGACCACTGTTTGTTGTTGTCTTCTCACATTGCCCTGTGTCTCTATTTATTTGTGCTCTTCTTCATGTACTCAGGGCATGTGCATGCAACTTGATCTAATGAGTTAGGCTGAGTAAAGGAAAAATATCTAGCCACAAAGTTTGAAATGCTTCAGTGCAGCAAAAGCAGAGTAAATTAGTTCATATAAAACCCTGTGTTTGTCATGGTAGTGGTATGGCTTCATGTTGTTAGCTAGCAATGTGCAGCATGGCCTTGGATTATGAACATTTTGTGCAGGAAAGTTTCTTTTGGTCCTGGTTTGTAGCACAGCTAGAACAGGAAGATCATTGATGATGGCAGAGGTTTTTAGACACTAACTGTAATAATCACTGTTATATCTTTGCAAAGATTTTAGAGACCTATGTGGGAAAATATTTATTACATCTGTTAAGATTCTGACCCATAAATGCAGACTTCCACCTGCATGCAACAGCTGAAGCAAGCATACCAAACCTAGCACTGGCTGGGTAACAAGACAGCTTTTCAGTGCCCTGAGACCCAAGCAGCTCATCCTCTTACTGGAAATTCGTTGGATACCATCTTTAAATGTTTTACAGTATTTTTATTAGTACTTACCACTCTTCAGTGGATCAATGGAAGCCTGTTCTGAAATTTTAGGCCCTTTTTCTTTGCTTTAGAGTTTCAAATTAATGATCTGCAACTGTAAACTCACATATTTGTTCTGACACATTTTTTAAATATAAAGCTCTTGTGTGTCTGCGGTTAAAGGAAGATCCAAAGAAAATGAGGATATCTGGCACTCCAGTCTCCCCTATCAGCTCATTAGCCAATTTTATACATTTTATCTTCATGCGGAAAAAATGTTACGACATAGTGGCTTGTTGGCTGTATCATACTAGTGTTATACTGGTAGCTGTGTTACTATGAATTTAAAACCAGTGCACATTTTCAGCAGTTGTAAGTTATCCACAAACATTCCTGGTGGTGACTTTAAAAAGAAGTATTTTATATTCAAAATAACTAAAATACTGTAGGAGATGTGGTTTCATCTAGCCCTTATATGGATTGTATGACACCTGTCTTTTTCTTCTTTCAAAAAGGTGCAGTTAGGTATCTAATAGATCCAAATAGACCTATCCTGTATTTTTTCCACTAAAAATAGAACATTCAGGGTTAGGGATCAGATGGTTTTATGTCACTTATTTGCTGTGTCCCCTTGGGTGAGTATATATACTTTCTGATGCTAAACAAACACACAAAGTTTTTTATACAGTGTTTGGGAACTCATTTTCATTTACGTTGTGAGCTTCCTAAAGTTCTACATTAAAATGTGCTTTACAGGAGAAGCTTATTATTATTAAACTACTTAAGTGAAGGCTCAGGTATCAGCTTAATTCTGCTAGTGACACATGTTATATGGAGAGTGTACTGTATTTTTGCAGGGTCGAGGCTCGTCTCCTGTCCTGTTTTTCCTCGCCATGTCCTTGTGCGCAGGGTGACTATACCTCTCTACTGAGATACATTATCACCACACATTATTATTCTCCCTAACCTTCCACTTAACTCTCTATGCTGTGATCATCTAATCACCCATCTTCCTACATTACCATTAGTCATTCTAATATTTTCCTTCCTCTTTCCCCACAATTGTCTGTTATCGCTCTGTTCTACCTTTTAAAATTTATTCAGATGTTGCATTTTTACTCAGTTACATCTCATCAAAGCAAAAATATTTCTCTTTTACTCAACACTTTTTTTTCCTAAAATAAATATGAGACTCTTGCCCCAGAAGGCAAATTCCCTGCTCTTGTTATTCCCTAGCATCTACTGCTACTCCCTGCTTTTGCTGCCCTAGTTGAACATGCAAGTGTCTTCTCGTTCTTTCTACAGAAACAGAACTTCGGTTTTATTCTAGGAGATGCCTTTCAAAAAGATCCCCAAGAATCCCAGGTTGTGCTTGTCCAGAACAAAGGCAAAAAAAGCACATGCCTGGAAGTACTCTACAGGCAAAAAAAAATGAGAGAGGCCAACTTTTTGATCTCTTTGGTTTTGGTTTTTTTTTCCCAGATATTAGTAAGTGAAACAGAACTTGATTTTGTGTTCATTCTTGATGAGATGCATGTGCTGTGCACATACATGTGCTTTCTTTCTTTCTCTTCTCTGTTTAAATCCCATTTAAACAGTGCTCAGTGACTGCTGGGAGTTGTAATCCATGTGTAACTCTGTCATGAGGCAAACACCAGCTGGAGGGACAGCTCTACAGAGCAGTCTGCAACCAGCTGACTTGCCGAGGAATCATAAAAAAGGAAAAAGGGGTTCATGAGAACTCAGCCAGTGCCTTTTGGAAAGTGTTTCTTACACTCTCTTAAGGACTACAAAGTCTGTATCTTGTACAGTTTCTTATGCTTAGCCATGGACAAGATTGCAAACAGAAAATTACAGAACTTCACAGCCAAATTGGTACTTTCTCAGATTTGTTTGACAAGGTATTTCACACAGCTTCAAAGTAGACTGAAAGCACCTATAAAAATCTGATGTTTACTACATAGAAAGAAAAACAAAATCTTTTGCTTTTTATTGGAGGAAACCTTTTTCCCCTGCCAGAATCACCAACAATGTGAATATTTCCACTTGATTCTCTATTTCTGATATGTATTTCCATTACCCATCTCTAAAGTCCCTGTCTGGGTGTATTTGCAGAAGGTTATCTGAAGAAGCACAGATGTTTGGAAGTTTACCATTCTTTTAATTCAATAACGTGTTAGGGTATATTTATAGCTTTGCTGATTCAGAGCCATAGGTTAACAACTCCTGTACTCCAATACTATTGAGTAATTTCCCAGAGCTCTATCCTAACACTTCTGTAAAACAAAGCGCTAGGGACTGTTAGTGTAGAAAACTGTAGAATTTTATGAGGGAATTTTAATAAGGAGCACTATTAAAAATAAATGCCTCTGTTTATGGGTATTGGCTAATGAGTAGAATACTAAAAAAAGATGCTAAGCAGCAATAGCTTCAGCAGTAGAAAAGATAAACAACAATAGATAATGGTGAGTGTTGAATATATCATAGCTGTTATTACTGATTTTTCCTACCTGGTTTCTTTGGTTTTATGCTCAAAAATGACAAAGTGATTGGTACCTGTGTTGTAGCAGAGCAGATCTAGCGAATATTTGATGATTCCATGAGTTATAACGTGGATACAAAGATATTTGGACTTTGGCATCTTTGAATTAGGTACATCCCATTATTTACCCTTCCTGCTTGTAATCTTTGCCAAGTCAGTGCACTGAAAGGTCAGTGAAATAAGAGCCTTGAGAATTATTGTTAGTGGAGAACAAGAAGGTAGCCTTACAAATGGTGTACATCCTCTTAGGAAAATATGTTGAATTGACATGGTTGTAAGTTGTGGGCTGTGAAACAAATCTCTTAACATTTGACATACACTACAAATGGAGCCACTGGTTCTTGAAGTGAAATTGATTTTAATGTACTACGGTGCTGGCGCTGACATAGACCACCTTGCAGCATACAGAGGCCAAAGAGGTAAAGTATGGAAATAATCACAGTCAGGTAGAGGCTGAAATTCTGGCCACAGCCTTCAGTGGAGCCCAGGTTTAATTTGCATGGTGTATTTTCACAAAAGGGATCCCACTTCCTGGAGAGTGAATGCTCTCAACAAAATGTTTTATGCTCCTTATTGAGGGTTTTCAGTGGGGTGACCAATCAAAAATCAGCTTTGAAGCAAAAAAGAAAACGATACCATGCTTAATTCACTCCCAAACTCAGTTCCACAATAATAGCTGACAGTAATCATTCTAATTTTAGAGTAGAGTCTTAGAGGGACACTGGACCTCAGAGCTGCAGACAGATCCCTGGGATCTTGAGTCCTGCTTCGGGGTGGAATTTGTGAGCGAGGCATCCCCTCCAAGGTTACTCACAGAGGAAGGAAGGGGTGGTTGGTGTGTTGGCCCTTAGGGTTGAAATGCTTGCCAGCAAAGCTGGAGCACTGTGAAAAGGTCTGCAGTTCAGCAGGGTTGTGGTATAAATACTCGCCCACAGCCAGGATCACTGGAAAGACAGAGGCACTGAGTGAAAGTTTACTTTAGCTGTAAATTTTCATCTTTGGAAAACAAGTATTTTATTTCACCAGTCCTATCCTATTCAAAGGTTTATAATATCAGCATGTCAGAAGTGACCTTGGTTTTCAAAATCAGCTAATACTGACTAATGGGCATTGTTGACATGATAAAAGAAAATAGTATATTTACTGCAAGTAACCTTGCCCAAGAATGACTGCCTTCAACAGTGACTAAGGTGGCAGCTAACTGTTGTTGATTTCCTTATTTAGTTTCCTTCAGATTAAATGTTGGTGTTTTATTTGGGGGTGCTCTGAGCCGAGAATAACAAATTCTACTCTGGTGGCACGGAATTGTACAAGTACAAAATCATACATGTACTTATTAACAATTCTGTCCTTGGTCTGGAGAAATGTGACATCTGTGCAGACAAGCGAGAAGAGTCGTTGTACACTTTCAGAGTTAAATTGATGGAAGTTTTTCAGTGTCCAAGTTACTTGCATTTTGAGATGAAAGGGATAATGTTTCTCCAAAATAAAAATGTACTTTGGGAAAGCAAAACAATAATTATTGCTTCAGCTAGATTTTCAACTTAAGAAGCTTTTTGTGACTTTAAAGTTCTCTGTATTCAGTCCTAAGTGCTTGACCTATGTGTGGTGTAACATAACATACATTATGCTTGGCTTCTTAAATAAGTTTTTATTAAGTTACTGTGCTCTTTGCAACTTTGGAAACTTTTTAATTCTTACTTTGAATTCGTCAGTTCACAGCTATCTCCGTGTGCGATACAAACATTGGCTGTAAAATGAGCAAGTAAAACACCTCCCTGTAATTAAGAAAGGAGGTGGTTTCCTCAGTGGAAATAATCTGCATTGGCCGTAGCAAGAACTACAATTCAATTCAAGCATCTCATTTAACACTTCAGATTGTCTTTGCATATATGGGCTAGAGTCCAACAGCATTAGGAAATCCTTGGTGGATAGTAATCTGGAACACAAAAAGCAGCAGTCATACTTCAACACAATTGATAGCCTCTACTTACTAGCAGTCTTCAGGCTAAATTATCATGCAGATGCAATTAACTGTCTTTCACTGAGAGGGTGGGTCCTTACAGATCGAGAAGAGGTCACAGATGGGGCAGTGTGGCTATGTGGTTAAGCATAATTTGACTTGCTGAGAAATTGGTCCAGGCTCTGGGCTCTTAGCCTCAACACATGCGAAGTCAGACAGTAAGAAACACCATATACCACCAGCCAACCACATCTGCCACCAGGCGTGATCCATCCAGACTGTAAATTCAGGATCACTTTTTTTTTCCTTTCCTCCTGTGTTTTCTGTCGGGCAAGTAACTTCAACTTGCATCTATGTCTAGCCCTGAGGAAAGGGATACAATCAAGTGGACAGTCGTTAGTCTTGTTGACTCTGTGGAGGGGAAATAGATTATAATCTTTGCTCCAGGTATTTGTTGTTCTGAATTTCCTCTATGGGCTCCCGAATATTTTATTATGCATTTCATGGGGTTCCTCAAGCTAAAAGCTCCAAAATGCAAAGGAGTTTGATTATCAAAGCTGTGATTGCTGCCATGTCCAAAATGTGAAATAATAGAGTTAATAATTTGTTTACTTGTCTGGGACAAATCAAATAGTGTCATTTCTTGTTGAGAAAACACACTTTCTTGGCAAACCTTAACATAGATGTTTCCAGCAGAATCTTCTCTCTTGTGAGTCTGTCTAGTGTAGGAAGAGTAGTGTTGGCTTCTCAGTTCAGTTTGAGATTTGACAATGCCCAAGGGAGGGGATGCGTCAGTTTTAAGGAATCCCCCACGCCCCACAAAACTTGGAAATTTTACATTTATAACATCATGTCTGCCTTGAGGAGGCAAAATGTCGTTATCAGGATTAACCTTTAGTTAGTTTTTTGTATTATTTTCAGATGGGCATGTTTGACTCAAAAGTCAGCCTGACTATCACTCTGTATCAATTCTCAATGGTGTATGGACAGCAGCATTTAAATATCATCTTATGTACAAATAAGTAAAGTACAATCAAGTTTTGAAGAAATCTGAGGATCTTTAGCTGATATTAATTGCTGTACCTTCTTTGACTTGTTTTTCAGTGCAGTTTTAAAGGCAGGCATAAGGATTTGGGATAGTTTTGTTGACACAGCCCATTCAGCTTCTCTTCCTGGAAGATATCCACAGGCTGAGCAAGCTTTGTAAACCTTGTCATTAAACACTTTATGCCTCCTCCCAGTTGCACACATGTTAGAGTTTCACTTGGGTGTATTGGGTGTTCTCTCCTTACAAGAGTTTAGACATCAATTTCTTCCATATTTATTACAAATATTTTTTCACCTTTTTGAGTGATGCAGAGGAGTCAGACTAGAGTATTTGGGATCCAAAATAGCCATGGGATGATAGAGATTGCCACAGCTACAGAGACTTAGTCATTGCTTTTCACATTTTCTGTAGTGGATTCTTGTCTTTGAGTCCTGGACTGCAGAGATGAATGCTGAGCTGCACCTTTATGTTGCATGTTCTTATTTCTCTCTGGGGCAAAGCGAGCCCAGGGAAGTGGCAGTCAAAGTGGTGACACTAAGTCCCAAGCAGGAATCACATGGAATCTCAATTAAGTTGCAGTGCTCCTATTCTGTGGAGACAATGTTATTCCAATGATGGATTGAGCACCAAGAAGAACTAGCAAAAAGGGAAGGTTGTTGCTGGTCTCAAGAGAGGAAAGAGAAGAGAAAAGTAGGGTTTCTGCATGGGTGGGTTAATGGAAAAAGCTGGAATAGTTTTACCTGTACTTCTGTCCTTCAAAAGCCATTGGAGACTGAGTGGTACAACGCTGTAGGCTTGCAGAGGTTAAAAGTGGTTTTGAGGGCAAGGAGGAGAGCAGTATAACTATTGTTTGATCCTGAAGGAACATGTTCTCAGCATCTCTAGATGCAGAAAATTCCTCAAAAAATCCCAGCAGATTAATATTTTCCTGTCTGGTGAATCTGGCACAAAAACTAAGATCTGGGAAGTAGGATCAGGTTTAAAATTTTACAGATCATGAGAAATTAAACCATAAGAATGTCACTAATTCATTTCATGAGGTGTTCATCTCTGCACTGCCTGGAGAATAACTGCTATATTTAACTAAGCAGCAGCTCTTCAGTCAAAAACGGCAGATAGCCCTAACTCATTAGTTAGCTAAACTTCATTTCTCACTACTTTCTGGTGGCACAAAGCCCATTGTAAAATTGAAAATTGCCTTTCATATGGTTCAGCTGCACTGAAGGAGCAGCATTAAATGCCTTTCACATATTCTGCTTTTGTCACTAAGTTTATTTAAAGGATAGACAATTTCCATCTCTGCTGGCCCTTGCTGCTTTAATCCAGTCATTTCTCTAAATGTGCTAATAGTCTGATTTCCAGTTTTCAGAATGAAATAAACGAAGTCATCAGTGTAAAATGGTAGTGTTTGAGGGACATCTGTCCACATTTTCAGCCTGGAGTGAAGTGCTGTTTAAGGGTAACACGAATCTCAAAAATAAAAGTTAAAACTATCCTTTACTTGAATTGTGGTGCACTGATAAATTCAGATCAGACTGAGGCAGACTGTATTTAATACACCTCCATCCTTCAGAAGGTGCAACCAAATCTGTCTTCTTCTGAGTGCTATACTTGCCATTCTGTTTCCATGTATACAAGCCATTAATCTTTCCTATATCTTTGCTGGGATTTTCAATGCAATGTGACCTTTCTCCTTGGCAGCTTCACTTTTTCACTTGAAGAATAAGAACCTTAAAGAAACCCTGTGAAAAGCTGTGTAAAGAAATTACTTCATAGGTTAACTTGGCAGTACTTCTCTACATGAGCAGCTTTGCTGAGCTCAGAGTAGGTTGTGAACATCCCAAAAGATGGAAGAACTGTAGGGCTTGTAAAGGAGCAAGGTTGGTTAGGACTGAGACTTAACAGCTACAGGGTCCCTTTTTGCAGCACCATGGCTGGATTGAGGTGGTAACATGAACAGACTGAAAAATTATCAGTAGCAAAGTTTTGTCATAGTTGTTAATCTTTGCAGACTAATGAAGAAAATCTGTTGTATGACAAGGTGGAAGAGAACAGATCCAGCCAGTGGATGTGAGGAAGGCATCTCTGCTGATGCTCATCACAGAAAGCTGTATTAGTCAAGGAGCTGCTCAGGTTACACCCTCAGAAAGTCTGTCTCTAAATGTCTCAAGGAAGTAGAATCATAGATTTATTTAGGTTGGAAAGGACCCTTAAGATGATTGAGTCCAACCATTAACCTAACACTGTTAAGTCCACCACTAAAGCATGTCCTGAAGTGACACATCTGCACGTCTTTTAAATACCTCCAGGGATCATGACTCAACCGCTTTCCTGGGCGGCCTGTTCCACTGCTTGACAACCCTTTCAATGAAGAAAAGTAATCTACATTAGGCCAAGTTTAGATTTCAGAACCCCACAGAAAATGAGCTCATAGACATATAAATTCTGTTGAAAATATGAATGAGCGGGAGGTTTTGGAATTGTGAATTTTCAGGAGTGGTGAGGATCATTGTGACAACACAGGTTTCATTCATAAATGTATTCCCAGAAGCAAACTTTGGTCTGTGCTTAAGCCAACACATATCCATTGAAGTGAATATACTGTTGTCAGGATGAAATGGTTGAGTAGAATAATGCTTCACTTAGTGCCTGAGCTCAGGGAAACATCTAAAGAAACTAGGAGCACAGTGACACACTGCTGGGAATAAACCATTTCAAGAGGCTGATAGGCTTGGGCTTGAGGTTTCCCTCCTTTGATTTTCTTGTTTTATACCAGTGCATCTGACGCTGTTCATTTTAAATGTTCTCAGACTATGTGACTGCTTCTTCCTGAAATATATTATGCACATCTAGGTATTTCAGCTACCAAAAATATTTTGCTGCTTTTTGTCACAGAGGTGCTTCATGTGCAGATATTTATCCCCAGGTATTCTAGTTGCATTGCGTAAAGTCAGAGGAACCTCAGCTGTTTTATTGACTTGGATTGCATTTGTTGGTGTTTCAGAGCAATTGCTTGCCATAATCTTTCTCCTTTTCTCTGTACCTTTCCATAGTATTTCCTTTTTTGTGCGTCCTTCGCAACTTTTCTACCTTTGTTGATCCTAGCATAGAAGTATTCTTGCTGTATGCTGTTTCTCTTTCCAGCAGGTATACTAGCATGGTTTCTTTGGCTTACTACTTTACGGGTCTGCAATTTGGTCTTGGAATTTCATGCACTTAAAGGCTCTAACTTCCCTGCTTCCATCTCATTTGTGTCCACCTAAAACAGGGCATAATCAAACTCCACCTACTTACATCTCGCTTTTCTGACTCACTGGTATATATTTATACCTGAGTTTTTCAGTAGATTTCAAATAACAGCTTTTATTTATGGACATCCCGTCCTTACCTTTTTCTGTGCCAAAATGATGCAATAGTAAGAATTGGCAGGTTTTGCATTTCCCTTGTATAAAGGTTCCTGGTTTGTTTGTATCTTCTAAACGCCAGTGTGCATGCATTGTACAGGTCCATTTAGTTTTAGGGGAAATTCATTTGCTCTGGTAATCAACAGATAACACACAAATCTGAAGTACAAAACCTCCACTGCTGACCACTATACATGCATAGGCATATGTGTCTGTATCTTTATTCCCCTAATGAGTTATCATTTGCTAGCAGAGGTGTTTTATTCTTTTTCCAGGAGCATTATTATTGGTTTACCCCAGAGTAAGTAAAAGCTAATCGTGTCCCACTAGATCTTCTGCTGGTCACAGTCCATGAAAGAGTTTATGATCCACAAAGTTTGGATCGCTTTCTCTTGTCTAGTCTGTCCAGGCTAATTTAAGCTTAAAGAGGATCATCAAGTGAACCACATTTACCAACATGATTGTCCCCATGAGGAAATTTGGTAAATGTTGCAATGCCTCAAGAAATGCTGAACAAACTAGTCACTAAGCAACATCTTCAGGGCCTGTCCTGTGTCCTTCAGGCAAAGTTGCTTGACGATCCCACAACAATGCTCTCTGTTGCCTTGGTTGCCATAGGTCTCTGAGCCTTTCGGGCTTTATGACAGCCTCAGCGCAGTTTGCATGAGGCAGAGGAACAAACACTGGCAAGAGCAGCCAGGATCAGCCAGGTGGAAGCCACAGGTCTTCAAGAGGAGAGGAGCCCAGCGTTCCCTGTGGAAGGGAGCCAGAGATCTTCGAGAGCAGTTGTGTCCATTGAGTTACACAGGAACAGGGGACAGCTGCTGAAGTCAAATTTCATAGCTGCTTGGGCTCAAATTTACTAGTGTTTTTTCCACCCAGGGACTCTCCTATCTGCAAAAGATTTCTTACATATCATATTTATAAATGCATATAAACACAATATGTGTATCAGTAGAGGGAGAGAGAGATATAAATATATACATATGTGCGTGTGCGCTATATATGTAAATATATGTATGTATAATACACACAAAACTTAAGTATACATTAACCAAGATAAGCTGTGTTTGCCAGTGCTTTAATCTCAGTGGGAGACTGTTATTGCTGGAGTCAGACTCTTGAGCACCAGCTGAGGATAGGAAACGAGATTCTGGCATGCAGGGTGTGGGAGGAATATCTCTTTGTCTACCCCCCATTATTTTGTTTCAGAGTACATACACAAATAGCACTCACATGTGGCCACAAGTGATGTAGTGCATGCAACTGACTCCAAAAGAAGCTTCTCTTGTGAGCATAGCCCCTTCATAGCATGTATAATTTTATACCACTATTAAATAATACCTTGTTATGCCACAGGGTAATATGAATCATTTCAGAATGGAGTTTTTTTCTGTGAGAAGTTGAGAACCTATTTGTACTTATATCATCCCTCTTTGTTTACATGTAGAAGAGGATATGTTTGTCTGTATAAGTCTGATATGAGGCATGGAACAGATTTCTTCTGACTTGCCAGGTTTTTGTATTTTATTCCGTTTTCATTGCCTTTGCCTTTCACTTAGAATACCAGGAGTATTGTGGCACATAGAGGCTGCTGTCTGTAGCTTGATCATCAGGTTAATGTTGTGATTTCCTGTCTCAGTAGTCTGTGACTGCAGGGCACCCAAAGCACTGTAAAGCCTGTTTTCCTGCAAACATGTTTGTGCTCCAGCACAATCCACACAGCACAGACCCATTTCCAGTTTAAATTAAATACCACAAAGGCAAAATTTGCCAAAATTGCCAATGCACTGGGTGGGAAGTGGAATAATAGAAAAATGGCAAATTTCTTCAGGCCTCAGGGGAAGTATGAAGCCAGTGTTTGGAAAGTAATCACAAAACCGCAGCATCTATTATTAAAAAAAATATTTAAAATTAAAGTCATGTAAGCTTTGTTCATATTGGCCCAAGAAACAATGCTTCACATTTCACTCTGGCTCATGGAGGGTCACTGGGAGAAGGTCCTGTATGAAGTGCAACTGTACTGAAGAAAACAGTTACATCAGTGTGAAACAGGGTACGTGAAATCAGATTCAGAGCCAGAATGAAAACCTTCTTAGCAAGAGCTGTTTTAACACACATGGAAGGTATTAGCACAGTCCCTCCCCAGATAGCACAGATAGTGTCAGAAAAAAACTGGCTTTCCTGGATCAAGTATAGATTGCCAGGGCTTAAATTGCATGATAATGAGCCTGTATTACTGCTATTTATTTTAAGTACTGGCAATGTATTTGGCACCACACAAAACAAAAGTAAAGAATGTCTTCATCGTAAAGAACTCCCGGTATGAAAACAGACAAAGGTAACGTGACATATGAAGGGACATATAGGAAGTATTGTAGTTAAATGTAAATTATTTTCTTTTATGGTAAAATGACACTCTGTGTGAATAAATTCTCTGTGGCCCCGGGTAAGCCTCAACTCCCAATAATCTAATCCTACAATACATTTTAACTGCTTTGAAAAAAATGCTTATTTTAACACACACACACACACAAAAAAAAAAAAAAGACTTGAAAGGCACTGGATGTTGGAAGCAACTGTAAAAGACTGCCTCAGACTGATCAATCTAAAGAAAAAAAATGCAACCCATTCTTTTAATTTATTTTCAGCAATTGAAATAACAGGTCTCCATTATCTTTAAATTCTAATTAATTAAATCATTACAAAGAGTACTGGAAACCATAAAACCTCAAGGGTCCTCATGACTTATACAGTTTGCTGCTAGAAAGGAGCCTGTGCTTGGATTTTGCTTTTTCCCTTGAAACATACCATTTCTAATTGCTGAAGGTGGAGTTCGAGCTGTTCTTTAACGCACAACCAGCTCTGTCCTTTCCCTTTGGATTGCAATTTAAAAATGAAATCTAGCTTTACAAGGCGCTGTGAACTTCTCTGTCAGGTAAGTGGGTACCCTGTCATTATCTGCAATAAGCATGGGAAGAGATCTTCAATGCTTAACACATTACTTTCTTTTTGGCTTAGAAGTGTGTGTGTCTCAAGTCTGCATGGTATACCTGTTATGAGAGCAAAGTGAGACAGCTGTTTGAAAGGAAGTGGTGGTGGCAAGAGAGGATCTGTGAAGCATTGCTTGTTTGTACGCTGTTCTGGAAGATGGGGTGAGTGAATGGTGTTTGTACCTCATTAGGCTGTTTGTACCTCATTTGGCTGGGAGCCAAAGCCAGTGGGCCATTCCCAAGAATCACACCCTAGTGTCAATTGTCTGCATATAAAGGATAGTTGTGGGCAAGCGCTGGGCTTTTGTACTATTTTGTTGACTTAGCTTTCTACCCTGCGTAGGAATGTTATCCATCCAGAAAAGATAAATCCTGTCTCTTTTTGCCAGAATCTGGTTTTGGTTGACTAAGTGGCATCCTGACTCATTTGTGATTAGGGTAGGGTGTAGGTTGGAAGAGGATTTACTGAAGAAGTTGTATCATCTTAAAATAGATCTATACAAAGAAATATTTAAGCAATACTCTGCCTTTGTATAGAGTTTCAGTCTACAAACAAGTTTCAAATAGAGTTTTACAAAAGTCTCTCCAGTATTTTCAGAGTGATGGGATAGGCAGCATATTTGCTGAATCCGAAGAGTGTTAGATGGGATTAGTGGACAGAAAACCACCTGACACCAATCCAGGAGGTAAGGCTCAGAGTTCAAAGTGATCTCGTCTGCTGGAGAATTGGTGTGATATGAATAGAGTATGACTCAACGAGAACACATACAGAGTACTGTTCTTAAGGAGGAGATGCCAAATCTGCCAGTATAGGATGAAAACCAAGAGCTAAAAAGCTATTTTCCAGAAGAGTTTAGGAGTATCATAGGGGATTTCCATCCAAAACTTGTCAGTGTTGTCACAGTGTTGTAGAAAAGCAGATATCCTACTGGAATTGATGAACAGGAACATTGTGTCTAAAAAGTGAAGTGATCCTTCCATTTGGTGCTGGCAAGGCACAGGATGGTGTCTGGTTTTCCGCACCGCATTGCAGAAGAGTGTAGATTGATTGCCTCAGGGTAAAACAACAAAAACAATTGAAAGTTTAGAAAACATCAATTTTAAAGAAAGATAGGGTTATTGATTTGTTTAGTATAGACAGAAGGCATGGTATGTCTTTCAGTAGGCAGAAGGATGCTATAAAAGGGAAGAGAATAGGCTATTCTCTGGATTGACTGAACAGGACAAAAAATAACAGCCTAAATTGCAGCAAAAATGGTTTAAGTTAGATATGAAAAAAATGTTTCCCGCTGCAAGGTTGTCTGGGAAGTTAAGGGAACTGAACCCAGACCTCCCATGTCTTTTGATATATGTTGTAACTGTTCAGCTATTGCACAAAATCTGAATATCATTTCTTGTGGCCACAGCAACTGCTATGAGCTGTTTTCATGTTGGTCAATGCATGCCCATGGTGCATATATGCCATAGGGCATGAGGCCCCTTGTGTTTAGGCATTTACCTATCTTAAGATAGAGTTTCATTGTGAATTGGATATGTTTCAGCCCACAGAAGTGCAACTGGGCTCATACACACCCGCACTGGCCTGGGTGAATTAGAACTCTAGAAAATAGACACCCTGAATCACTGCTGGAGGTATTATTGCCTACAACACACAGTTTGAATCTTGTCTTCATCAGGGGCAGCCAAGTACTCAAACAGTGGGGTAATCATAAAGCCATCCTATTACTTAATAATGTCCTGCTTCTGAATTGCCTAGGAGAGGTAATTAGAAACTGAGATACTAATAATGCAGAGGTACTGCAAGACAGAGTCATAAGTAATAATGTACTGTGCATAAGCTTTTAACTTTGCACTCTTCATATATTGGGAAGATTTGGATCAACAACTCTTCTCTGGGTTTGAAGTCCTTTTTGTTACTATAGTATGTCATATTTGTCATAATCCAGATGTATATTAAGTAAATTACTGATATATCACTAAAATTTTAGGGAAATACATTTGTAGCTAAAACAAGAACAACTAATCTAGTTTGGAAAATCAAACTCTGTTCCCCAAATATGACAAACTGTAGGTCAGTTAAGGTGAGCTATTTCCACCCACTTCCCCACCCCTTTTTTTTTTTCCTGACAATGATAGAATGTGAATTCAGCAGCACAAAGCTCTTAGGCACTTTAGATTAATGCTAAAGCATAGTAATGATAGCTTGATGATTGAATGACATCTGCCAAACTTCCTCAGGGACTTCAATAATGTAAGGGTAATAGATCATTAGAAGTGTTGAACACTGTGTCTGACATGTTTAAATTTATGTATCACATTCCTCTTAAATAATAACTAGTAAAAGGTTAAAAGTGTTGGAGGGATGTGGGATATGCACGCAAAACCACAGAATAGGTGATATTTGAACTGGTGGTACCAGTTAAGTAGCTCAAGATTACCTACTAGTGTATTTTAAATGTTAAAAGGGAACTTAATTATAACAACTTTAACCATGCTTCCTTTCAAATTCCTTTTTAGGATGTGAAAGTGGTTTAGGTTAATATATTTCAGTTAGCTACTGATGTGGCCTAGGATCTACTACTGGGAACCACTGCTCAGTTTAGTGGATGGCAATCCATGGACTACTTTAAATCCATCATTTTGGATCATGTCTTTAGATCTGTACAGTCAAAAATTATATAATAGCTTGGTTAGTTTAGAGTAGCTTGTGTAGCAAGGTTTAAAATAAGCCATATAGCAGAGGTCTGTAAAATAACCTAGTTGACATATACGTCATAGTTTGTGGCAAGATACATTAAAAGTTCCATGTTAGACTGTTCCTGTTTTTGGTGAACCGATTTAAAATGTAGTTCATGCTTGACACATACAGCAGCTGATGGACTCAGAATATGACCACTACAGCTGAAAGAAAAAAAAAAAAAAGTAATATAAATGCAATAATTCACATTAAGGTGAAGTTACTCAGGTGCACTGTGCTGTTCATGCCCTTGCATTGTGTTGTCATGTGCTGGTAATGTTGTAACAATGAACAATGGCCACTCAGTATTACAATATTTATCCAAGGATCTGCCTGTATTTTTGGTGGATTGATGATAGGTGGACCCTGATCTGTTTTACCTGGAAGAATTGCTTTCCTCTCCTCCCCAAACTTAATATATTCTCTCTTTCCTCCTTCTGACAGACTTGCCCACTGCTCACTCTTTGTTACCATCAATGGCTAGTGTATGACATACCTCAGCCACAGCCCTGACACTACCATACATCTGTAACTGGGAAGGAATGGCATCAGGCCAGACTGCATGTCCCACATTGTGGGTGTTTCCTGGGAATGCCATTAGCTTTGGACTCTCGGTTCACTAGCAAAGCTCAAAGGCCTTTGGGAATTTCAAAATTTCTTTTCTTCGAGGAGTGGAAGGGTGGATATTGCCTAGAATTGTGCTCATATTTCATATGAAGTATGTGGTGTGAATCCTCCTCAGGTTACTTTTTGGCCACGGAATGACGCAGTAAGAATAGATATATATGATGCTGTACATCGCTCTAACAAACGTAGCAAAACTTTGAGTTTTGTTTCTGTCGGACTGCTTTCATAGTGCAGTATCCTGTAACTTCTCTTCATTCAACATCTAAAGTACATGTGGCTTAGCTTTTTTTTAAAATGTAACTTAGTAACAGCGTAGTCTTTATACTGGAAAATAATAGCAACAGGCAAAGAACAGAAAGAGAAATACTGACGGCTTTGGAAAAGTAAGGATTTGGGGAATACTAAGGTAGAATTGCTACTACTTTTACTGAAAATATGATCATTATATTCTCTGTCACCAGGACTGGGATGCTGAGGTTAACTCGAACTGTTTTTATTTATGCAAATGTTTGTTAGGTGGCTCACTGTTTATTTGAATGGGATTTTTATTTAAAAAGGACTCTAAGACATGTCTTGTCCTATTAAAGTCCTTTTTCTTTTTTCCTTTTTCTTTTTTCTTTTTTCTCCTTTTTTCCTTTTCCTTTTCATTTTCCTTTTCCTTCTTCTTTTCTTCATATTTTTCATTTTTATTTTTCTTCTTTTTTTACTTTTCCTTCTTTTTCTTTTTCATTTTCTTCTGCTTTTTCTTCTACTTTTTCTTCTTCTTTTTCTTTATAATTTATGACAGAACTAAGCGATGGCGTGCTTCTCCTTCCTTGTCCTCACATTGATCTCTGCACTCTGGGAGGTGTGCACGCCATTGGCAGCAGCTGGCCACCTGGCTGTGTAAATGCGGCCCCAGAGCAGGGAGCGGCGGGCGGCTGCATACCACGGGGTGGCTGTCTGGCAGGAGGCCTCCTCCTGCTTCACTCAGACATGTCAGGACAGCAGCTTGAAATGCTTTCTGAAAACACAAACTGAAATGAAAAGCTTCTCCCACTGCTTTTCAAATGCTACAGTAGAAAAATCTCCAAAAGGCAGTACCACAAATTATCCCAATGCTGTTCATATTCAAAAATGTGAGGGGCACAGGCACACTCCCTTGGCAGCTGTGTGGATATCCCAGAGCTTCACATCCTAAAAGGTGGAAAAATTAACATCTCAGTAGGTATTCTACCTTACTGAAAGTCAACAGTGAAGTTAGGAATGTCAGCTAGAAGAAGGGAGAGGGATTTTCTTGCTCCTGAATGTTTTGTCAAAGGTATTATACCATATGGCAGCAGTAGAAGGCCTATTGTAAAGGTGAACGAAAGCCTGTATGTACCTAAAGCAGTGGAACAAGAATTCCTGAAAGAATATGTCAGAACAATGGTTATCTGAGTTACCCATAACATGAGTTGAACCTCTCTATAGACAACCATGGGAATTGTTGAATTCTCCTTTACCTCCTTCACGTAAGGAGGTCACCAAAGTCAACAGCACTTCATTGCACAAGCAAAGAGAGCAAAAATTAGCCTCTGTTGTGGAAACACAAAACTGAAAATGTGAGCCCATGTTCTTGAACAGCAGTGGCTTTCTTGTTCAGGTGTGGAGTTCTAATTTTACTCCTTTTTTAAATCTAGTTTTTAATCTAATAAATACTATTAATTAATTGCCAGGAGTCCCATTTCTTTTTTCCTCCTTCTTTTAAATTGAAAATAAAACTATTATGTATTCCCCTAATATTTCCCCTTCCATTCCTTCTGAGCTGAGAAGTACAAAGTCATTCCCATCTTTGGGTTCAGAAAGCAATGTGTAGCGTCATCTCAGAGTATGAAATCACTGGATGGAGAGTAGGTGTTTATGTTCTCAAATGAAAGGGGAAATTTTCAATAATATTCATTAGTTCAGCCCTCATTAAAATTATTTAGATTATGTTTAATGTTTATTAAATGAGAGTAGAATTATTTAAAAGTGTAATTCTTTTGCAAATCTCTGTTACAGAGCATATCTGCTGATTTAAAAGTATTCTGATGAATGCTTCCTACGAATTTGAGGCATGTCTAGCAAGATGTCAGATCAATTAAATTTTTAACTTACATTGGTAGTTGCCAAGAGACAGAATTCTATCTGCATATTTCAGGACTAGTGAGAAGTTCTGTAGGCATTTTCTTTCAGCCAGCTGTCTGGAAGTCCATAAATAAGAAAGACTTTGCACAGTGTAAAAAAAATAATGATGTATAAAATTTGAGACAGCATCATATTTTGGAGGCAATACATGAGATAATAAACAAAATGAAAAGGTTAATTCCAAATGGCAAAGCAGGTGCAGCGTATGTGAAGGAATGCTATGAAACAGTAGAAATAGTACTGCACAGGTTAGATGCTTTCTCCAGAAGTAGTATAAGTAATGTGCTTTTTGCTTCAATTATGTATTCTTCACATACCACAACATATTGTAGTCATGTCTGCTTTCTTTTGAGGTTTTGAGGTATTAAGTCATGACAGCAATTGTGGCTTGCTTGAGAATCTTGCTGAGAATCTAGCTACTGTATGTTTTATTTCTGTGCATGATTAACCCCAGGACAATCCATTGTAGCATAATCTTTTGGGTCAGTTTTGTTGATGTATTTGCATTTTCAAACTTTGAGGAGAGATTACTGTATTGCCATTTAGACTATAGTGTTTTAGCAGTCTGTTTGATGTTGTAAAACCTGAAAATAATCACAGAGATGTATCAAACATGGTCATAGAGGGAGCTCTTCACACATACATACCTAGTCTGTGGAGGCTATGTCTGTAGGTCTTCTCTATGTAAATGAAGAGATGTATGTTCTTCTAGTCCGGTTTCTGGCTCTGAGACACAACATGAAAGTGAGTTTTCATATCCTGTGTAGTTTTGTGAGCACTCTTACTTTCTGACTCCAAAGTGTTTGTTTCAGAAGGTCTTATCCAGAGAGAAATCTCTTATTTCCTCTACTTTGTCCTTTTTATGTGTCAATGAAAGAAGCTGATAAACACTGTGCTCTTAAGTATGCGGGTATGTAAAGAGAGGATGAACAGCTCCTTCTGACTACCTAAATGTCACTTACACTTTTGAAGTTGCTACAACTCAAAAAGGTTTTGGACTGGCCACCTTCACAAGAATTAATTTAATCCATAGACATCTCTGGCAGTTCAGGAGTTAAATGCTGTGCTTTCCCAGAGAGTAGAATTTCCTCCTCCCTCATGTCTAATTGAAGGGTACATATCTATGATTTACTTTGAACAGATTTTGCATTTGCTGCACCCAATGTAATATGTCAGATTAAAGCCTAATTGATATTAATTGTCAGTTTGACAGGTATTTACGTAATACACCTGTGATTTGTCCATGCTGCAACATCAAAGAACAATGTAGTCCATTGTCAATCTTGTATTTTTTTTCCCCTCTGGAAGACCAATTCATTGTTCAAAAGTAAATATGAAGTGTCTTTCAAGAGGTTTGCACTGGCATGTTTCCTACCCAACTGTGATCTGACTAACAACAGAACCAACTTATGCTGATTTTGTAATGGCAATTCCAAGATAATCAGGAATCGCATTGAGTGTTTTCTGATAAGCAAGTTTCAAATTCTCATCATCCTGCTATGAAACGGTCCTTTTACGTTTTGTAGCATGTGGAATCTGACTCACCTTTGCATTATGCTCTTCAGTTTTATCTTGATGTAACCTCCATTGACTGAATTACACTGGTGTAAAGATGGAATGGGGAAATAGTGAATCACACCCACAAACTAGTACATCATGAAAATATAGGAGTTGTCCTTTTGTCTTCAAGGAGGTTTCTCAGATGGACTACTCATCAGTGTGGGATGAATCTGCTAGACAGTCAGATACTCTTCACTATTTTTAGCAACTAGCAAGAATACTGAGGTGTATTCACCAAATTATACCTCAGTGTAAACACAGATATGCATCAGAAGTCTGTAACTAGAAATGGGATATTACAAAGTAGGAACTTTATGTCATTGATAAGGCAGGGCATGGTGCTTCCATCAAAGACAATATTCAATATAATCCTGGCATTTTAACCAGCGTGCAGCATATGCAGTGTACAATTACCTATGGAAGAGTTGAGGAAGAGAGAGAATAAGTCAGACCACACTAAAATACAAAGGAGGAAATGCAAAATAAAATTTATTTTAACCATCAAAGTGCTAAGAAAAGCTACATGTCCCCTGCACAGGGACATGAGATCTTGAAGCTTCAGAAAGATCTGCGTTCAACACGGCATTCTTGAAGCAGGGGCTGCGGCATGAATTCGGGAGAGTGCAGGAGAAAGTATGAGTTGCCCTCACCAGCCATGGGGTCTCTGAGGGCTCTTTGGAGGCTTGATTTTTCTCTGAGATATGTAACATAATTCTCCATACCCCAAATTATGTCTAGCAGGCAGATTTAACCTTTAACTGGCATGATTTCAGTTGTATCAACAAAAGATCTTGGTTTTCTGCCACAAGCAAACAACTCTAAATTAACTGGCCTGAATAATTGAATGGGAGTTTGTTTGTTTGTTTATTTCAATTACTGTTTGTGGTAGCAGTGGGTGGAAATGAAATGTTTCCACTGCTTTCTGCTATCAGATTTGGAGCTATGTTCCTCTCTGTACCTTTGTATTGCATGCCATTCTTTATCATATTTATCCACTACTTCTTGAATCTCCCTTTATTTTTCATTCCTGAGGATCTAGTGTATATCACACTGGGAATTGTAGTACTCTTGATCCAAGAACACTGTCCGCTTTTACAAATCTTCCGTGATATTGGTATTTTTTTCCTAGTCTTTCATTTACTAGTTAATTGGTTTTACTACATTTTTGAGTCCTTTTTATTCCTCTGAATGACTTTTTGCTGTCAATGTCTTTCAATTTTCATCATATTCCACCATCCTGACCTCTATAACATTATTGGCATGTCAGATGTGCCAGTTTCGGTTGTTCTCAAGATGTCCTGTGTTTAGAAGTCCTCTGATTTTCTCAGAGTGCTACATTTATACGTACTGTTGTGACTACAACTCTCTTTTATTTTAAATGCCATTGTCATTATGCAAAAATTATTATAGAAAATATCATACAAGCCTAGGGTGGGTTTATTTGACTTATCTTACCATGCAACTCTTCCAGGACTTACTGTTTACTCTCATGGCCTCAATGTCAGGAATTTATTCTTTGTTTTGCCTTCTCACTTTGCATAAGCTAGTGATTTCTTTGCTATATATTTTTAATTCCTGCATTATTTCTGTGAGCACCCCAGCCTACTAGAATGCCCTCTGCTCCATGATCCTGTGTATGTTTTACCCTGCAAGTCAATATGCTGTTCCCAGTTCTGCTTATTGTTGCACTGATAGAGATGTAGTCCTTCCACCTTCTTCCTCGTTCCTAAGTAATAAATGCATCCCTGGTTTACATAGATGACAGCTGAGCTTTGAGACTGTTCCACTTTCCATTCTTAATTTGGTTTCTGTGACCTAGTATTTGTCCCATGCTCAGCCATCACATCATGGCTCTGGAGCTGAGTCATGGTCCAGCTCAATTCTTGGGAGTTTTCCCAGTGTTCAGTACTGCTGCTGAGGTTTTATTTTGGATGTTATTTCATTGGTTCAATGTAGAAGTCTGCAAGAACTGGAGGTGTACCTGAAGCTACCCAAAGCCATGAAAGAGTTAGGTAACCAGGCTAGCTGCCTGTAAAACACCTGCCCAGTTGATGCCTATGGTAGAGAAGTGCTTCCTGACCATGCCTCATCCAAGGCTGTTGCTGCATATTTAAAAATTGGCACTGCATGTGTGTGTCTACCTGAGAAGGCAAAACCAGACTGTTAAAGACTGTTTCATCAACTCTTGTTGGCTAAAAGTGTGAATAAGCCTTGTTTAAGATGGGTGTCCAGGCTGTTTACGTTGGCTTTTGAACTACAGCCAAATTTAATTTCTGAGGAGGTTGCTATTGCTTTCTAAATACATAACCCCCTATCTTTGTTCATCAGCTCAAAGGTATTTATTAATCATTGTCTGTGTTTGGCAAAAGAACAACAAGTAAAATCGGAGCTTTGTGTTTTAGATGGTCTTGGTAAATGTGTATTAAAATACAACATCCTTTTATTTGAACAATATTCATAAGAGAGAATATTAATTATTAGTAATGTTAGAATATTACTGTTTTGCTTTATGCCTTAGGAGATGACAGTCTCTGTGGTAGCATTAATTAATATGTAGCTTGGCTGTGTAGGCAGAAAGCAAATAATCTCCTGGCCGATTATTCAACATTAGCATACAGTCTTCCGTTTGTACTGTACTTTCAAAGCAATTCTCATCCACTGTACTGCAACTTTGCACTAACCTCATGTTAACAAATTTATAACTTGGAAATTATTCTGCTGACATCAACGGTGTTACACCATGCAAAACCTGTTTAAAATTAGGTCCAAGGTATTTAATTTTTTACATTTTAAAATGTGTTCTAAATAGTATTCACATGCTTCAGTAATTGATGGTTTGGGATTACTTTTCTTCTCCTAGTTCCAAAACGAAGGGGTTTTTTAAAGGTTTTTAGTCTGTTTTTCTGTCTCTTCTTTCTATACCAAAGATGGCTCCCTTAGGCAAAATCACAGATTTCCTATCTTCCCTTTGCAATCAAGTTCTATTATGAACCAAGAAACTGAATTGTCTGCCAGCTCATTCTTGAGTATGGCTTCTTTTTAATGCAAGCAGAGCATGCAGGAATCTCATGCTTTATGAAACAGAAACTGCATGTCTGTCTATCTGTCTGTGTACAGAGAGTATTATACACTAGAAAAACAGAAATTAAGAAAAAATTGAAATCGCAAGTGAATTAAAAGAACTTTATGAAGTTACAAAGTCAAATATCTTGAAGGTAGGCAATGCAAGTATTGAAGCATCTTAGTTTGTCTCTCTTCTCCGTATGTTGAGAGGGGGGTTACCTGCTTGCCTTGTCTAGCCAATACCCAGAGTATTGTGAGCATAGGAAGGCTAAAGCTTTCTAAACAGCCGAGAGTTTTCATGTGGCAGCAGCTGAGACATTATGGAGAAATAACACTCCAGGAGAGGCACCTGGGAGCTGGGGACCAAGCTGCCGGGTCCCATTCTTCCTTTTCCACCCAGGCTGGGACAAAAAGGGGCCAGGGGGGCAAGAGGGACCTTTCCAGTGCAGGAGGTCATGGGAGGCAGCTTTTCACCCAGTGTCCTGAGAGGAAAAGGAGATGCAGGTGGGCACACATGCTCCAGGGCTGCAGGGACGCCACTGGATTGCCTTCATTAAAGGTTGGACAAGGCCCTGGCAGCTCTGTGATGGGAGAAAGATGAGCCCACCAGCAGCCCAAAACAAGCAAGCACTTTTCCTGTAAGAAGTTTTTTTGGTAATCTGTTGAGTGACACAGTGGTTAGTACTGTCATTATGGGCCTCCTATCAACTACTGCTGCTTACAAGGAAGCTCGTGTTAGATACTTCAGGTGAGCCGATGCCCTGGAGTCATCTGAGAGGCATGTGTTCACTGGGAGTAAAGCCTCCTGGAAATGAGTGAGCTTGTCTTAAATTTCTCCAAGCCCCACGGCGGGGCTGTGACATTTAGGCAGCTGAGCCGAGCCAGCCTCAGGAGCGTGGGAGCCAGGAGAAGGAAGTGGATGGGGGGTCGGAGCAGCAGCAGGGGGCTCAGGTAACAACTGCTCATGGAAATCCAACCTACACAGGTTGTGTGTGTTGCCCGTGTGAAGATACATTTTTAAAAACTGTTTAAGTAGCACCGGAGGCAGCAGTGTGACCCATGGATGACTTCTGCATTTGAAACTATGGAATGCACAATAAAGCGGGGGGGAAAGACATGGAAGAGACACATCTATGACAATTTCAGCTCTTCTGCAGAGAAACTTTCATTCCTTATGGTTGAAAGGGAGATTTCCTTATTTGGCTTATTATTAGACAGCTATTTCCAAGTTTGACACGGCATTGATCTCTCCTTATCTGGGTTTCAAATTGTTCTGAACATTCAAGTATGATAAACTTTTACTGTAAACTCTTCAGGAAGAGTTCTTCTTTTTTGTTGTTTTTGCTGCTTATTTTGCAGCTTCCAGAACAATAGACCTTGAGCCTATGATTGCTAGTAATTTGCCTGTTGTTTCAGGTATTACCAGTAACAATAGTCTTCTCCAGTTTCTATGTTACTTGTATTTTATAGCTGTAAAGAATCACAATTGCTCTGGAATTTCTTTTTATAGAGCACTGACTTAAATGTTTCTTTTTGACTTGTACCTGATAATGGGATGACCAGTATGCTGTCCTGTTTCCCAACACCAAATAGAATCTGGTGATGCTAAGTTTTAACTATTAAACTACTGTTCTTACAAGCTCACACATTACTTTGCAGCCATTTTTGGTGAAAGATAGCCACATGACTGTCCTTAAGAGTTATGTCTGTGTTCTTCCCAGTGTGATCATATGTCATGTCTTCATTGAAAAAAAAAAGAATTCTCAGTTTTTATTAACACAGACAAATCAAAACAATCCCAAAGTCAAGGGGGAGGGAGTATAGCATCATTCTGCTCATAAGCCAGTCTCATGATTTTTGAAGGTTTGGGTTTGACAGCTGACCAAGCCTTTGTATGTGGCCTGCAAACATTCTGATTTTTGGGGGTTTTCATGCATTTCAGGGAAGGTAGCCTGCAGTTGTCTCACCCACAGGGGGATCCTGCACAAACATACTTCTGTATTGTCTTTGATTTAGAGGAATTAATTTGATCAAGTCCTAATGAATCTCCTGAGCTAATATCCCCTGAAGAAGGCAGGAAAGTCCCTTAAAATAAAAGGAGAGTGATGGGTTTGCAACGTTACACATAGCAAAAATATTTTCATGGGCAATAGAAGCATGAACAGAGGAAATACTTTTTGCCTTCCTTCTACCACGATTGCTGCACCTTGGTCTCTCCATGACATCAGCAGCAGAAATCCTGCCTGGAGAAGAAAATAGGAAATACAGAGTACTTACATTTTTCCAGTGAAAACACTTTCTCCCCCAGAAGACCACTTTGGTCTTCCCTGTTATAAAATGTAAACACTTCTTTATAGTTTGAGTATAACCACACTTTAAACAGCTGTTGCCTCTCACCTGTGCTACAGCTCTATTTCTGCAGGGAATGAAGTCCTCTTTTCACAGAACACACATCAATTGCAATTTTTTAAGTACTTTGGGATCCTTTGGGGTGAAAAGTATGATATAAATTTAAGATACTAAATTGTTAAGAAGAATAAAAGCATTACCAGATGCTGATGCTCTTGTTATAGCCATGATGTTAACAGCAAGTTGGAAGATACTGCACTTCATCTCTGGTGCAGGTCTCGCATTGCAAAATCCTTTTTATTAATTGCACATTAAAAGTCATGAGGATGTTTAGTCCCAGCTAATCCAACTGCACAGCAGTCCAGAACCTATCTGATCTGTATAGTTAGAAATTTTCTTCTAACATCACACAGTATTGGCATTTTTGGCAAGCTTAAATCCATTTGCTCTTATACCACTGGCCTTCACTTAAATAGTTCTTTCCATTGGTGATGCTGTAACATCTTCTCCCAAGTGACTGTATAGCACACAGTTATATTACCTCCCAGATTTTAGTATGGTTGACTAAACAAACAAAATTCATCCTTGTGTTCTTCTAAGACATTTCTGCACCCCTTGACCATCCCTAGAAGTTTTCTCCTTATCTGCTCCAATTCCAGTTTGTTTTCTTTTAACAACACTACCAAGACTAGTACTTAAATACTACACAGTATTTTAAATAAAAGGCACAAATCAATGTCTCATACACTAGCAGTAAATCTTCCCTACTTTGGCTGGAAACGCCTCATACTATGCATACTAAGATTTTGTTTCGCTTTGTGATTGCATCACACTTCTGATTCACAGTCACCTGTGATGAACTGGTACCTCCAAGTTCTTCTTTACATCAGGTATTTCAAAATACAGTGAGTTTCTAAGTGAATTTTCTCAAGTTTTTTCCTCTTGACTCTTAACTCCTTTCTATGATGGCAGCCTTCGTGCTGAGCCTGTCATTTCTTTCTAACCCAAGCCTCCTGTGTACTGATGTTTCTCAAATTTAAGCCATCGCATACTTTCTTCAGCTTGTTTGAAATACTTTTGAAATTACAGAAAGTGCCTGTACTGATTCTTAAGACTGATAATGACAAACCCTACCAGTAACTTCATGCTGGTCCAAGACTTCCCCTTTTTTGACCTGTTGCCATCCCCCATTATACATTTTATTATTGTTCTGGTGTATCTCATCTTCTCCAGCTTACCTGTTACTCCAGTTACTTGAAGAATATATTAGCCTATATTGTGCCCTATCATGTCACGGCTCGATCACTCTTAATAGCAAATGTAGGGTGAAAGCTACCCAGATGCTTCCACATTGTGCGGTAAATCATGAGACAGAAGTATGTTTTGTAGTGACAGGGCATGGCTAGGTAGATCAGCATTAATTCAGAAAGGCAAGTGTTGATACTTTTTTCTATGTTTTTCTTCTCTCTGGATTGAGAGTCAAGGTCTCTGTGTTCTGTCTCATTCGATTCCAAAAAATGCTTTCTGCAAGGCAAGCAATTTATGGAAGTCTTCTTTAAATGATGGGTTAGGTTTTGTCATTTAAATATGTACTTTAATTATTTGCATAAAAAGGACCCTGCTTTAATCTGAATCACAAAAGAACTGTGCATGAAGTTCTAGATTACTTTCTTCCTCTGTATCATGTAAAATTATGGACCAGATTTTTTTTTCCTTACCTGCATTTTCTTCCCACAGGGAATACTAGCATTTGTTTAATTTAATAAAATTCAGATGCTGCTGCTGCTAAAAGTAACTGAGGTAGAAACTCAGGTAAATTAGTTCTTGAAAAAACTTCTTCATAATTATTGAAGCAGCAGTAGTTGTTGGTTGCATTGGGGTTTTATGTTTGTTGGGGGGGGGCGTTGTTTTTTGCATGCGTATTCTTGCTTTGTTAGATTTCAAACAGTGAAACAAGTTCGTAATTTTTTGTTGGCTTTCTGTGTTTTATGTTTCAGTGCTCTAAGTTATGTTCTCCATAAGCATTAAATCATTAGATTTTGTTTAATGCACTTCCTTTTTGCACTTCTAGCAGCAGTTCCACTGTCTGGTTTGTCATGTTAGTAAAACCAACAGACAGCATAAAGCTGCCTTTTTTTTTTTTTTTTTTTTTAATGAGTGCCAGTCTTGGATATTTCTTTAGTTTTTTCTTGTTTTCTAATTCTGGGTCAGAGGTTCAGTCTTGCATTGACTACTTCTGCACTTCTGCTAAAATTAGTGGGAATACTCATCTGTACAACTTCAACTGCGTTCTTCTGTATCAAGCCCAGAGCACTTGCAACCTGGCAAGATGAAGATCCATATTCTGCTGGATTATCTCCCGTTGTTTTACCAACATTTGCAGTACCAAATGACTGCTCTGTCATTCCATAGGAGGCAATACAGCTGACTTATGCATGATGCTACTTTCATCCTTATGCTTAGTTATAAGCATGTGCCCCTTTATTCAGTCTAGCCAAGCTTTGTTGGCCATATGCTATACCATATGACATAGCTCATGTGCTGCTACAGAGAAACTTTTGATAGGATTAACTGAATTATGCTCAATGTGAAATAGACCAAACTTTATTAAAAAAGAAATCTGAAATGGCAGGGTAAAGATTCTTATGTTTTATGGGAGATTTCAGATGGGTTATATATCTGAAAGGCCTTTGAGTTGTAGAGTGCTGGGGGGGGCTCTTTTTAATTCATGGTGAATTCAGTTTGGGAGATTTTTTTCCTTTGTTTTGTCTTTTAACTCTAAAACTCAGTATTCAGGAAAAACTGTGTAAAACAAACACAAATCTGTTGTATTTTTTAAAACTATTTTAGTCCTGTTTCCAGCTCCTCTTGTGCTGACATTCTACAAACTGGTTTTCTAAAAGGACTGTCACCATCAATTTTGCTTTTTTAAAGGACTTTAATTCTTTCAGCATGTTCATATGGTTTTATAAAGCCCCAGATACATGGCAAATCCCCTTGGTGTTGTAAGACAAGATTGCTGTTAAAAAATGTTTAGGCTTAGTCAGCTTCTTCTCACTACTGAAGTCATGAGGGACTCTGGGAAATGGTGTTTATACTAAGCTTAAATTGATAGGGCAAGTTTAATGCAATCAGGTCAAAGGTACAACTGCTTAGCTAGTCTCATCAACCACTCGGGTTTCAGCATCAGTTTATAAGAAAAGGCCTGTAATGATAACATCTGGCTGCGAGCGCATGGACTGCATTCTCTGTGCAGTGATTGAATGTAATTTAATGGTGGGGAGGAGCAAACTGAAGGGCAGCTTCATTCCTGAATTATGATCCCCAATAGATAAGGTACAACTGCCAGACTTTGATCACTCCTGTTATCAATTCACTTGATGAAGAGCCTTTCTCCAGCATAACCTGGCCAGAAATGTCTTCCTCAAGGGAAGTTGTGCAGTCCATTGCAAGGGCTTTTGGAGGATGTCAGGTCCAGGACAAAATTACTTGTGTGGTTGATTGCTGGTCAGGCATTGCTTTCAGCGAGTGCTGAGTGACCCAGGACAACACTGAGGAAATGTGCTAGACAGAATAATGAATTGGGCTGCTCTTCTAACGTGAGAAAGCATAATGTTCGATTATATATTTCCTGTCTCCTACTATCCAAGCTGGTGTGTGGCGACCTAAATACTTGAGATTACTGCCACGCAGGCCCCAAAATACACACTTGTTAGGAGAAGGCATCCTGAGGGACTTTAATCGTAGGCAAGTCTGGTCTGCTGATCTTAATTCAGACCCAGAGAAGGGTTTCTGCATACAGAATATGTCTGGGTTTGCCAGCCAAATAAGGTTGTCAACAAAAAGATATTGCCTTTTTTGCCTTATTTGTACTATGCATTATTTCTGGGGGTCGTCAACCCTGCCAATACCATCAAATTGAATGGAATGAATCTGAGCCAACACATGGCATTCTCTGTGGTTAGAGGAACCACTTGGTACAGAAGATCAACATTGTCTCTATTCCCAAGTACGTTGCTTACAATTGAGGCAGCACACCTTAAAGCCTAGCAGGTTAGTGATTATCTGACCTAATGGTTTTCAGCAAAGGTCCTATGAAATTTTCTTTGGTTGCACTCAAAACAGGAAAGCAGATTCTCATTTGCATCTGTCACCAAAACAAGAAGTATACTCTCCATTGTCTCAAAGAGCATGTGTGGGTGGGCTGTCCATCAGTGACAACATTAAGAAGATCCATAACAGTCAATGTGGGACCCAAATGTTGAACATACCCAGCCTTATTTCAGCCTGCAAGTCCTTGTAATCACATGTGACACAAGCTTTACTCTGGATGGGGGCATGCATTTTTTCCATTTTCTCTTCACATGCATGTGAACTGTTTCCATGTTTGTATAAGGATGTTCTTTATAATGTGTTTACATTGGGTTTGCTGATATTCAATGTGTATTCAGCGGGAATGCTTTTCATTCATGTCAAACGAAAATAGGATAATTCTTAGCAGTCAGCAGATCTCTGTGGATTTCAGACATACAAATTAGGTTGATACTGTTTGCCACTCCTTTTGAGGAATCAAAACCCAGGGAGACTGGACAACTTGCCCACAGATCAATGGCAGGTCAGACCACAGGATCTGACTTGCAGACCTGCTGCCTAATCATGAGGTAGCATAGTCCTGCTCCTGGGCCGAGGCACACCCTGTTGTAAGATCTGCTCTTGTATGTGACAACAGGTAGCATTTTACATTCTTTGTCTGGATATGTGTATTTTACTGTGGATAATTACAAATCAGGTAGTAAAGCACTTTCTAATGGCACAGGAAACAATCAGCCAAAGCTTGGCTCGCAGTTATTTGAATTATCTCAGTAGTTTTCAGTGCTTAGCTTAGCGCATGTAATGTGTCTTCTCATACACATGGGATGAGACCCTACTTAAAGCAGTAATGATTATATACATCATACTTATAAATGTATAAACTGCTTTTGAACATACTGGAAAAGCTAAAATACCAACTGTTAAACCAATGAATCATACTTTGTAAGCGAGTGTTTTTATATATAATACTTAAAATCCAACTGTATATGTATAGGGGGGGTGAATACTTACATATCACGTGTAAGATATAAATGATCCTGATGAACATGACTGAGGTAAATTATGTTAGTGCTCCAGTCAGGACTATTTCTACATTAGTTTCAAAATGTTTTTGTTATACTGTAGATTCAATGTCAGGAAGATGAAGGAATCTGGGCTCTTAACTGCAACCTCCACACTGCAGTGTGACTCTATGGGGATGTTCAAAATTAAACATTTGGTTTAAGCATTAAAAACTAAAGTTTTCTTTTTAATTCCTAGGCCTGTATAAAAGCAGATTGGGAAATGGTTTACAATACTTCCTACCGGGGGCTTCCACACTGACAGTGTCAAAAATTACATCACTTTTCTGCTATTTAGTTTTTATTGCTTTTCAAGAAGTCGTCTTTAAATAGCCAGCATGTAATTTTCCTGGTGATAAGTGATAACCTTTAAAGCAGGCCTATTTTTCTTTTAAGAGAAGGATGCTTCCGTCCCACCTCCAAGTTAGTTGGCTTTATCAAGGGAAGCTGTCATCCATCCCCAAGTCTTGCCTGTCCTGAAAGGTGTGGAAGGATTCATCACTAGAGGGAGTCGTCATGTTCTCAGTTACCCTTCCCTGTAAGAAGAGTGTAAGAGAGCTTGTGACGAATGGTCTTGCAACTGGTCCCATGGTGAATGGTCCCATGCAGCTATCTGCAGGATGGATGGTCTAACCCATGCTGTCAGCTCCAAGTAAGGAGACCTTGTTGACCCTTTTCTTATTTTGTGCTCCAAGTGTCTCTTCCCAGGTGAAGGATCAAAGAGAGAAGGCAGCCATTGTGCTCCCACTGTCTGTACTGTCATTAGGCCTCATCTTGAAGGCTTTGCACTTGGGAGAGCGAGTAGCTAGCACACAGTCTTGCTATATAAGGGTGATGGGACAAAAATCACCAGGATGGGAGAAGTCCCTTTAGAGAAATGGGGAGGGGAAGAAACAGAAAAAGTAGGACAAATGGAATAGATGGTAAAAGAAAGGCATATGAGGGAGGGGGGTAAATAGAGGGGGGTAGATAAAGGTAGATTTAAAGGGGAATATGGCAATTTGAAAAGAGGTGTCCAACAAAGGAAACAAACAGCCAAGGGAAGATGAGGAGAGATTGTGACGTCTTAAATGGGAAGATACATGAAGATCTATGGGAAGGGAATAGAAACATTTTTAAAGAGTATTCATGGCACTGAATTAAAACGTTATATTAATCAAAAAATCTTCACTGTCCATTAGCAAGAGCTGAAGTGCCATGCTTACACTAACTTTATATTGCAAATTGAGGAATGCAATAATTAAGGACAAAATGGAGATTGGAGGAGCAGTTTGAGTATGTGGCAGACAAAGGAGACAATAGGAGAAACAGCCTGTTTACATTTCCGCTGCATAGTGTAGTGGAAATAGCCATAACATATCCAGTTATGGATGGATATGTAACAAATTCTGCAAGGCAGGCTTTATGTTCGCCTCAGTCTGAGCTGGGCTCATCGACTAAAGCCATTCTAACACGTAGTTCTTTCCAAAGAGGTTCATGGTTGCTTTCTCTCCTTGGGCCAGGTCTCTGTGACATACCTCTTTGTGGTCTCCAGGCTCTTGGAAAGGTACCCCTGCTCTAGGACACTCCTTTCATTTTCAGCTAGTTGAGAGTACTGCAGCCTTTACTCTTGGATAGTTTGCTGTAGTGTTTCCGTGCATGAAAATTATATAGGCAATATACAAAAGCATGTGGATTTGGTACAGGCTTATTCGTATTTTTAAATAGAATGTAATTTGCTATTAGCAAATTAATCTCATTTATCCTGGTTTCATTTGTTTAAACCATGTGAGTAGTTATTCATGTGCAAAGGAGTTGGCAAATGCTGCCAAATCCGCTAATATATCTGGCTGCTGAACATAGTATTTGGAAATGCAGTTATTTGCCACCCTTAGTTTGTAGTATGCTAATTTCCATGACAGCCCATTGTGATGTTAGAGAAACTTATGGCTTTGCCTGGATAAAAAATAAAAAGAAATTATTAACCTGAGACTATCACACAGGGACTACCAGAAAACTGTAGAGAACAAGACAGATTTCCAGGACTGGACTCTTTTGTCAGTGGTGGAAGTGGTCCCACTAACCTGTGAATAGTGGTCCCACTACGTAAAACATATTTAAAATCCAATTCCAAGTCGGCATTAATCGTTTCATTTTTTTCAGCTTTCAATTAGGAGAAGTTATTGACACCATTCCAGCTCTTTTGTGCATACGTGCATGTGGCTACGATAAATATATAAATTTTAACGTACTTAAGAATTCTAGTTTAGGGGATCCCACGTGCTGCAGATGACACAAAAGTGGCTGCAGCACTTTGATTTATTTCTGTAGAATATCACAGCAGTATTATCTTCATATTATCTTCATAAGAGAGCTGTGGGCTGCCCTGGCAGCTAGCCAGAAGCCCAAGGGCTGTATCATATTTACATGAAATGGAGCATATTGCCACCCTTGGCATTAACACAAAGGCGTGTCCCAAAGACCATGCAGGTCCCAGCTCGCAATGAGCCATCTTAATCCAAGCAGACAGGCCAGGAACTGTGTATTTTTTACAGCCGAGGTACCTGTCTGCCTACCAGGGTGACAGCAAGCCTCATTCTGACTGCACTATTTGTATGCTAAACGAGCAGTTAAAAAAAACCAACAGTGCAGCCAGTATAATTATCTTCTATCTATCTCACATGAGTTCAAAAGGAGGGCTTTCCCACTGCTGCTGTTTTCATAGCCGTCTGCTCCAGAACCATTTCAGCTGTGGTGTTTTACGTGGAAAATTAAAGGGGGAATGACTGTCATAGCTTCCTAATGACAACTTGAGGTTATTTTATATGCTAAGTCATTCATATCTTTTACAATTTAAAAGCATACTGACATCACACACATAATAGTCATACAGGACTGCCTGCATGTTTGCAAATAAATGTTAGAATTCATGGCAATCTTTTTTTCTCATGCCAAGATGACTAAATGATTCAGGTCCATTTTCTTCAAGCACTTTCTCTGTAAATAGAAATGCCTCTGTATGTATCTCTTATTGCTATAGACAAGAGTCCACAGACAACTGTATGTATGTTGCAAGTTTTTATTTATTATTTATTTACAAATTACAACTGAAGAATCATAAAAATAATTATTATGGGAAATTATTTTCTATCAACTGTACATACATTTGGAAATAATAAGTAACATTTCAGCTGTGCCTAGGGTCCCCTTGTAAAGAACAGCATTAAACTATTACAAATTCAGGTCAAGAATGTATCTTTTCTCGGTACCACTTAGTGTGTAAGTATTGCCTAGTTATCTTTTTCTGTCATAGTGCTGTGGCTTTTTAGCTTCTTGGCTTCTTGATACTCTACAAAGTATATGTATTACACACAGTTCAACAGCTTTGTATCACTATAGCCTACTTTATTAGCTAATGAAGACTGAAACCAGGCAATTTCTTTTCATTATATATGCAGCTAATGTTCAGTAAACCTGAAAAGTGAAACAGCAGTATGCTAAAACATGCTTGTATCATTTTACTACTTTGATTATATCTCTGTGCATGACTGTGGTCCTCGTGTGACTCTGATACAGGGTGTATTTCTTCTTTAACTCATGTTAATGTACATGTTGGCCGGCTAAATGGAAGACCTATTGTTTGTAGGTTGTTTGGTTTTTAAAAAAAACAACAAACACAACTAACAAGAAATTGTATCAATTTAAACCACTTTAAAGACTTCAAAAAGCCAATCTGTAATATGAAGTACCTTTATATACAATTTTGAATCAGTTTCCGGGAAGGAAGTTTGTGCATTGGTTAACTGCTAGAGCTCATGAAATTGCATATCATGTAAGATCAGTCTACAATATACCTGAAATACCTAAAGTCCAACAAGCTTTGCATTTTAAAACCAAGCCAGACTCCTGACCTGTTAGAGTCATGGCACTCAGCTCTGGTTCTCTGGCACACAATGCCTGGTTGCACGAACGTGACAAAGCAAAATCCACCAGTTCCCATAGGCATTTGACTTCAGACAAAAGTGGTCAACCTGCATCTCTTGGAAGCAAGTCACATCAGGAAAAAAAAAAAAAAAAGCTAGCTCGTCACATTCTTAAAAGCCTAATTTAAAAATCACACTTAAACAGACATCCTAGCATTTACTTTTATTAGGTGTACTTATAGTGTTTGATGAAACGTTTATTCCCTGTCCATGACTGGTTGTGTCATGTCTTGCTGTATCAGATAACAATGCTATTCACAGCAATGGGGGCTTCATGCTGTGTGCCTTTTCAAGTGTTTAGCAGTGGACACCCACGATGAAGCAGCAGTTTACTTCCCAGTTTGTGTGCAATATTCCACTAGCAGAGTAGGCATTCTTGGTAATGATTTCGGCAAACAAAAGGCACAGTCAGAGTTGTATTTGCAGAAGAATGGGGAATGCAATCCTCAGTTACTAGCAGGTGAAATATGGCTCTCTTAATCAAAGCAATCCACTGCACATTTATTTAAAATCTGACATATAATTTAAACTTATATGTCTACTGTTTCTGATTACAGTGCCATTCAGAGTATTTGGGTTTCAAGGTGGCTGCAGCTGAAAGGGAAGTATTTCTTTTCCACTTCCTGTGAAGCAGTGGTCCCATGGATGTACTTCAACCTACTAGAAAACAACTGAAGATAAACAACTGAAACAACTCAAGATAAAATACAGCCAGTTGGCATCACATGTGATGTCTTTTCAGGTGCAATATGTTTGAAAGAGAATAAGCCAAATTCCTTCCCAGCGTAGCTCCATAGAAACTGGTTGGTTTGGTTCAGCAGGTAGCCAAATATAAACACTGTTACAGAAAAGATTCATTTGGAATCAAACATGGAAAAGTTTTGAGTTAGGATGATATCTGAAAATATTTGCTCAGTGGAATTAAGACATTTGAAATACTTTGCTAGATTCAGCTTAGAGTTTATATTAGTTCTAGTGTAAACTTCATGGTGGATCAGAGCCATAAATACCCACAGGACAATGCAAGCAACACAGAGGAAAAGTGGCCAAAGTCCACTTTGCTTCAGGGAGTTGTCTACAGACGACATCCAAAGTGGGACATGCCTCACTGGGAAGATGAAGTGACTGTATGGTGAGCAATGACCTCACATATTGCCATTCCTTCACGAGAAGCCACCTTTTTTGAATACACATGAAATTCAAGTGGGAATTAAAGCTGCAGAAATCAAAGTCCTTTCTCCACCAGCTTCCATCTACTAATAATTCCTCACTGAAAATAGGTTTCTTTAAGGTCTGAGGTTTTCTTTTTTTCCAGTTCATGTTTGAATGATGCAATGGCAGAAGACACCCAGGGTGTTGCCACATTCGAGAGGTGACTTCAAGGCCAGCAGCACTCCCTGCATGCAACACTATCTTGCAGTATTGTCTCATACCATTGTTCTCTGTTGCTTAAATATTTAGAGAGGTCCATCATGCTTTGTCATTGCACTTCAGCCTTTTGGAGTGTATAGAAGACAGATCTGTAGTGCTGAGTGGAACAGTACAGCACTTGACAAGGAGTTGAAAATTTTTCCCCAATGATTTGTCCAGACCAAGACATTCAGCAGGACCTACCAAATGCCTCTCACACTTTTAGTAAATCATTCAGTGGTATCCCCCACAACGTATGATTTATTTGGATTCATGGCTGCTTCAAACTGCATTTTAGGAAGAATGACAAGACTGAATTCATGGAAACAGATCCTAATTTTTAGACCAATATAAACCACTAGGAGCTCTGTTAAAGGCAGAACTGCCAAATAATCAAGATCAGGTCTCTATGGTTCTTGGCATAGGGGAAGCTGCTTGAGTTTGGTTCCCATGAGTTATTTAGCACTTTTAGTACTTTTTGTTGCTTCTGTTACTTCATTCAACTAATTGCCAGGATCTTGAAGAATTTTATTCCATGGAGACAAATGCTATATTATTTTTTCCAAGCACTGTTAAATCATCAGGAGTTACTTCTATGCACTTTTATAACAACAGTTGAAGTAATATGATATTATGTGTTTATCCTTCAGTTAAAAATATGTCAGTGGCCAAACTATGTCAAAATAATACTGTGATTCTTCAGTTGCCAATGAAAAAGTAATCATACACTCAAATTTATTTGAGAATTGTTCACAAACACACTCACAGGTCCTACTTATTAAATGCTACCCTTCTTTTTGGCTGCAAAGAAAAGTAGAAATACATCCCACATTAGCGCCCATTTTAAACAACTTCCCTTGGCCATAAGTATTTCCCATTTCTATGCTCAAGGACAGCAAACATCTCTGTGATAGCAAAAGCATGGCAAGTTATAGAAACGTGGACTGACTTTTCAGCATCATAAGTAAGAGCAAGCAAGCTATGAGACAGAGAGTAGTAGCCATATGTTTGTTACCTTTAACTTTAGGTTGCTTGGCAGAGATGTGTCAAGTGTCTCATTCAGCTCTTCACTGCTGTGCAAACATCAGTGCTAAAATCAAAACTTCCTTTATAAAAAACTTTAACAGAAAACAGCATTCTCTTAAAGCAGGGCTGAAATCTCTGAAATCTGGCATAGGAATGGACTTTTCTCTACAGTTCAGAGTAACCCCTCAGTCATGTGACAGACGGATTCAATTAGCCTCAATTAAAATATGAACGTTGGGCTGGTTTGGCAGAGGGATATTGCTGCAGAGATGGGAAGAGGGTCTTCAAGGAGAAATTGTAGTAGTAAACCCTAGTGTGGAATCTCACAATACTGAAATGAATGTCTTGTTATTGAAATTAACTATCATGAAAGAGAGATTTTGAATGTTGTACTAGAAGGAAAGTTGCAGGACCCTCCCCAGCTGCAAGAACTATCAGGTAATATCCTGATTTTAAAAAATAAATAAAATACAAATTTCTTTTACATTTTCTTGTGTTTCCTCAGAGAGTATCCAAACTTTTATCATATCAACAATTAAAGACACAAGCAGATAAATGAAGGCTATCTCCTTAAAAGTGTTGTAGGACAACCATCAAATCCCAGTTTGATTCTCTGGCAAAAGGAATTTCAACTTATAAAACAGGAGCTTCTATCTTCCTATATGTGAGGACATATTCTAGAGAACTACTGGAATACAAAAATTAATAACCACATTGAAGGAAAAAAAAAAGTTGCTTTTTTTTTAATGATATCTGATGTTTGCAGTAACAGAAGCATCTAAAAACATGTGCTTTCCAATGTATTTCTTGATTTTGTAAGTATAGGCCTGTTTTTTCAGAGATTATCTTTACAATGAAATATGAATTTTTAAATAGAAATATTTCTTAACTTGAAATATCAATGCCTTATCTGCAAAATGAAATAATAGTTTTGTTAGATAACCTGAAGACTGTGGAAATGCAGTAGCAACACTTGCATGTATCTTGCTTACCTTCTGTGGATACAGGTAAGATATTCATCGCTTTTTTAAACTGCCGGTTTCTAGTTACACCCCTCAGTTTAAATAAAGTAATTTTAAATGAAAAAAGAAAAAAAGGGGGAAGACACATTGCTTGCTGTCTCTTTTCCATTCTGCAATTCAAGCCCTACTTCACCACACACACACACACCCAGTGCATTTGTTTTCATCCCATAAGTACTTTATTACAGGTAGCATGATCTAGGTCTTGATGGGGCATTGTTTACATACAACCAGGCAGGTGTTACAGTTCCTTTCATCATCTTAATGACACATAAACATCTCTAGGACCTTCAGTGAGAACACCTACCTCACAACAGACATCCCATTTATTTTGTAAGTGCAGTCCCTATTTCTGCCCATTTTGTCATGGATCCAGAGCACGGCACTTTTCTCCATCGTTTAATCTTTGATTCTCTTCTTCCATGCTGTTCTCCAATATCTGTATGGTAAGGTACCAAGGAAAGAGATGGGGTCAGTCCCATCAGTTCCTAGTTACTCAGCACAAGTAGAATCATATAATCGTAGAACCATAGAATGGTTAGGGTTGGAAGGGATCTTAAAGATCATCTAGTTCAAGTAGCTTAGTGATTTAGCAGACACATAGGCACGGTTGGCTTTGGGGACAGATATCTTCCACTTAAAGAGTCCCCTTAGGAGCTAGGTCTGTCTCTACTATTGCAAAAGGAAACTGCATTTGTGTAACTGGGGTGAAGGGCTGGTCAGACCACCATAAGTGCAGTGGAGAAGGCCTGAACTGTACAGTAAGAGACTTTAAGGGTCTGTACTCGTGGTGCATTAGGGTGAGAGCTTGATAAGGTCTGTTGAATTCGAGCTGACAAAATACATTCCTTTACAACTCCTCCACCTCAGGCTGGTGTACTTATAATTTTCTGAAACAATTGTGGTTTACACTAAAGTTTTCCATGCTTAGTCTTTCTCCAATGGCAAATTTCATTGTCAGGTTTTAGCAGAAACCCTGCTGGTGCTGCTTGGGTGGGCACTTGTAGAGGAGAAGGATCTTTTTAAAACATCTGACTTTTATCATGCAGTCAGAACAAAAGTGGCTGAAGTCTCATACTTGGAAAGAATGAAAGTTTTTGCTAATACCAAGCACAGCTGAGCTTTGCAGGGCAATATGAAGTATGTATTGCTTTAGCCTGTTTCGTTAAGGTCAAGAATGAAGTGGCTCAATGTCTTGGCTGGTTACAGAAATGCTGTTCCTCCATACAGAACTCATTTGAATATTGAGCTATAGTTCAGTGTTGTTGATTTCAACATGTGATGGATCAATCCCACAATTTAAAAGCAACCTCAATTGTCCAGAGAACTTGCATGCCCTCCTGGCAGAGTTGTGCAAGACCAGAGGCTTAGTTTGTTTTGTTTTGTTTAACGGGGTTGTAACCTTGCCAAGCAAAGAGGCAGACTGCACATCAGTAAAGACAACTTTTTTCCAATTTTAGTGCTCTGCTGAGATAACAATCTTCAACAGCAGATCTTTAAGTCTTTTTTTAAAATTGCTTTTGGTAACATGTCTCTTTGGGGTGTCCAATTACAGCAAAGCTCTCATTTCCACTATGTACTCTTAGATAAATCAGGAATTTTACTTGAGGCTTGCTCTACAACCTTGGAAAAGTAGTTTCACCTTTTTGTCTACCTCTAAGAGGACAAGAATTAGAAACGACCTAACAACAAATCCTATGTAAAGATAAGAAATTACTGATGTTATTATAGAAATATGGAACTATGTTAGTTACTACAAATACTTGTTTTACTACTGTTGTTATTATTATTGAATTAGTTGCTGTGGAAAAGATCTGTAATGTAAGAGGAAATGTAGGACTGGAGGAATAGTTTGTTTGACTGAAAAGGAAGAGAAAGTTGTTAGACAATTAAGAATCCTCTTTGTGGTCCAGTCCAAGAAAAATATTGAACAAATTTATATTGGTGGTAATACAGGGATCTTCCTAGTAGCAAAATTGGAGGTAATACTGCTATCATTTCTCATTATTCTTGTTATCTACTACCACATAGGTAGCAATCTAGAAATGCCCTAAGTCAGTTTGTACCCAAAGCGAACATCAGGATCCTTCTTGAAAGCATTCCAGATGTAAGCAGGGTTGTAAAACAAAACAGAAAGTTGACGGTTTTACTGTGATGCACATTACAATCAAGTAGTTATCTGATGGATCATCTGCTTTTTATGATCCATGATGAAAAATATAGCTGTCACATGAGGAATAGATTTCTCATCATAAAACTTACCTCTGTAATTTCAGCACCTGAATAAGTGCTGCCTCAGGTGCTGATTGTGCTAGTAAACACTGTCTGAAGAGCGATTTCCCCATCTGTTTCTCCTCCTTCCATCTAAATGCACAGTTTGGCAACGAGTGTGTCTCTGCAGTTCCCTTTCCTTCAGCAGCTGCTGCTATTAAAGATCTTATAGGAGGAGGTTCCTGTTGGGTATCTGGTGATGCAGGAGTTCACCTGGAGAAAGAAAGTCTTTGCAGGTATGTAGGTTAGTGTTTCCATAGGTAGCTAGTGAAGCAATCTCTCATGGGGAAGTTAACTCTCTGGTGAAGCAAACTGCTTCAAATCACTGCTGCCATGGGATGAATTCATGTAAGCCGTTTAACTCAGGTTGCCACTGTAATTAGTGAGAGAAAAGCTCCTAGTTTATGTAGATTTTGTATCTCTGCATTGGCTAGGCTTTTAACTTTGGCATCTGGGTTAGATGTCTAAAATTACAGTTTTCAACCCCCTCATGCCATAATTATGTACAGCATTTTCTTGATGGGAGAAAATAAGATACACACTGAGGGCTTAGATCAAAACATTAGGTCCCCAGAAAGCTGCAATGGTTTCACCACTATCCGTAAGACTTCTGGTATAAATTGCATGGATGTTAAAAGCAAGGAAACCTTGTTGTCTAATGTGATGATTGAAGTGCAGGAACAAATTTTCCTCTTGGATTTGTGTTGCAGACCCCCTATGTTAGGGAGAGGTTATACGTTTCAGCTGCTGACAGACACTATTACATACTGTGCTTTATTCACCTCTGTTCTGCTGGCCTCCAGTAGCCCTGTGCGCCTCTGAATCCCTCTGCCTTTGGCACTTCTGCTGGTGAGACTCCCAGCTGGGGGTGTTATTTAGCTAAAATGGGTGCTTTTCACCAAAAGAATAAATTATTCCAATACTACTGTCTGAAAAGGGTGGATCTGGAGCCAATTTAGTGAGCATAAGTTACAATTGACTTTGGAAGTAATAACTTATGCTTTGAGCTTCCTCAGATGTATAGCCAAGGAGCTGTCTGACTGCATGTGGTTTTACACATCTTTCAGCTAAATTAGAAATCCAAGTGCAAAACTTAATGTGTGGAGATATCTGGAGATTTGTGACCTTCCCAGAAAGATTTTGGGTCCATAAACCAGCCAGAGGGTCTCCTGGTTTCATATACCCTTTTCTTTTTCACTACATATGGCACATTGGTAAATAGCAAGTGGAGTTTATTATATCTTAATTAATGAATCTGAGTATAATTTGCCCCAGTCCTGGCAAGCAAATTCTGCTGGAAAGCTGGTTAGTGGAGGGAGCCAACTTAACTGAACACCCTCTTCAGAGATGTGACCAAGGACTGAAGTGTATATATATTGATACATGTGAAAGGTGGGAAAGACTTGGGAAAGCATAAGACAGGGATTGCACTGAGCTGGGGAATAGGAAGGCCAGAGGTGGAGCCTTTGAGGAGATAGGGAGGAAGTTAATAGTGAAAAAGGAAAAAAATGTAGTAGAAAAACAACAGAGGAAAGATAAAAAGAATCATGAATTGGACATACTAAGAATGTCCAAGGACACTTGGTCCAAGAATGAACCAAGCAGGGTATGCGTCCTATCTTATCTGTTGATGCTGAGAAAAAAGAGCTTAAACTAAACTCTGAAGTCAAGGAGAGAGAATCCGCATTTAAGTTTAGTGGTCTTTACTCCAAGCTAGTGGACAGAGGACTAAATCACTGAGAAATATAAAGAGCAGGAATAATGACAGATGCAGACAGTTAATTTCTTCCAACTGCCAAATTTGCGAGTTTAGCCTGGTGGGATGCTACCAGCAGTGATGATGAATATTGCAAAGTTTGGCTGTATTTAACCCACTCAGTCACTGCTCGGCCAGGCTCCTGTGGATTTCAGTGGGAGTTTACATGAGAACATGCAAGTCTCTCCTCCGCAGAAATGGGAATTCCCAGCCAAAATACTCTATTAGATAGCTTGAGCAGGTGTATTGAATTGCTGGTGCACTTTTAGTACACCAGTTAGCACCTCTGATGTGGTAAACTAAACAATTTTGATCTTGAATATAGAAAATGAAGCACTTAGATTGGTGGGAAGAAGAGCTTTATTTCAGAGAGGTGCTGAAGTTTGTATGAAAATACATAACTTAGGGCACGCACTTCAGCAAAAATGAGTCGATGAGAACAAGAACCATCTCTAAATGTGCTTTTAATATGTGGATTTGAATGTGTTAAACATTATGCATGTTGCTGCACTGATTTTTCTTTTTATGTAGACAGGCACGAGCCTCCCCTACACTGTGCTTTGTCTAATTCATACCCATGCAAAACATGGACCGAGTAGGATTGAGTTGCTTGCACCTTTTGGCTAGGTACGTGAATAACTATTCTGGATGTAAAGCAGCTGAAAACAATGCTCTTTTTACCCAATATTTGCATGTCTACTAACATGAGGGATCACACATTTCCAACACAATAATAATTGCAAAAGGCAATGTCTCGTTACTCATGTAGCTGGCCTTTTTTGTATGCAATTACCAGAACTGTGTGCTCAATTCCAGTAACCGTGTGCACAAAAATAGGCTGCAACAGTCTGCTTAGGATTGTTAATAACATAGTCCAAAGTCTCAGTCTTTATTTCGGGGGGGGGGGGGGGGGGGGGGTATGCTGGTTTTGTAAGAGAACTGAGCTGGGAATGAGTTTGGTTGTTGACTATTTGAGCAAAAGAAACCATACATCTACATGTACTTCTGGGGCTGCAGAACTGCAGAATTCTGCATTCATCTGCATATGGGTCAAATACTGAATTTGGTATGACGAGCTGATGGACAAGAAGAGAGATACTGCATGCAGTGACCAGCTGTAGTGCATGGCTCAAATAAGAACAAGCAGCTTCTGAAATTTTGCATTTAAAATACACACATCTTGAACTAGCAGTGTCACTGTGAGGTGTAAGTCTTTGCCATAAGCGATTCAAAATCAGGCTGCAGTAGTTCAGAGAAGACTTAATTGGTATTTCTCTTTTTTGCATATCACTGTTCTCATCAGTTCTAATACATGTTTTTTTCCCACCTCTACAAACTTCTTTGCCTTAAAGGACTCATGAAGGAAATAATTAAAAAGTACAGAGGAAAAACTGTCTGAGCAGAAGGGGCAGAAATCCAAGGTGGTTTAGAGAGGTGCCCCCAACACTCTTTTGGATGATTATTAATTTTTTTCTTACTATTATTTTATGATGCTGTTCATGTTTAATTACTCATGTTTTCCTAACCTGTGTGACAGGCATAATTTGAAGAGCAATAGTAATGATCAAGCCATGGAAGTGCCAGGTGCTGCCTACGTGCTCAAGCAAGCATAGAGCAGACACTGTCAGGAGACAGTGCTGTCTCTTGATTAGATCTGAACTTCTTTTTCATGTTGATGAAAATGATCGTGACTGTTACTATTTAAATATAAATGATGCCAAAAGATGCTATGAAAAGTCAGAGTTCTCTCAGTTTACTGCCTGTATGCAATAGTAAGTTCACGGGACTTCACTGCAGTATATGCTGTTAAAATATATACCGGGTTACTTTAAAAAGATACAGTTTGTTTATTAGGGTCTTTTTAGTGTAAACTGCCAGACAGTTCATCTAGGTTAATATGATTTTTTTATATATATCAGTGAACAATTTCAGTCTTTATGTTTTCAAATCAAACCTCAAGACCACAGAAATTAGCAGTTATGCTGTATACCACATGCTAGTGTATTTGAAGCTCATTTAGAAGCTGTAGTGTCATTTTGGTTTGGGTTTTTCTGGTTACAAAAACTTCTGGTTGTTTCATGCTTCAGTTGTGTGCCACTGCAGTGAGATATCGTGGGTAGCACTGTTGAACAGGTAATAGTACATCATCAGAACGTGAAGTCTTTTCTGATTTTTTTTCTGATAGTAAATGGAGATTTAATTATTAATTTGTGGATACCTTGGCAATATAAAGTGTTAAGCAGCTGTTGTGATAAGTTTTAATGCTTTTATATCTATTTAAAAAAATAATTAATGGGATGATGCATTTCTAAAAAGTTTTGATGAAGTCTGATGTCTTTTGGAGTGAAAATGAAATCAGGGGGAAAGGAAAACCTTCTGCCTTCTGTAGGCTGCAGCACTAGTGCACTGCAGGCTCCTTCCTTGGAAATGAGAGAGTGAATCCCTGCCTGAACAACAGTGAAGTGATATAAATTTTTGTTTGTTCTGTATTGCCAACCTTTGTAGTCCTGTAATTAATATCATAGAATCACAGAATAGTTCGGGTTAGAAAGGACCTTAAGATCATCTAGTTCCAAGCCCCCTGTCACATAGGCAGGGACACCACACACTAAACCATGTCACCAAAGACTCCATCCAACCTGGCTTTGAACACTGCCAGGGATGGAGCATTCACGACATCCTTGAGCAACCTGTTCCAGTGCCTCACCACCCTCACAGTAAAGAGCTTCTTCCTTATATTATCCCTTTTTATTAGTTTTTTTTCACAAAGCAGAAAGTTCTGGGATCCTGTGATTACACGAATCTCAACTCTTTGACATGTTAAATTTTTGCTCTGACTTTTTGTATGTAGAGAAAATCTTTGAGAAGATGAAAATTAACTCTTTAGAGCACAGAAGACAAAACTATAAACTCATGAGTACTATTACTCCCAAGTCAATAATAGGGGGCTGGAGGGGAAAAGTTGAGCATGCAATGATAGTTTTTTAGGATTACTAGGGTGAGTATTTGACTTTTATGTGAAAGAAGCTATAAAAGAAAATCCAGGGGCAGAAATAGAAGTGAAACTTCAGAAAAACAAACAATATGTAGTTAAATAAGTCACTTGCTGCATCAAGGTGCTATATGTCCACTCACCCTTGGAGCAGTTTGCTGCTGGTGGGCTGCTCACTACAAATCAACATCAAGGACCTATTCAGGACAAATTATGCTAGATGTGATGTGAGTGTTTTGGCTGTCTTATCTGTATAGTAAGCTATATATCAGAGGGAAATGTGGGATACAGCCTAGGTTCTCTTCTTTCTTCTCCCTCTCATTCCAAGCTGTTGGTCAAGTCCCTAAATCATCCTGCCTCCCTTTGCTTTGTAAAATGGGGATGACAGTGCTTTCTTGCCATTGTGATTTTATTACTATTGCTTAATGATATAAAACCTGTATCTTTCTCCTCTGGCGGTCCTTCACAGTCATTGCAGTGCTGCTGTGAAGCAGTTCTGTCTAAATGGTATTACATCTAATTGAAGTCTTGCTCAGGTTACAAGTGGAATGAAGCTGCCAAGATGTTTATCTAGGCTTCTTCAGCTGCTTTTTAGATTCTCAGTAGATACACAATGATTCTGTCATTCATGGCTTTATGTGTTCTTTCGTATTGCCTGATATGTTGGAATACATCAAAAAAAGTAAACCAAGCAGTAACGTTTGTTGGTGACCTGCACTGGAAAAGAGATGCAAGCTGTAGATGAATTCTAACAGAATATTCCAGGAGGTGATATTTGACTTTGATAGATTTTCAGAGAAAAGGCTGCCATTTCTGTGTTTGTGCAATGTATGATGAAACCCTTACCTGGTGTCTCTACCCTGCCAAATACAAATGAAAAATAGGATTGCTTGCCTGAGGAACAGCTCTGTCTTCCATACCAAAACTTGGCAATAGACGATTCCTGTGTAAATGGTCTCAAGAGACACTTTCCTTGTAAAGAAATCCAGTGATGGATGAGGCATCTCTCATTTTAAACGTTATACAGGTGAAAGAATTGGAGTATTCTGAGCCCATGCCTGCTGCTGTGTGTGTCTGAGTGGTTTTCTTGCTTTTTAATTGTGGAACTAAAGGAGGTTTGTTAAGTAGGGCAAGACCATTAGAAAATGCTAGCTGGTTTCCTTCTATAATGTTCTTTCATATTTGACTGCTGCAGGGTGAAATAATGAAGAATTTTTTGGTAACAGATCAAAAATTCCTTTCTTGTTTAATTGAAAGTGTTTAAGAGAAGAGGGTCATTGAGAGGACAGATTTCAAGAAGTGGTATTTGAATTTGGCGATGCTTTGGAAAGAAACAGAGCATATTATGCACGCTTTTAAAGTATGTATGGCAAACGCATTGCCAAATCTGTGGAATTTTATAGGCAGCTACTGTGAGCAGTAGCAGCAGTAGGTTAATCTGCTTTTTACCCCTACTAGAACTGGCACTGTAAGGTTTAGGAGATCTTTTTTCTTTTTTAAAACTTATTTCGACATAGTTTCAGCCTTATTAGCAAATCTCTGCTTGGTTGTTTCCCAAACCCTGCAATATTCTACACCAAATTCAGAACCCGAGTGAAGAGGAAGCTGGCACTAGTATGTGATGGACTATCACCAGAAAAGAAAAAGGAACAAGTCTTTGAGGATATGTAGAGAATACCTGGGAGAAAAAAATGGGAAAATACTCAAGTGAAAAATCACTGTAGCAGAAATGAGAAGAACAAAATCTCAGTGTGAGGTGATATTTGAAGGTGAAGGAAAGATAGGGAAATAAGGCCAGGTTTAAGAGTATATTTGTGAGAAACAGGAGAATGATGCTCAAAAGGGAAATGGGAGGAGCTTGAGTGAAAGAGAGATTGGGAGAAACATCAAATTAGGAAAGAAAAAGATATTACAATAAAAAGGGATAAATGGGATTTTACAGGAAAATAAATTAAGACAAAACATGAGAAAGATTCAAATCACAAGGAAAGTGACAGCAATTAAATACCTAGGAAAGGGAAGGACGGAGGAGAACAAAATACTGATCTTCAAAGTAAAATAGTTGTATTAGTTTTATTGATTTCTTGGAAGATTCTGTGGTGGGTTGGATGTCTGCTCTGAGTGAAAGTGAAGGATAGAATAGGAAAAACTATGAATTTTTTTTTTCTCAGGCTTTCCTGTGCAGGAAATGTAATAGGAAGTTATTTTTATTAACCAAGATCAGAGAACATGCAACAACAAACTACCAAGAATGGTGTGGAAAATCCGGTTATTTTTCTTGTCAGACCAGAAGAACCTGTGGCCATTGACCAGCAGGAGCCTAAGGGTCAGATTATTAAGCATCGGAATCAGTGAACTGAATGGCTATTGGAATCTGCGCGGGTTTAAATACACACCAGCCAACTTACATTACAGACACAAAAAAAAATCTTGAATGCCATGTAGATGGTATTTGTAGCCCTTCGTTAATTGCTTTATTGTCTGTTTTGTCTACCTAATCAACAGAAAAAGCAGACTTGTTTGATTTCATTTACAAATGTGAAACCAATTGATTTTATGGAGATAAACTGCTTGCTGAGCAGTATTTTTCCATAAAGACAGTCAGCTTACACCAGCCACGAAAAAAATGATGGTGCAGAAAAGCCTTGGATAGACAGAAGGGAGTGTATTTTGCAAAGTGGTTTTGGAGGTTGTCAGGTGGAATGCACCCCTCAGATCAGCATAGTCATGATGCTGAGTGTACTGGAAGAGCTTTATCCTTTCAAAAGCTGTGAGATGCTGTGGCAATACTCAGCCAACATCCTTAATGCACTTGCAAGGGACTGTGAGACAAGGGAGTGGGGAGCACAGTGCTTTTATTTGCAGCAATAGCATGCCTTTCATCTGTAAAGGAAATATTCAGCTGGCTACCTTGCCTGGACTCATCAGGGACCAGTGTTTTATCTTAGGAGTCTTGGTTGAACACACATGCAGAATAGAAATATGTTTGTTTATAGGCAGGAAATGCATAAGCCTTTTCATGGATAAAGCATGAGTCTGAAGCATTAAATGTGACCTGCTTTGTTGTATGCCAGTACCTGCAAAGGGTTATTCTTTGTAGTGTCCTACTTGGACTCAAGCACTAAAGCTTTCATCAAAGTAAATCTGATTATTTTGCACATGGTTTTCCTGAAAGGATGTTATGATTTTCTAGATGTTTGGTGGCTGGTGATAAATTAGGCTTTTATGATGTCATGTGAAAGGCCACTGCTTGGACTTCCTTCTCTATCAAGTGCACTGGAGAATACATTTGGGACGTACTCAGAATCAGAAATTATCCTACCTTGTGTTAATTTAACCCTTTTGTGGACCATTGCTTGCTTTGTTAACTACAGGTGTCCAGGCAAAGATAGCTTCCCTTTTGCAGACAGGAACCCCATGGTATTCCTTCCTGAATCTCCTCCATATACTGTGTTTGAAATTAATTTTTTTCCTCGGGTAACAAAAGCTCAGCTCATGAGCTCCCTTTAAGTCTTTCACAGCTTGAATTCTTCCCGTATATTCTGTCGTGAAAAGGGTTTTCAAATCAGATGTGGCTTTTAGACAGAAATTGGAATGTGGGGCAGGGCAGGGGCAGAGGGGGAAGGTGATGTGTTCTATAAATTAGGTCAGGTTTATGACCACGTAGAGGAAGGCTGCTCTAAAAAAGCAGCCAGCAGTGAAAGGCAGTATGTAACTGCTTTGTCCAGAGAAGTGGCAGCTCCCTTTTTCATCCCCCATACTGTAGGGGGAGTATTTTACAACTGTTTTTCAAACAATGAAAAATGACCAACTATCCTCCATGCTAACTCTTTAATACTAGATAATCCATAGTGGGGAGGAAGACAGGAAGAGAGAAGCATCCATCCCCTCTCTGTCCTTTCCTTCCCCAGTCTTACCACAAGGTTCAGGGGGAAGGAAGTTTGTGTATCAGTATACAGGTAAAGGAACGTTGTCTGTCCCACTCAACCTGAGGCACAGCCAAGCCTTCAGAGTAGTGAGATGAGCACTGAATGCAGGGAAAAGACAGAAATTGCTGCTACACGTGGGTTAGAGTTTTCCAACAACATCTTCTTTAGATGAAAAAGGACATTTTGAGTAAATTAATATTTTTATTAGGGCAAATATAACAGCACACCATTCAAAAAAAATTTTAACATAATTTTGAGGTTAACATAAGAAATGTCTTGATTTTTTCAGAGATGTGACTATCCACAGGGGTAGTAAAATCACCAAAACAATACATGCTGTAGTAGATAAAGAATTTATCCTATGGAATTAGTAGTATCCCACTAGTCATAGACCTGCCTTCATTAATTGCTCTTTAATGCTCTAAAGGTAGATAAACATCTATAGCTAGAATACAAGATCACTGTCCTAATCTTTATTGGTTTGTTGCTTATCATTTGGTATTGACTAGCAATGGTAACTAAACCTATTAACATTTCCAGTATAAGTTGTTATAAATTAAACATTTTTCAGTGGAAGAAGAGAAGAAACTAAGTAGCCTTGCAGCATGGATTTCTGGCATTATCAGTTTTCCTATTCATCTTGACATGTCAGTCAGTGAAGACAGCTAACCCTAGGGGCCATATTGCATCTCCGCTAAGAAATGCAGCCATTACTGCACAATAAAACTCACTGAAATCAAACAGCTCTTTGCAGAAAATGTGAAGAGTAGAGTGATGAGGAAAATAGAGTGGATTAAAAAATTGTGATAATTACATTTAATAATTCTAAAAGGTGCCATGCCCTTGCCTCAATAATACACACTGTGTGTGGCAATAAAATCATGTACAATGAAGACATGATTGTCTTACTCTCCTCCCCGAAATTCTTGCCACGGTGGAGCAAGAAGCAAACACATTTAATAGTGAACAAAAGCAGGACTTGGAGGTACCAGCGAACAGAGAAAGAACCTGTTTTTTCCCTATACTGCAGCTGATCTCCACCTATACGAAAAAGGTTCATCCCTCGCAGGGATTTGATTTTTAGTGATGTTAAGGTGACACATGGGTGTTCTCTTTACCACCTGGGCAGGGAGCCTGTAGGAACGTGCTCACGTACAACCTCTCCAAAACGTCTGCTTTAAAGAGGAAGTGCTCAAATGCTTCTAACCCATGTCATGCAAAAGCCAAGTTATTCAGACACCTCTTTATGCACAGGTTAGCTTGAAGCATGCAAACATCCACTCACTCATCATTTCCTATCAGCAGCCAGGCTACAGGGCACTGACAGCCAGTGGGAGTGGTACCACTTTTAACCACCACTTGCAAAGAACAATTCTATTTTGTTAGAGGAGTTGTAAAAAGCTTAGTTTGGTTCATAATAGCATTTAAGTATGAGTTTGCATTTTAGCAAACATGGTAAAGATTTTTAGCTGTGATGTGTGTGTTTGGATGACTGGGTATGCCATATGAGAAAGAAAGTGTTTACGTGTCTAGTGCTAATACCAGCACCATCATAATTACAGCCTGTACATGCCAAATGGAGTGGTCTCTTCTCCTCCTCCAGAAGTTCCCTGCTTTTTCTAGAAACAATCTTGCCGTTCAGCAGCCTACTCGGCATTTTTCAGAGCCCTGAACTAGGGTTACAATTACACTTGTATCCAAGCTAGGGAACACCTTCCAGGTCTTCCTAGGAGCCCAGAATTCAGCCTTGGGGTAATCTGAGAGGGAGGGAAGCACCCACCTCATTGCGGCCAGCTGTGGGAATTTTGCCCTATGTAGCAGCGGGGCTTTCCCTGCTGGGCGGGGAACATCCGTCAGCCTGCCTCGCACATGGGATCCTGAAAAGTACCCATGGCCCAACTTGCAGCAGGATGCCTTGGCAAAGAGCTACACCAATTCCCGTGCGGGATGGCTCCTGATGAACAAGCTCAGCTCCAGATCCAAAGAAAGTGAAATTCAGCACTGGCTTCAGGGATATCAGGCTGTAATTCGGGAGGAATTTTATCTGGCTCGAGGGACGGCACTGGCCAAGACGTTTTCTCAGGCTTCACTTGGCAAACGGACAGATCTGAGTAATGCGCAGCCCTGCAAGGGGCTCTTGCGCCTGCAGCTCCACTGGTGCTTGCACCATGGCTGAGGTCTGCACATGCTCTCCTCCCAGGGACACGCGAGCTGTGGCCTCACGTCGTTTAACTGGGGCACCGCCTCTGCCAAAGCGATTAGGATTCAAGGCACCCGGGGCCAGCTCCCCCTGCTTTGCCGTTTTATCTGCGGTGTCAGTGGGGCTGCCAGGGCCGGCGCTGAGTGAGCCCATTTCCCCGGAGCGGAGCATTGTTCCCGGCCTCTGGCCGCCGCGTGGCCCCACTGATGGACAATACCACCCGTCCCCGACTTCCTGAGCAGACCAGACAGCTTGCTGTTTTCTTCATGTCTCTTATCACCCCCTGTCATTGAAAGAGGGGTCTGGCTGCAGCTTCGGTTTGGGCTGATAGGCAGCACCGAAGTGGAAAAGGCGCAGGGCAGGGAAGGGAAGACGAGGAGGGAGAGAAGCTCCATTACCATTATTATCGCCCTAATGTTTATTGCTGCTCTGAGTTCATTTGCTTTAACCCTTTGGAAGCTGGTCAAATTAAAGATTATCAAACGGATACGATAAAGCTGCTGTTCTAACGCCTCTGGTTCCTGGCAAAAAAGCGAAGGCTTTGCCCAGGTTTTACTGACTTTGCGGCTTGTGTTGACACCTTACGGCTGCAGTGCAGTGGAGTCCTGAGATAAAGCGTTACCCTAAAGACGCCTGGCACTAACAGCCTGCCAAGGTCTATCAGATGTGCAGGGGCTCAGTGCCATGCAGAATCAGCCCTTTCCTCAAGTCATTCTTTCTCCTCTCCTTTCCCCTCGGCATGGTTTTAGTGAAAACAGAGCTTTCTGAATAGGGAGGAGATTTGCATAGGAAAACATGCTAGGGGAAAAAAAACATTATGCCTCCTATTTTAAATGGCATTTAGTTATACGTGAGCTTCAGCCTATTGGTTGCTTTTGCCTTTTGCCTTTTCCTGTGGTTCTTTGCAAACAATACTGTCTTTCTGCAAGAGACTGCTGACCCAAGAGTGGAAGGCAGTCTGTTCATGCTGCATTAAAACAAATTTAGATCAGGAACCAAATTCACTGGCATTCTTCTATTCCCTTGGTACCATAACTGCTCCGCAACTTTGCTTTTCTAAGAACAGTGGAAAGAAAAAATGAAAACTGAGCGACGACACATTATGGCTTGTCTTAAATTCCTGAAGATGTTTACTGTGTTCCTCATTAGGCTTGGGTTTTGCTCATTGACATGTTTTATCTTCAGTCTCCTCCTATTTATTATGGAGATAGGAGCCTCTTGCTTTTTAATTATACTGTTTCTTTCCCTGTTACTATAGATATTATAGCAAACACTACTGTTCACAAAGAAATCAAGCCAGTGCTGCCTGCCTTGTTGATCTCCATAAGAACTTTCAGAGCAGCACACAGCAGACACAGTGCTTATTACTGTGACTCCTTCTGGGGTTCTATCCATGCTTAGCTGAACTGTGCACTGAATTTTGCACCAGCAAGGTGCACATTTACAGCTTCTGCAGCTCTGATTTAGTGAGATCTTACTACTTTTCTTAACAGAGTGCCCAGAGAATAGCACAGCTGAACTCACGCTAACTGCTCTCCAAAGTTACATCTGGGTTAAGACATGACATCCCCAGACCTGGTGGCAAATGCAGGACAACACTAGGGAGTGGGGGATAAGGGTGTTGGTAGAACTGCCTTGTGAGCAATGAATGCAGTCTCCTGCAACAAACGCTTTAACGAGGCTTGTTCCCTGAGCAAGGAGCTGCAGCAGATACCCATATATACTGTGGGGCTGATGTTACTGCTGAGATGTGCTACATGAACCCTCATTAAAAAATGCTATGAAAAATGTTCCAAAAACTCCACAAAAGGGGAGACTATTTCACAAGATAAACTTTGATATATACATTACTGAGATACAACTTTTTAGCTGGGCCTGTTGCGATAGGACAAGGGGTAATAGTTTTAAACTAGAAGAAGGTAGATTTAGGCTAGCTGTAAGAAAGAAATTTTTTTGCAATGCAGGTGCTGAAACACTGGACCAGGTTGCCCATAGAGGTGGTAGATTGCCCCATCCCTGGAAACATTCAAAGTCAGGTTGTACAGGGCTCTGAGCAAGCTGATATAGTAGAGGATGTACCTGCTCATTGCAGGGGGGTTGGACTAGCTGACCTTTAAAGGTCCCTTCCAACCCTAACTATTCAATGATAATGGTGAAAACACAAAACTGCAAGCTAATGTTGTCTTATCAAGTAGCTATGTTTATTAGTTTTTATTTTAATGGGATGACTTAAAGCTGAAAGGCAACAGTTTTAAGAAGGAAATGAGGATAATAAAACACAAGCAGGGTTTGCAGGAAACTTTGGCCCCTAGATTCTTGAAATCCTTCCTGACAAAACTTCTTGAGCAAAAGAGTGCAAGACTAAACACGCAAGCCAGAGCCTCCACCGAGCTGGGTCTGTGCTCTTTGCTTATGGGAGCTCTGATGTAACAAATCTTCGAAGCGGTTGTGCTGATTGTGAACGTAACCCTGGCTGCTTTTCAGATGCAGTAAAACTGTTGTGTGCTTAGATCAAGTCTGTTTATTTTTAGAGGTAAAGCCTTGTCTCTGCTACAGTGAGTGGAGCTGGGCACAATTCCATCACAGGTGTTTTACTGAGGACTTGATCTCAGTTTTATTCTGCTGTAAGAGAGAGTAAAAGCTGGCGCTGGGCTCTGGCTTCAGTGAAGGCAAATTTTAAAGGGAATCCACTGAGCTGTAGTAATAAAGGAAGCCTTGGCCTTCTTTCAGGCCATGCTATCTCCTTTTTCTCACATTGTCTTGAGGCTTTACATTTTCAGTTAAAGTTAATTGAATGAGACAGTGATACATTGCACAGTGAAACCAGATCAATCACTGCACAAGTGAAAATAGGAATCGTAACGACACTCAGAACAAGAGCTTGGGAAACGTGATATTTACATTAAAATATTTTACATTTTTGTCTCATGGTTTTAAAACTAAATTTAAAAAGGCCTGAACACATTGCGTAACAAATTTTTCTCTGTTTATCTGTATGTGTGTGTGTGCATTTGGACAATAAATCTGAATAACCATAAAATCAGATTTAGTAATAATGGGGTATTTTCTACACAGCTATGCAGCCTCGTTTACAGAAAAGGTAAACTAGAAAATCTCATTGGATAAACTTGTTCTTTTCTGTGAGAGGCAGTCATATGACAGTGAGGTGCATATAAAGCCGTTGGAGAGTTTGCTCTCACATTAAGTGGCAGCACAGAATTTAATTGCTGTCTTTTCCATCTTCCTTCCATTTAAATGTTTACCTGGATGTTGTTTCCGACTCTTAGCTTGCAGGTAAAACTTGTCATTACTATTCACCTATGTTAACTATATTTGCATAGAAAGTAAGGGCTTGTTTCTCCCAAACAGATAGCTAAAAGCAAAAGCTTAATTTTATGTTCATGATCTGAGTACTGTAAAAACAACAGAAAGCCTTTATCAGATGTTTCCAGGTTTGCAGACTTGCTCAGTATCTAAATCCTCAGGGCTTCCACTGAGTCAAAGGGCTTTGTTTTCCTGTCAGTATGTAAAGCACAATGCCACAAAAAAAGTTGTCTCACAGGAATACAAAACATGAAGCAGTGTCATTTCATCAGGTGCTTTTCCATCAGGAATAGGGATACTGAGCAGTTTACATTCAGCAGCAGCAGCTGTTTTTCGAGAACCCTCCTCCCAACCCACCCCACCCTCCCCCCCTAAAAAAATCCTGGTTTTAGAAGTGGAACCTCACCTCTTCTCTCTTTGCTTTCCAATCTGGTTGTACCTCCAGAAAGTGAAGCCCTGACACTGAAAAATCAATATGCTTTAATGATCAGCATGCCAGAGGATTCTGGAGAGGGGGTTGTGGGGTTTTTTGTGCGGATTTTTTCCTTTTAGAAGCCTGACAGATGCATCTCTGGTTTCAGTGAAAGACTTAAATAATATAAACAAGCAGTCATTCTGTTCCAAGAGCAGCTTTTTTTAATATTCTTATTTTATTGTAATTACCTTATTGTTTTCATATTATGAGCTACTTGTAGAAAAATACAGGAAACGTGACTGCAATACAATCCTTTAATCAGGAATAGCTTTGTTCCAGTCATCATTTCCAAACAGTGTTGAAACTTTCACTAATAAGAATACAATCAAACCTTGAATTCAGATGTAATATGGTGTTAATATTATGGTTTCATTTGATCTCTGCACTTAGTAACTTCTGTAACAGAACATTTTAAAAAGGGGACATTGTGTCCATAATGCTGTTTTCAAATAAATCTATCTACAAAGTAGTGTTTCTCAGAAGTACACAGACTTCTTCAGGAGAGCCATTTAAAATCTTTTAACCTAAGTCAGCTGGGGATTTTGTATTATCATATATATTAAATCTTCTTTTTTCTCCCCCCTTTTTTTTTTTTGTTTTTTGTTCACAGATTATGCCATAATACCTTTGCTGCATCATTGTTAAAGCATGTGAACTTTTAAAGGAAAAATACTTCTTTATATACTTAAATGGATTTAATACACTAGTTGTTTGTGTTATCTCTGTGTATAATCCGGCACTGCAAATAACTTCACTTTTACTGATATGCAACCTCCCCCCAACCTTATTTTGGCCTGTTCAGCAGCTGAGTGTTTATGGTTTTGAATGAAGGGCTGGAATTAGGTAAAGCATTTTTTTAGATAAACTGTTTTAACAAAAAGCATTTGTCCAAGAAAGCTAAAAGACTGCTCCCAAGCTGTTCAAAAGCAGAATGCAGCTACATACAGCAAGCGATGGCAATCCATTCTGTTCTTCCCCATGCATTTTTTTTTTTTTTTAAATGGGAAGCCAGTATCCTAGATAAGGCTCAGTTTCAAAGGATGTTTTCAATAAAAGATTGTGGGTGTAAAATTATTACTTAAACAGCATTTAGAAAAAATGAAACTCTAAGTCTTACGCTGTGGCTTTTATGACTTAAAACTAGGTGGTATTAAAACACTTCTAGCTAATGGCTTGAATGAGGACTGAATGAAAGGGACTTGTTTTTATACTGAAATTATTATTTTAAGAAGGATTTCCTAGTTTCCAGACACATAGATACACACGTATATAATGTAAATTAAACCAAACTCCAGATAAAAGGCATACCTCCATGAGCACATTAGGGTCTGATCCAAGTTTTATCAAAGTTAGTGGGCGTCTTTCCCATTTCAAACCAGATTTTGCAATCCATATTCACACGACCCTCCGGGGGATCCCTCAAGTTGATGTGGTTTTGCATGACTTGGCCTCAACTATCTGCTGCAGTTTCTAAAAACCCATTACAGGGCTGCAGTAGGAAATAATTTAGTCTAATTTAAGGAAATCACAGCATTTTTTATTTTCATATCATTTTGTTCTGATCCATCTGTTTACTCTTTTCTGAAGACAGGCTGAAATGTTTTTAGCCTGAAGAGTGAGCTAGTAAAAATGCTGCCTGGAGTAGGCTCGGCAGACGTGTTTGTTCCACATCCCCTTCTTCAGTGCAATATTTCCTTTGGTGGATATCCTCTGCTCCTGGAAGCGAGCTGTCTAGCTTTCTGGGGCACAATTATAAAGAAGAATTTCCTACATTTTACTGCACAGGATGAGGTGATTTTGCAAGTTAACATGACCTGAACTACACATGCCCAAAAGATAGCATCTGAAAAATATAGTGTGCAGCAATATGGTTAAAAAACTACAGCCAGAAAATGCTCGTTGGCTCCACCGCTGGCCAGAGAGAGGGAGAGGGAGAAGCAAGTCCATGCATTTTTCTGGAAAACCTGCTCTGTTACCTCCATAAAGTCATATGCAAGAGCAGAATTCAGCCTTAGCCTTTTTCTTCAGTAAAAAGTTGGGTTTGTTTGGTTTTCTTTAAACCTAGACAAATGTAATTTTAGTATTTACTGATACACAGAAACAAAGCTTGTGAAGAGAGATGATGTGTTTTATTAAATCAACACATACAGCTGGAAAAAAGCTAACTATTTAAACACAGTATTCGAACTTTAAAGGAAGACATAGTCATTTTTTTTCATTCAATTAGAAATGCAGTCAAAGAAGCTTTTTTTCTTGTTTTAATTTTGTTCGTTATTTTTGATGACTGGTTGTGGGATTGTTTTGATGTGGTAGCACTTTTAAAAACAGTAAGGCGAATATGACCAAAGTCTTGGTTTCTGTAATGGAAGATAATTTCATTTATGAGGCGTTTAGACTTTTGTTTGCATATGGATGCTTAAAAATACTGTAGGAAAAAGATGTAGGCATTCAAAAGCTGGATGTTTACTACTGTTGCATATGGTTACCCGTATTCATAACAGTCTTTCAGCATCATCTGTCTGTGATCACGTTTTTATTTGAAAAAGACTAGTTGCCATGTTTGCTCTGTGATTTACATTATTTAAACAAATGGGGGGAAAAGAATTTAAAACAGCTCATTCAGTGGCACGACTAAGACATATGACAACGTATAAAATGTTCACCATTATACTGCCATAAAGCTGGAGTTCAAACCCCAAGCACACACAAAAACAATGAATAACTCTTTTGGTCTGAAACAGCCTGGTGAAAGCATGCTGCCTCCTTGTGATTCATAGGCATATGAGCTTCCACTAAAATGGCATCTTACAGAGAAATATTTTGTCCTCAGAAGAGTCTAATGGTGGTCCCGGCTGTGCTCGGATCACGGGGAAAGCATGGGCAATGGGGAAGCCATTGAGACGGGGAAGGTGTATGCTTCTCACGGCGCCTCTTTCTTCTTTTCCACAGGATTTTCTGCAAGGGGACTGTACCAAAGCCAGACAAAAGCTGAACTGGAAGCCGAGAGTCACGTTTGATGTGAGTGGCCTTTCTGGCATGCTTTGCACCTGCCAGGTGTTCATGTCTTCTAAAAGCAATCCATGGAGAAGGGAAGGGAGGGGGGGACCTCTGTGCCGGGTGACTCAGGCACACTGAGGAATCTCATTTCAGTGACCATGCCCAGGTTCTTACTTTGAAGACAGCACCCATGATGGCAGCAATGGACACTCCCAGTGCATAGCAGCACACCAACACACACGTTGGGGCCAGAGCTTCTGTGGGAAGAGCCCAGCAAAGGCCCATCCCCTCCTTGTCCTGCTGCAGAGGGTCAGGGAGGGCTTGCTGTGTTCCAGGGCACTCCTGCCATTCATCCCCTGTGCTAGAGCCCTCATCTGCCTCTCTCCCTCCTTGCAGGAGCTGGTGAGGGAAATGGTGGACGCCGACGTGGAGCTCATGAGGAACAACCCCAATGCCTGAGCCCTGGCTGGGCCCAACAGGCGTCACAGGGGTGACCCATGCCAGGGGTGCACCCCACAACCAGCACCACCATGAGCCACCAGGATGGGTGGCCGCCTGCCCCTCCCTGTGATGATTTTACTGCTGGCCTACCCGTGCGTGAAAGCCTGGTTTTATCCCCCACTCCACCCCACACACACTCCCGATGCCTCTCGCCCCACACATCATCCAGGGTCAGCTCTGCCTGGGCTAACTCTGGCTTTTGCCATTAACTGGGGAAGGGTCACTCCAGCCCGATGCTGTACATGAAGTACTGATCAGCCAACGAGCCTACTGATTTCCTTTTTTAATTAAAACTCATTAATTACCTAGGACATCCAGTGCATTTTTAGTACTTTCTTCCATTTGAAAAACAAAACCATCCCTGGCTCCCCCCCACCCACTCAACCTCCCCTCTCTTCCAGCAACAACAGCAGCAAATCTCTGGCGCTAGCATGGGCTCGCCATCCCTCCAGCCCTCGCTCCACAGCTTCCCCTCTTCTGCCTTTCCTGAACACTCCTTGTTTTTCTTTCCTGCAGCCCTACCTCCACCCCAGCGGCCCATTTCCACCACTTGAACTCTGTAAAAGTTTGGATAACTTGATATAACTAGCAGTGAAATCGCTTTTTGACCATGCCGAATTAATTCCTAATTGCTGGAATTGCTTTCCAACCAGTCAGGGGGTTTATAAGCATTTTTCAGATCTTCATTTCAGAGTGTGCATGAGTCACAGAAAGCCTTTTTGTCCAGCACCTTCTCGATCCAGGGGTTTAGGGTATTTTGGGTTTTGCTCCCCCAGTATCAACCCATTCCCCTTCCATCCTGTTCCTGTTTACTATAATCAGACTTCGGATGGGAGCTTGAATCATCTCAAAAGATGACTTGAGGAATTAAAACAAAATAAATAAAAAAGCTTAAAAAAAAAAAAGAAACTTCAAGGTGAGTAAATATTTTTGCACTTTTCGTGCCAAGGTACCCTGGTTATCCAGAGGTCGCCGAGCCCATACATTTCCCGTTGGTTTAGGATCTTCCACCCACCAATTACTCCCATCATTTTAGCTTTATGCCTCGAAATGAGCAAAGGGCGAGGTACACAGCAGGTAGATACACAGGAGAAACACCTTCTCTGAGCACACCTCTTGCTTTTTGACTTTGGGGGAGGGGGCATCCCTGTTAGAAGGGAGGCGATGGGATGTGGGGATCTGAGTGCAGATGGAAGTTGTGCGGGGGGACAGGACGGGGCTCAGCATCCCCCTGTGAGGACCCAGGCTGCCGGGAGGGAGCGCAGGGCTACTTCTGCGGTGGCCCGAAAGGCGGCTTTTGCCAGAGATAGAGGGGAAAACCTGCGGCGTATACGTTGCGCGGAGCGGTGCTCGCCCGGGCACCCGGAGCGGCCGCTTCCGTCGGGGCCGTCCCCGCGGGAGCGAGGACTTGCGAGGCCACCGCAGCACACGGAGAAAGGGAAACGAGGGAGCCCGGCCGCTGCTTGGGATCCTTTCCCACAGGTGCACGGAGCCCGCACCCCCGGGGGGTGCAGAGGAGCAGGAGCAGCTGAGAGGTAGAGGTGTCCCACGTGCACTCGCTCCAAGGAGCGCCCCACGCGTGTGAGGACCTCCAGCCCCCACGCATGGTCTCCGCGGCGAGTCGGGGCTCCCTACACGCCGAGTAGGTCGTGGGCGCCCCGTCCATGGGGAGGCCTAGAGCTGGCCGCGGCGCCGGGGCAGGCACACTTTGCCACTCACTCCCGGCATGGACACTTCCACGCGTGGGTATATTTATACAAAGCCTTCTGAGGTGCTTCTCCCCTCGAATGGGTACGGCTCCGCGCCTGCGTCCTTTTTTCTTTTCCCCCCTAAAGGGTAGAATACCAATAACCCTTCCTCCCCGTGTCCTTTACGTTATCTGTCCTCCCCGCAGTGTTCACACTGTGGCTGTGCCCTGCGGGCTGCCGCCGCACACCCCAACGACCGACGGGTCCCCCTGTTCCCGGGGGTGCCCCCCCGCCCAGGGCCACGGTGGTCGGCGGAGGGGAGAGGGCGAGCTCCGCCTCCACAGCCGCACCGAGGGCTGCCCCCTTTGCAAGCAGGTCCCAGGCGGCGGATCCTTGGTGGCGCACGTAACCAAAATAAAATAGTTTAAAAAAAGGTATTAAAGCACTTTTATGACGAGGTATTTTTGTATTGCTGGGAACTATTTCTTGCTTACAGTGATTCACTGGGAGGCTTGCTGGTACATCTGAATATTAGTTCACACATCTCTGCAGAGGGCTGGGAACCTTAACATACGCTGCCAGTTTTCCTTCGAGCTCCCGGTTTTATTTTTGCTTTGGCCTCTCTAACTGCGGCTTATTCAAGAGATGCATTTTTATTCTCCGTTTTCGGCCTCTGTATTAGGGAGTGTGTGGGGAAAGGGATGGTAAGGCAAAATTTGGTTCTAGAGCAAGTGGTTCCTCCAGGATGACTTTGAGCTGGATGTCTTTTTGCTACTTTTTTTATTATTTTTTACAACTGCTGCTGGTCGGGATAGGACAAAATGTGCGTCCCAGCACTGCCCCGCTGCTTTTTACAATCTGGCAAAGGTATGAACTGCTTTTCAGTTTCCTCAGCACCACCTTCCTGCTCGATTTTGCGATTTCGAATTCCTCCGAAAGCACTGCTCTTTGCAATGACCATGGGATCACTTCTCGATAGTAATAGTAATAATAAACAATAACAATAATAATAATAATGGTATTTACGCAAATAATATCTGTATCTGTAGCTAATACACCAGTCGCACACTATGTAACTGAACATCCGTTTAACCCGTATGGTAAACGTTTTGTGCGTGCAGGTTCGGAAAGACGCAGCCCCCTCTCTGCCCGTCTCATCTCTCATCTCGGGTCATTGCAGCTTCCTTAATTTAAAAGGGCAGCTCCATAATAAAAAGCAAACGGCACGGTGGGCAGCTGGGTGGCAGAGGCTACCCGGGCGTGCGCCCCGTCGGGAGAAGGGGTTCAGGCGGGCAGGGAGAGGAGAGCGGGCCCAGCTCCTGCCCAGCGGGTTGAGGAGGGCCGAGGCCTCCTCGGGAAAGCCGGCCTGGGCCGGGCCGGGCCGGGCCGGGCCGGGCCCTGCCTGCAGCTCCCTCTCCACAGCGGCGGGAGTTACAAGCTGCGGAGGCTCGCTCCCCGCACCCGCCGCCCCGCACCTCGCACCACCTCGCACCGTAACCCGGCCCCTCTCCTCCGCCGTGCGGGACTCTGCCCTTCCCCCGGAGCCTATCTTGCCAAAGGTAGAACTGCCACGAAAGCCGCTTTTCTTTTTTTTTTTTTTAAAAAAAAGGAAAAAAAAATTCACTCTCCTGAGGCCTTTTTCAGGGGCGCTTGGGACCACCGGCCACTCGCCGGCTGCAAAATCCCCGCAGAGCGCAAGCAGTGCGGCGGTTGGATCACCCCACGGGAGCACAAGCCCTCACTACCTCTGCCAGGGGGCCGGGGGATAGGAGGGGGGATCGACTCTGCCCCAGGGCCGCCGGCGGCGGAGCCCGCCCGGCCGGCCCCGCCGCGGAAGGCCGGCGAGACAAAGCGACGGGGGTTTCCTCGGGGTCGCGGAGCAAAACCGCCAGCGCCATCTAAAAATATACACCTCCTGCTCGCAGTGTCAGCCCGAAGGGTAGAAGCAAAGGGGAGGCTCAGGGGCGAAGAGACCCGCTGCTCAAGCACGCACACGTCGGGGTAGGTGGAAAGGGAAATGGCTCCGCGGGCAGCTCTGATCGAGCACGGAAACCCACCGATTGCTGTAAGTGTATGTAGAAAAATTAAACATAGGTGTAAGCTGGGGATCCGGAGGAGTCCCCTGCCTCCCCCCTCCTCGGCCCCTTACACGTAAAGCAGCCGCGTCCCCCCGGGGCGGACATGAGGGCCACATCCTCTTCCCTCTCCCGGCCCGGGCGGGAAGGCACGGGGCTGCCCCGGGGCAGAGCGGGGAGAAGGGCACCGGGGGTCGCCACCCCCCGTCGCCTCTGGGCGACAGGTTTGCAGGGGTGGGAGGCGAAGGGGAGCCCCTAGCCGGCTCGCAGAGCCGCGCTCCCGGCTTCCCCCAGTGACCCCCCTTCACCTCTGATCGTTCACTGGCGGAGCATTGTCTCCAGACACAACAAACCCAGAAAGGAGCGCTGGAGCAGGCATAGCTCCAACGTTTTGACGGGTGGAAGAAAAACATCAACAGATACTTTGCAATTATTTGGTGATGGGGGCTAGGGGAGGCGGGCGGGGGAGAGGTCGGTTCGCAGCAGCAGACGCTAATTGCAACCTTTGCTTTGCTAATGAACTCGCACCCGTTCATTCCGCGCTCCGTTCCCGTTTCCCCCCTCTCCGCCCCGGCAGAGCGCTTGGGGGGCGGGAAATGGCGTCGAGAGAGAGACGTAATTTTTATGCAATTCGTTATTCGGTTTTAAATCCATCCCATCCCTGAGAGGCGAAGTTAGAAGAGCTAAGGGAAAGCGGCGAGCAGCTTCTATCTGGCAGAGGCGAGGTGTGTGAGCGCCAGGCAACCGGGCACCCCCGTACGTCTGTCCCAGGGCTGCTGGGCTGGGCAAGGTGAAAGGGCCTTCCACTCGCCTGCAGCTGCAGACCTGTTTCACACAGTCGGAGCGGGAAAATACATAGCTATACACACATATATACCGAAAAAAGAGTCGCAGTACAAACTCGCATCAAAAAGGCAGTGCGAATGTATTTATACTGGGCAATCTTGCAAGCACCGACATTGTTTAAACAATTCTCTTCTGCTTTGGACGATATTATCAGTACTTTTACATTATCATTCAACGGAAGACATTCTCCTTTTTCCTTATTTCAAATATTTATTTAAATTAAAAAATATACCCGGCCGCTTAAATGTTCTGGCAAGTAAATAAATTCCAGGAACGGTGGTGGCGGGAAAACAGCTATGGTGTTTCTTCTAAACCGCTTGCCTTCCGAGGGACAAGTGCTGTAGCGATATGACCTGTTTATTCATCGATTCATATAATATATAAATATCCTGAACTCATGAGTGTAATAATTTGAGTTTTTCCTACTGGAGGAAATTCAGCTATTTTAAGAGTTAATGGTTCTAAATGTGTTGGTTTTCCTGCATTCTCCCCAGAGGTGATGGGGGCTGGAAGGGAGGGGGGAATTCCAGTTTGGGGGTTCATTGTTGTTTTAATTCTCCTGAACGCAGCCTAAAGCAGCTGACCCGAAAGCGGGGTAATGCACTGCACACCCCTGACACCTAAAGGTCAGGTGAAAGTCTCCAGCAGGTAAGCCGTGGGCCGGCTGCCTGCCCAGCTCACTTGCTCTCTGGCTCACAAATTGTTCTGTTCTGCCCACCCAAGTCGTCTCAAGCTGTGTTTATTTAGGGGGCAAAAAAAAATTGCCGACCACCCAATTCCCATTCAGCCGGAGAGCTTGTGAGCTCTCACCGGTAGCCCGGTCCACCTTCCCCACCACCCCCGCTCATTTTAATAGCTATTATTTTGCTATTAAACACGCATACAAAGCAAGGCGCAAGTTACGGGCCTGAAAGGTCACTGAGGTGCGTGCATGAGACTCATTTGCTTGGGAGCGAGGGAGAGATCCCCCCCAAACAGCCTGCCGGCCCGAGGGAGGGACGGAGCCTTTGACTATTGCCTCCCCAGCCTGCGTAGCACAGAACGCTGGTGGGCTGGCGAAGAAGCCGAGGCCGGGTTGGGACGGAAACGAGCCTCTGGGACGGCAGGGGCTTCCCGCGGGGCTGCGCCGCCGCCTCCCCTCACACCGCGGCACCCCGACGGTCCCATTCGACCGCGCCCGGCCACCCCCCGCCGGGTACCCGGCAAATACCACCTCCGCGGCCGCTTCCCAAATCTCCGGACGCCAGCAGCGTTCCCACCAAACTAAACAAGGGAAGAGGGGTTAGTTAGCTGCAAGTGACACCGAGGCCCCTATTCCTGCCGGACCAGCGGAAGCGACCCTCGGGAGAGTCGGAGCTGGCTTTTCCCGTTCCTCAAGCAGGCTTTTTAGGACCCCTTCTTACGAAATGAGGGTGTCCCGCTCTCCTCCCCTAAGCACCAGCCCGTTTGCTACCTCTGTGTGCACGGCCAGCTCCCGGGCTACATAGAACAAGGGGCCCAGGCTGTTGACCTCTGGTGCGTATGTAAAGTTTTGAGGGGGAGTACAAGCAGCATTGCTGCGAGGGGTCTCCGGTGCCCGTCGCAGCCCCGCAGAGCCTCCCCCCACCCCGCCGGTGCGGCTATTGTTTCGTTCAATTAGGCTCCGCTTGATAAAAAATAATCGCTCATTAACCCTGGCCCTCCTCCCTCCCGGCTGGTGTGTTGTGAATGGCGACATCGTCTCCCTTGACCCCCGTCTCCCTTTTCTGTCTTTCTGTCCCCTGAAAAATGATTCCGCGAGCTCTGATTGAATTTTATTCCTTCCTGACCTGGCCCGTTTTTATTGCATGGGCACCATCAATCTTGACCTAACGCGACGTTTGTTTATTACTTTGGAAAGAAGCGAATGGCTTTATGAGCCCCAGCGTAATTAAACCAAGAGGGCTACGCTCACCGCGGCACCGCCACCACCTTTGGGGCGGATTCACTACACACACAAGCCGCCGGGGAGGCGAGGCAGCAGAAGGGGGGGTGGGGGGGAAGGAAAAAACCACCCCACGCGGGAAGCTTAAGTGGCACCTTCCGAGCCAGTGACCTCGTGTGCGAGATGCCGGTGGATCGAAACCCGTGCACATCCCCGGGGAACACCGAACAGCTCCCTTACACCACACTTTAGGTCCTCCATGTGGAGGTAGCACAGCTCTTGCGCGGCTTGCCGCCTAAACCTGTGAGCGACCTCCGCGCTGCCCCGGCTGCGCCCTCGGGCGTGCCACCTGCGCTCCCGCACAGCGGAAGCCCACCCCTGATGGCACCCACCGCCGCGCTCCTCATACCCCCTCTCCCCCAAAAATACCCTCGCGCATCTTAAAGTGACGGAAGCATTTAGCCAACGTGCCCGGCCCCAACACGGGGAACCGGGGGAAACGCGGACTGACCACGCCGGGGGATTTGAATTACTTTACAAGCGAAATTAATTGAAAGCTAACGTGCAATTAGCGGTTGCTGTTGAAATGGGTAATTTAGGGAAGAGGATGGCGGAGCGTTTCTAGGAGCCGCAGAGCTCCTGGACCTGCCTAGCCGCAGAGCAGCCATGTGTGCGCCTCGACGTTGCACGCTTTTGCCTACGCAATCAGGACGACATAATACAGAGTGCGCATTGTTACCCCACGCTCACCTCCACGTGGGCGCCAAGGGCCGCTCCTTTGCTGCGCGGCGCAATATCCCACACCAGCCTTGGCGTACGCAGATGGCGGCTCACCCCCACCGCGCAACCAAAGCCTCCCCCTCTTCCCCGACCGCAAAGCGGAGCTTTAAGCTCGCCCTGCTCCAGCAGCGTGCTTTTTGGAGAGGTGAGCGTGCTGCCGCAGCACAGCCGGCTGATCAATAGGTGTAACCCCAGGGTTACCGGTAGCTTTACAAAATTAAGCCCGACTATGAAAATATTCCCGTGTTAACTTCGAAGCTCCTTTCCCGAACTTCGTGGCTTTCAGAAAAGGCCCCAAATATTGTAAAGCGCCGATATGGAAACATTCACGTAACGTCTCCATGCACAACGCAGCCCCACCACGTTCTCCATCAGACCTGGCCTGTGGAGGGAGGAAAGGGGATTTAGCCCATGTCCTCCCAACTATTTGCATGCACTTCTCTGCCATTTTTGGTTATGACCTTTGCAGAGCATAATATGAACTGTAATTGCTTTAATAAGAAATTCTGAGGAGGAAACACGGAAGGGAGAATACTATTTTTCACGTTTTCCTCAGTTTGAGAGATGAGCAAACACAAGAAACCACCAGAAACAGCTAAATGGAATCGACCCTCAAATTAATTAAATAATTTTTTTTAAGCGGTATTTTGTTGGGTTTCTTTTCCCTAGACGGAAAGCAAAGCAATAGTTTGGGGCGGGGGGGGAGGAAATCACCTTCATCTAAAAATACAACACAAAGCACCATGCTAACCTGGCACCTACTGGGCTGCTCCGCAGGCCAGGCTGGGGCCAGGCATCCCCGCTCGCTGTCGGGGCTGCCACCAAAGACGCTGTGGCCTGATGGAGGCACCTTCCAGCTGCTGCGGGGCCACGTCCCGCGCCCGCCAGCTCCGCGCAGGGTCGGACCGCGTCTCCTTTGGCATTCAGGGCAGGCCCAGTTCTGCTGGGAGACAATCACAGGTCAGAACGGTCACTCGAGTTTGCCTCCTGCTCTCAAGGGGAGGGAGGCTCAAGGGGGATAAGGGGCCGTGCCCGGCATAGGACCCCGCTGCCCTCAGTTTGTGCCTTACAGACAGGAGCACTGCCCGCAGGCAGATGCCCCGCTCCGCGCCCGCCCCGCTGTGCTGCCGCAGCCCGGGGCCCGCCAGGTCTTTTCCCCCACCATCATCAGCAGCAACGCTTCACGGCGGAGGCCCCGTCCCGGCCCCTCCGCGCAGCGCCGCGCAGGGACCCCGCGGCATTGCCCTGAACGCCGTGATGACCAGGCCGCCTCCCGCTGCCAAGCCCGCACGATTCACTGCCTACCGCGGGGACCCTCAGCACCGCTAAGCTTGTTCTCGTTGTGAACAATTTCTGTGCGGAAGGGGAGAAAAATGTTTGCAATAATACAGTAATTTATTTAAAACCCAATCCGCAGCACGCGTTGTGGTGAGCCAGCCCGTCGCACCGAGAACCGGGAGGTGACCTCTGCCATCACCACGCACGTCACTTCAGGAAAGGGATCCCCTCCGGAGGCAGAAGATCCCGCCACGACCTACCTGCGGCCGAACAGGATATTTCCCTTTGCCCCTTCCTTGGCTGCGAGCCCCCTCCACCCGGGTACCCCTTTTGCAGACAGGGCCGCGGGGAACGCAAATTGCGCGGCCGCCCCGCCGTGCCGGGGCTGCGGAGGGCAGCAGGCAGCTGCGGGGCGGCCTGGGCATCAGCAATAATTACCCAGGGCACTTGTTGGAGCTCCGCATGGTCCCTCCAAGTCCCCTAACCGAGCAGCACCACTGCCAATGCAACGAGTGATTAATCAAACTGAGGTAGTGAACAACTGCTTTCCCTCCTAGTGATTTGCTGAGAAAAACCCAAAGACAGGAGAGCCGGCGCCTGATCGCAACGAAAAATAATAGGCAAATAGCACATGCAATCCCTCTCCCTTCTTTAATTTTAATTTGTGTTTTAAATACTGGGCGAGGGAGAGGCGGGTATAGCGTTAGCACTCAGCAGGCACCTCGATGGCAGACCCGGGGGCCGAGGGAGTAGCCGCCGGGCCCCCGCTTCCCGAGGACGGAGAGCGAAGGCGGGAGGTGGCGACAACCCTGCTGGGCCCCGGGGTTGTCGACAGTCCCGGCCACAGGCAGAGGGGAGGCGGGAGCCGCGAGCCCGACCCGCCCGGTGCCGGAAGAGGGGCGGTGGGAGCAGAAGGTGAGCCCGAACGGGAATAGGTGACAGTGTATTTCCCTTTACTGTTGAGAAACGGGGAGCAGCGATCAAAGCGTGCCCCCGGAGCGAAGGCGACCTTCGCTTCAGCCTCACCGTAACCGGACGATAGAGAGCTTGAGTTCTGCTCTCCCAACTTAGCAAACAAACAAATATAAATAAGGCCGGTAATCTTTATAGAGGTACTAGCGCGTAAAAAATAAAAAAAAAAAAAAAAAAAGAAGCAAAGACTATGCGATACTGAAATAAAGATATTTTAAGCCAACGTAATAACTTCCCCCACCCTCCTGGTTCACTCGATCTGCCGAAGGTGTTTTCTGAATATTAGATTATTGCTTTGGAAGGGAAGAGTAGCTCAAAAGCGAGGTAATAAGGTTTAACTGTAAATACCTTTGTATTTATTTACAGTGTAACTCTTAACAATGCAACAGCAATTACCGCTAAGTGTTGCTTTTAGATAAGAGATACTGATAGGAAACTGTATTATCTTGAAAGCAAACTTTAGGCCTTAAATATCTGTAATCAAATAATCTTCTTCCCAAGTCTGACTGACAAGGCAGGTTCTTTCAAGTTAATGAATTTATTGCATTTTGGTGGTTATTTACAAAGGGGGAAGGTGATCCCCATTGCCCGTAGGTTCTTAACTGCAAATTGTCCAGGAGGTGAGATTCTTGATCTGACAAGACGTCAGTCTGTGCAGCACTCATCTGCTACCCTGATAATATTTTCCTTTTTTCCCCCGATTTAAGAAAACAGGAGTGAGGGAATAAGAAGAAACAAAAAAAGGCAAACGAACAAACAAAACTATGTAAGAAAATAAATACTCTCCCACACAACCTCTTTCTAAAATAATTTCATCTCCAGCAATCAGGGCAGTTCTAACAGACCAGTAATGTCCCTAAAGGACAGGACTAAAGCACAGCTATAAAGGTGTGCGGGTAGACTGTATGAGCAGTTTCCTTTCCTGAAATAAAATAGTACTTAAAAAAAATCTATTACAGAAGCGGTTTCACGGATGTGACTGCCCGCATGGCTACCGATTCTACGAAGCAGTGATTTATATGCTTACATTGTATTTAAGAATATACGTACTACAGAGTATCTGGCATCTACTACACACTGTGGAGTTTAGAAACATATGCAACGCCTATACGTAGCTATAAATAAATATGTAATCCTTCTTTATAGACACATATGTAAATCTTATATATAAATACATCTGAAATACACACACAGAGATCGATAACTCGATATATACACAGTTACACAAGGGCAGGAATCTAGTGCATGTACTTCTACCTCGGAGTTACTGCTTCATCTAGCCTTACACAGGCGTATTATTTTAAAAGCCGTAATGTTGTCATACTACTGTGCATGGTCAAATGTTTCCAGGTCTTGCCCATTAATTGCTAAGAAAACGTGTTTGTTTATTTGCCAACTCAGAGCTGCCATGGGAAAGTCTTTTTTTCCTAGCGGATAAGGCAAGCTGACTAAGTGGAACATATTGCAGAAGAGACCGAAAAGGGATTTTTCGACCTGGCAGTTCCTAAATGGTCTTTGGAATTTGTGCGGAGGGGAACGAGCTGTTCCAGCGACAAAGTTAGTTATGAAATCCCTTTTCCGTCTCTTTCTGTCTCTGCCTCTCTCTAAATGAAATTATTAAAATATACAGACGTGTAAAGGATCATTCCAACTGAATGGTAATTTATTAATAAACAAACAATGCAATACCTTCAGAATATTTTCAACAAAAAAAAAATATTGATAGAATAAGATTAATACAGTTTCCCTTTTTATATATAGTGAAAAAAAAAAATCAGCGTTTCAGTCAATTTTAACGTCACTTTTCAGGGAAGGGGGAAACACTTTCTGGCGTTTGGTCCGCAACATCCAACTACAAATTAAAAATAAATTACTATGTCGCAATTTACATTTTAAAACAAGTCCTTGTAGAAGAGGAAGAAAGGGGGGGGTGGAAAGAAGCTGGTACTCTACGCTGGACATTTCGCCCCCTTTTAAACACGGGGCATAGCAATACCTTAATAGATGGGGAAGGGGAAGGGGGCGGCAAAAAAGTACTTCTCAAAGCAATTAAAAAAAACAAAACTTACGTGTTATTGGAGTAACACTGTCCTTTAACAAACCAAGACATGCTTTGGGGCTGTCTCTGTACAAAAGCTTTTCGCGTGCGCCCGCTTCCCTCTGCGGGCGCGGCGGGGACCGGTGGCGCGGTGCTGCGCGGTGCTGCGCGCTGTCCACACGGTCTCCCTGCGGCGGGGCCCGCTCAGAACTTGCCACAGTCGTAGACGAAGGCCCCGGAGGTGCGGTAGAGCGGCTGGCTGCCGGGGAAAGCCATCTGACAGCTGCCGCCGCCCCCTGCCCCGCCGCCGCCGCCCCCCGCCCCGCCGCCACCGCCACCGCCGCCGCCGCCACCCGGCGAGGCGCTGAGGCCCAGCCGCGGCGCCTCGAAGACCTCCCGCGGGGCGGCGGCGAAGCCCTGCTGCGGCCCCGCGTAGCCCGCCGCGCCCGCCAGCGGGCCCAGCTCCCCCGCCGCCGCCGCCGCCGCCGCCGCTGCCGCCGCCGCCTGGTTGAGGTACCAGGAGGCCAGGCGGCCCTGGTGCGGGTGCGGGTGGTGCCCCTCCTGGTGGCCGCCCGCCGCGCCGCCCAGCCCGCCGTGCCCCAGCGCCCCGCCACCGCCGCCGCCGCCCCCCGTCCCGCCGCCGCCGCCCGCGGGCATGGCGTAGTCGGGCAGCGGGTCCTCGGCGGGGCTGGCGGCGGCGGCGGGCAGGTGGCCGGGTCGGTCGGCGGCGCCCGCCGCCGCGTAGAGACTCATGGCCTGCATGTTGCAGTGGTAGGTGCCGGCGGCGGCGCCGGCGGCCGCCTGGCCGCACGGCGAGCCGTAGACTGAGCTGTGGCCCGGCGAGTAGCCGCCGAGAGAGAGGGCGGGCGGGATGCCGCTGCGCGGGGCGGCGGCGGCAGGAGCCAAGAGGCCGGCGCCCAGCTCGGAGGCGGCCTGCGGCGAGCCCCGCAGCGAGGTCATGATGTTGTCCACGCTGAAGCCCGGGCCGTGGTGGTGGGGCGGCGGAGGCGGAGGCGGCGGCGGCGGCGGCGGCTCGGGGGCCTCCAGGCTGAGGGAGCGGCTAGAAGGGAGGGTGCTGCGAGGGCTGCCGCCGCTGGACAGGCTGCTGCTGCTGTCGGGGCTCTCGATCTTGGGCACGGCGCCGAGCGGCGGCGCGGCGCCGGGGGGGGACACGGCCTGCGGCGGCGAGGCCGTACCGTTCTCCGTCTTGATGTCCTGGATGCGGACGGGCGGCGGCGGCGGCGCGGCGCTGCCCCCGGCGGGGCCGCCCTCGGGCTCGGCGGCGGCGGCGGGTGGCGGCGGGCGCGGCGGGGCATGGTCCTTGAGGTGCAAGCGGTCCTTCTCCTCCTTGTCCTTGACGGCGTCCTTCTTCTTGAAACGGCGGCGGCGGCGGAGGAAGCTGCCGTTCTCGAACATGTTGTAGGAGTCGGGGTCGAGGGTCCAGTAGCTGCCCTTGCCGGGCTTCTTGTCGTCGCGGGGCACCTTGACGAAGCACTCATTGAGGGAGAGGTTGTGGCGGATGCTGTTCTGCCAGCCCTGCTTGTTGTCCCGGTAGAAAGGGAACCGCTCCATGATGAACTGGTAGATCCCGTTCAAGGTGATCTTCTTATCGGGTGCGTTCTGGATGGCCATGGTGATGAGGGCGATGTAGCTGTAGGGCGGCTTCACCATATCCTTGGGCTGCGGCGGAGGCGTGTAGGGCCCGTAGGCGCGGGCCATGCCGGCCGGGTACTGCTCGTGGGCCGGGTGGGAGTACATGCTCATCGGGGCCGGCATGGCCGTGTAGCCCCCGCCGGCCGCCGCCGCGGCGGCGCGGTAGTAGCTCTGCTCTCCGCCGAGGTACGGCACCACTCCCAGGGAGTTGGGACTGGACACGGAGTAGCGAGCCTGCATGTCCTCCCGTCAGTTTTCCCCCACCCTCCCCGCCGGACCAAACAGCGCGTCCCTTCCCCCTCCACCCCTCCGCCGCTCCGCGGACCGAGCTGGACCGGGCGGCCGGGCAACCCCCACCCCCCCACCCCCCCGGCGGAGTGCGGAAAAAGGGAGGAAGAATAACGACGGCAGCGCCGAAAGTCTCCTCTTCTTCGCCCGGGAAAGCCCACCGGCAAGCTCCCGGACTCCGCGTGGAGGGGGGAAAAAAGTCAAAAAAGGGGGGAAAAAAAAGGAGGGAGGAGGAAAGGGAACAAAAAATGCTTTTTAAAAGAAATCGGGTAAAAAAAAAAAAGTAATCGCAGCGAAGAAAGCAACTTCCAAACGCAGAAAGAGTATTAAGAAAATAAAACCTTTGCAAAGAGGCTCCCACGCTCCCAGTTCCTTGTTCCACGGGGATCTGCAACAAGTTGTCTGCAAAGGAGGGACAAAAGTAGAGGGATGTGTTTTGTTGGCTTTTTTTAAGCGAGCAGAAGAAGAAAAAAATCCACCTTCCCGGTCTCCCAGTGCAAAGTCTCCCTCTCTCTCTCCCTCTCGCTTTTTTTCAGTCTCTTTTTCAGTCGCAGGCTGCTTTGGGAAGCATCGGAAAAACTCCTGAACTTTTGAGCATCCGTCACCACGGCGAGAACTTTTTTACGCACTTACAGTTTTCTCCTTTTTTTTTTTCCCTCCCTCTCCTCTCTCGGTCTCCTTTTTTTTATTTTTTCTTTTTTTTTTTTCCTCCTTTTTTTTTTTTCTTTTCCTCCTTTTGCAGGCGGCTCAGCTCCGCCCCGCCGAGCCGGGCGGCCAATGAGGGCCGGGAGACACCCGGGGCTCTGAATGAGGAGGGAAAAAAAGAGGAGCGAGCGAGAAAAAAATAAAAAGGAGAGTAAAAAAGAAGGAGGGGGAAAAAAAATTCCCCGCCGCAGCCCTGGGAGTTGCAGCTCTTCGGGGACCGGCCACACACGCTCGCCGGCACACGCGGGTGCCTAGAGCGGAGGGTGCCCGCGTATTGTGCGCGCCGACCCGCGCAAGTCCTACAGCCCCGTGCCCGCCCGCCCGCCCACCCGTGTCCTTACGCGCGCGGTCACCCTCGCACACGCGTCCCGGACACACGCACGACGTGTATGCCTGCACCAATGTGTGCGTATCTATCTGTATCTACGTGCATATATATATATACACACACACACGCAAGTATGTGTATGTATATGCTCCCCCCGAGCTCTTCCCACCCACGCGCCCACCCCGCGCTCTGCCACGCGTGTTTCTCGAGCACTTTTTACTTATTATTGTTCTCTTTTGCCACCCTCGTTGGCCGGTTTTCTCCGGCCGTGCTTTCGCCGTTCTTCCCCTCCCTTCCCCTTCCCTCCCCTCCCGGCTGCCGCCGGTGTCCGCGGGCAGGCTCCACGCCGATGTGCCGGCTCGGTCCTCGCCTTCCCGGACCGGGGAATATGTGTGGGTATGTGTGTGTGTGTGCGTGCGTGCGGGGTGGGATGCCCCTGCCCCAGCAACACCACCCTGCCTGCAGCCAGCTGCCTGCCTGCGCAAACGCCTCTGAAGAGATTGCATTCCTCCGGTTGACAAGGTTTTGACGAGTCCTCCAAAGCTCCTTTTTATTAATAAGCCACAGCGACGGCTTCCTCCCCCCCACCCCCGCTCCTGCAAACCGGGCGGCCGCTGCTCCTGCTGTTTGTCAGCGCGGGCGCGGTTCTTTGCGCGGGGTCTTTAGCTCGCTCCTTCAGGTAATATCTACAGACCTGGTGGAATGTGATACGGAAAAGCGGGTCCCTGCTTTATTAATGTATTTATTGATTTGAGATGGAGAGGGCATACTTCTATTCTTAATCTGCTTCACAGTGGACTCCGTAGTGTGTCAGGTGTGTCAAAAGAAAAAAACAAACAAAAAAACAAAAAAAACCAGAAAAACGGGAAAAAAAAAGTATAATAAAATAAATGTTTCTTAAACTGGTTCTGCTATGAAGAATTGATTTGCGTTGCTGTTGCCTTTATCTAAACATCTGGAAGCATATTTGGGCTCTAATGAGAATAACGCTTTAACGGGAGCTCAAAGGTAGCAAAAAGTGAGGGTTTGGTTATTTATTTTAAAATTTCTCCTTCAAATTTGCTGTTATATTTTAAGAAAGAAGGTGTTTTGGGGTTTTTTTTTCATACTTTAAACACGGGGGGATTGGGATATACATTTGCACAGCAGTGTATTTGACCAATACTTCAGATACCCGAAATACAACCCAGTGTTCCTCATTCACCTCGTAGCCGATACCTCTGAAACTCCATCAGCGTTAATAACATCCCCGTTGAAAGAAACACGCTGAAATCTATTTTAAGGGATGGAATTTGTACGGGAAAGAGGTGTGTGTGTTTGTGAGACGAATTGCCCACCCTGATCTTGTGACACTACCGATACGTCAAAAGACCCTTTTGGCTTCACTGATTTCAAACCCCCTTTCCACACTTTTTACTGTGATCGATGGCTTTGGGGATCGTGTCTCTGGAACGCGTTAAAGGCGCATCTTTTGCTTGATGGTATTTTAGCGGGTATGGCTTTTCCTCTGCAACACCAAGGCGTGAGTTATTAAAAAAAAAAAAAAAAAAAAAAAAAAGAAAAAAAAAGTATTTTAAATGAGATGCGAGTAATGCGAAGAAGGTAATTTATATAGCCTAATATCTGCTCCTTTTCATATCCAAACATAACTGGTCTCTTTTTGGTAATAAATGTCAGTCCTTTAATGGTGAATACATTATCCCGTTTAGCCCGTTGTATTTCATCGTCTGGAATCTTTCACCTGCTCCTGCCTAATTACACGTTTTTCCCTTTCCTCCCACCACAGCAGAATTAATCAATGTGCAAGCACTGGACTAGATGTCAATTCCAACACTTTATATTTTCAAAAACCTCTTTCTTGCTTTGCTGAAAAGAAGGGAGGAAAATGTAAAAGAAAGAGAGCATTTTAGCACGTTTCCATGTAGCCCAGGTCATCCGGTTTTCCCACGGTGTTACCTGCCGTTAAAACCAGTTCCCGTGGGCTGCCCGCTCGCTCTGGGACCCGGAGCCTTTACCGACTTTTTCATTTCATCTGGACAACAGCGAAGCTGTTTCTCGGGCAGAGGCTGGAGTCACGCCGACAAGTTTCAGCACAAAGAAGGGGGAGGAAGGGGGGCATTAATCCGCTGTGTTCTGCATCTAATATATTTTGTAATAGCCACTCTGATGCTGTAATTGCGAACTGACGCAACTAACGTGTGTTGAGTTACATACCTCAAACTAGCAGGACCCTGGTTTCTCTCGTCGAGGCACAAAAGTCACCATTGTGAAGGTTCACAGAGTGATCTGGGGTTTGTGTGTGTGCGTGGTGGTGGGAAACAACGGGTTCGGGGGGGCGGGAAGATCAAGTTTTCCCCCTCGGTGTGTTTGGATACCACCCAGAAAGGGCCCTCGGCGCTGGGATGTCACCCGCCCGGTGGCCCGACGGAGCCGCCGTTTCCCGGCTCCCGCCTTTGCCCCATTACTGAGCCCGGCCTCCGAAGGGGAGAGCCGCCTTGGGCTGCCCGGCTTGTGTCTGTCACCGGAACGGAGAAGGACGGTGGCAGCCGTGGCCACCGTTCCCCCCACCTCTCCCCTGCGGACCCCCGGGCAGCGGGCACGGCCCGAGGCCGGGCGAGGGGCGCCGGCGGCGGGGTGGGAGCCTCGGCGGCAGCGCCGGGCCAGGGGAGCCGCGCTTTCCTTGAAACCCTCCGAGGCTTCGCGTGTGTGGTCATTTGCAACCTTATTTACGGAGATGTCAGAAAGAAAGATGACATCGAAGCGGTAGGCGGAGGGGCTACCATTTGACCTGGGCAAAGCCCAGGTGGACCCATACAATTCGCTGCGGGTTGTCCTCTTCTCTCAAAGACCTGGAGGTGAACTGCTTTCCAGCCCCGGGCTGTTTATGTTTAGACGTAGTCAGAGCTTCGCTTCTTTCCCTCTCTTTGGCTCCAGCATCACAGCAGTATCCCTGTAACTCTGAAACCAGCCACCCAGCCCGGCTCTTTGCATCTCAGGATGCAGCTTTCCATGTTCCTTAAACAGCGGGCGACACCGCAGGAGAAAACCGCTGACATCCTTTCGGGGGGCAGGGAGGGAAGTGCTCGCATCAAATCTGTGCTTCGCTGGTAGAAAAACCTATTGTGCCGAAAGTCTCCTCTCTGTTTACAGCCGCTGGACATAGGTGACAGCCCTCCCTCCTTCCCTGTCTCCCTCCCGTCCTCTCAGCCAGCACCTCTGCCATCGCAGCCTGTACAATTAAGCCGAGCTCTAAATGCAAGGTCTGTTTGCGTGGCAATCGGTTAAGCCAACAGGCGTGATTGTTATTTCATTAACGTGGGTTAACAATTCCATAAATAAGCCGAGGTAGTTTTCCAATCCAGGGCGTCTTTTGTCTTAAGACACAAATAATACGAAAATGAGCGCTCCATTCCCTCTGGCATCTTTTAGGCTGTCGGTCTTGAACGAGAATTAAATTATCCTTTGCAGTAAATGCGGCAGAGGTCACCGGCTTCATCTAACTCGCAAGAAAAATACCTTAATTTCATGTTCGGTGTCTAAAAGTGAATTTTGCATTTCATTTACAAGGGAGAACCGAGACCATAAAGAGGTCGGAGCCCGCGCGTTTCGTCTTCCATGATAATTACCGCGGTCGTACCTACGGTTCGTCTCCGTGACACAGGTTGCGTCCCAGAGATGTCTCGGCACTACGATTCAAAACAAAAAATCAGGCTGTGGGAAACTATTTGTGTTGTTTCTGCTGTTCAGGTAGACTACTATCATACACACATACACACAGAAAAAAACCCGCAAGCCCGTAAGAAACCTTTAATTTGGCAGATCCTCTAGCTTTGGCATCTCACAGTAGAATACTAACATCTGGGGGGCTGGGGGTGTTAAAAACTCACTCCTAAACCGACAAGAAGATAGCCAGACATGGATTTTTTTTTTTTTTTTTTTTTTATTTTACTTTCCAAGGTCCCTTGTCCCTTTTGTGTTCCTTTTCCTCCCTGATTTCCTTCCTTTCTCTGGGAGGGGCAGCGAGGGCGGAGGGGGGCTGAATCCATTGGATTCTCTGGATTCATATAAATGAAAACACACACGGAGCAACGAAGCTGGGAGCATGAACCTTTGCAGCCCTGTCCTGCTCCATCTCCACCTCTTGCCTTAGAAGACGGGAGGAGAGAGAGAGACTTATTTGTATAAAGGGTTTATTTACATTAGAATGAAGCGACAGTTCCTAGTCTGGGAAGTGATAAGTACTTGGCAAGTCATTAGGTAGCAGATAGAGATCAGCCCCTGGATACATTATTCCCTGACTTTTGCATACTCGTTTTTGAGGGCCGAGAGGCTTTTCGGGAGGGTGTGCGGCAGAGGCGGGGGTGCGGGGCGGGGGGTGGCAGTGAGGGCGCGCAGCCCTGCGGAGAGCTGCCACTGAGCGCTGCCCCACTGCGGGCGGCCCTTGGCGGGAAGGAACCGAAAGCCCCCCGCCCTCTGCGCAGAGCAGCGCGGGGGGAGGCCGCCCCTCCCGACCCTCAAGCCGCCGGTGCCCGAGCGGGACAGCGGACGAGGAAAGGAAGCTACAAATCCGCTTCCCCCGCCGGGGAAGGGGCGACGATGCCGTCGCGCACCGCACCGCTCCGCACCCGCGGTCGGCAGCCACCCGCGCAGCTGCAGGGCGCTGCGCGGGCTGCGGGCGCCCCCTCCCGGGCCGCCCTTGCCACTGCCTCCCGCTCCGCGCCGTTCCGCGCCGGTGTGCTCGGCGAGTTCCGCCGCCCTCAGGCTACCCCCGCCGCCGGGCACGGCTGCTACCCCGCGGAGCCGCCGCGGTCTCCCCCGCAGGGGAAAAGGGGTTTAAAAACCCACCCAGACCCGTCCCGCCGCCGCTTCGCTGCTGGAGGAGCGGCCAGGCGGTGCCGCCTTGGCGAGGCACGACTTGCTGCTGCTGGAGGTGAGGGCCAGGGCGATGCCGGCTCTGCACCGGCCATTCCCTCGCTTTGCCAAGGAATGTCATTACCGATTGCCAGGTTTGCCAATAAAACTTGCGAACGAAAAAGTGTTGGTTTCCAGGAAAAGCACTTCTGTTTTTTAAACCTCCCCCTTGCTGTCTAATTACTGATGTGTTCGACCTCCGAAGAACAGCTTCATAAAACTGGCAAATCCGGAGGCAGATGCCTTCGCGCAGTTGTATGGCTACAGAGGTGTGTTAATACACACACGAGCACGCACACACGCTAATATATACGCATAGCTAAATGCATGCATGGTTTTCAGAGTTTTACAAGGCATTTATGAGTATTAAGTACAATCGCACCAAAGAACCAGTCTCCTTTGAGGCTCCTAGGAGCTATGGTAATACAGGTAGTAAAACTTGGGTATCTGCATATGCCTTTTTATGAAGCCACAAATGCTGTCTCTGCGCAGTTATTTGTGCACTGCTGGAAGCAACCCATTAGAGTTGGTTACATACAGAAAACAATGTCTCACTCTGCAAAAAGTAGAGTATAATAAAAAAGTGAAAGAACAGTTTAAAAAGTAGAGCTCTCAAGATCTATCAGTTGTTTTCCATAAAACACAGGGAATGCACACAAAAGATGGATTTTTAAATGCACCCTGTGTAACAAAGACATGGGACTTGTGGCCGTGACTCCAGGCAAGTCCCTCTTTCTAGGAGGTCTCTGCCCTCAAAACTATGCAGTGTGCTGTTTAAAGGTAAAACAAGTTATCGTTCACTTCCTCAGTTTGTGATCTCTGCAGCTTCCAATTCTTTCTCTCTCTCCTGCTGCCACAAGGCCACATGCTGTACTATTTCTGCAAGTCTATCACCAGGCTAGTAGGCATGATTTGAAACAGAAAATTTGCACTGAAGCAGAAAAGAGCTTTGACAGTAAGTATTTCAGCATCCCCTCAAACAGTGTCCTTTCTTTATTGTCCAAATACCAAGTAAAAGCAAAGCTTTCAGTCATTCTTTTTTGTTTGGGTGTGTAGGACTGATATCTGTTTTACATATCAGTCCTACAGGGTGGCATTAGCCCCCTTCACTCAACCGCTCGATCGAACCGTGTTGCATGTTGGATGTGTGGCTCTGGCACACTGCAGCTCATGCCCTAGATCCTGCCCCAGTGAGACCGGCTGGCCGACTGTGATGGCAACACAGCTCAGGTTTGTGTGTGAGGGTGGCATCAGCCAAGCCAAACAAGGTCAGTTCCCCTATTTTGCAAAGTAGAAGGGATTGCAAGTCCCTGTGTAGTGTTAGGTGATCAATTTAGGGGTGCTTTACTTGATAAATACAAAGACAGGTCTTTTAAGATGGTGTAGCATGAAGGAAAAGATGCTTGATGAATTATTTTTTAAAATTATATAACTGGAAAACCTCTAAAATAGAGCCAGAGATTCTTAGCTGAGGCTTACATTTAAAAATAATTGCACGTGTATAACTGTGGGGTATAAGTGTGATTTGTTGGGTAGATAGGCAGATATATGGCTTTCCTTTAACACACATTTTTTGCTCCCTAGAGTTGTGGACTCTGCAAACATTGAAACAGTGAGTTACAAGCAGAACACTAGTGGTAGGACACACTGGTCTCTAGCTTTCCCCCAGTTTAGATGGGCTTGCCAGGTAGAAGAGAGCAGCATTTCACTGAACACTGAGGCCATCTGGAGAGCTGTGGATTCCCTGTGTGAAGGGTAAGCCCACGGAGGCAGGGGCAGGGTTTACACGGGATGGAGACCGAAGCTACCGTAACCGTCCCTGTGGCAAGAACACCCACAGAAACAGGTAATTTGCCCCTCCCACACCAACTAACAGCCAGAAGCAAAAAATGTTAAAGTAACTTACATCATCGTTTGCCTGTATCATTACTAAGGAGGAACTGAAAGCTGTTTTATGAGGAGCAGACAGACAAGACTAGCTTGAGCTTGAGACATAAAAAACCCAAACCACTAAGATACCTGAAGACATCCCAATTAAGTGATATTACCATCCCGATCAACATGCAGTCATTGTTAGTAAGCATCCCTGATTTTTAAAAGAGATATTCCAATTAGGTAGATTTCCTGATTAAGTGCACTGAAATTAAGTTGAGAGAATAGTATGGAGGAAACATGGATGGCGTTTACAAAGGCCAGCTTCAGAGGGTGGCTTTGTCACTTGCAATAGGGTGCAAGTGGAGCTCAGACTGCCTAGCCTGAAATCACATCAATGCCCCTTTGCCCCACAGTGAGCAACCATCTAACCTTGAAGGCATGGTTGGTGCTTCCGTCTGTTACCTGCATGTTCCCTCGGCACCGGTAGCTCTGCTGCTGGGCATGCCTGCAACTGCCTGAGTCAGAGCATCTTGGCACCTGTTTTCAGCCTAAATCCCAATGGGATCCAAAAAGTAGGCAGAGTGGCGTCTAAGTACCCACAGGGGCTGATCCGATAGATAATGTCTTGGGCTCTGGGATAAGTTTGAAAGGAAGGTCCTTATCAGTTCTGCACTGCATATCTCTGTATTTTATGGGTCTCAACTCTGGCCAGAGCCTCATGGTTTTTGGATGGAGTGACTCAGGGTGACATGTTTTGGCAATAGTTACATAGCTTTTTATACCATCACTTCTCTCCTTGTTACTTGCGCCTTGAGCTTGAAGGTCTACAGCACAGGTTCTGGAGGAAAAAAAAATGCAGACAGCAAGACTTCCAAGTACTGTTCCTTTTGAAAGCCCTGAGCTGAACCTGGCAAGTGTGCTGAGCGAAGAAGGAGAGAAGAGTATTAGGTTTACATCTATCTGTGTTGTCCTTGATATTCACCATGGTAACAACTACAACTGAAACAACTCTTCTGGTTAGGAGAGAGCTCTGTGAAAGGAGGTTGCAGTGGACAGGCCTTCTTGGGCCATGGGAATAGCTTTGTGTCTCTCCAAGCATCTATTTCCCTCCAGAGGCTGGGCTTGTATCTACACACTGAATAAGGGAAGGAACGCGAGCCCTCCACCACACCTCTAGCTTTCAACATTTGCTGAGCCTGTTTTGTCTATTATTATTTTTTCCCCCTATGACTTCTGAGATTGTAATCTCAGCAGGTTAGAGACTGCCTTCTGTTCAACAAGTTACACTGTCTAGCTCCTGACTGTGCCCGGGATCTCAAGCTGATGTGCTAATCATGAATAAGCATAATTACCATGGCGGATACTCTTCAAGGTTTCATCTGGAATTGATTTGACTGGGGATAAAACAGACCATTTCATTTGGAAGAGAAGGACTTCTGGTAAGCGCTCAATTAAAACAATCATTCTCTGTAGAGGTGAACACAGGTCTTACATTCAGTGGTGTTCAACATGAATTTGCATAGACTGAATAGCACATCGTGTCCCTGTTTCTTCTAAATTTAGGGGAATGGCAGCAGTGGTCTAAACCTCTTTGAAGAAAGATGACATGGAGCTTTCTTGCTGACCTGCAGCAAAGGCGTGCTCTTGAGGTGTGCCTGTTTTTCAATTTGCCTACCTATAGAAATTCCAAATGTAGTAGTTTCATGCAGTTATTTTGTCTCAGAGGTCTCTTGCATGTGTGTCATCCTGACCTTGTAGGACTGTGTGGCATGCAGTAAATCAGTCCAGAAGTTCATGTTCAAATTCACCTTTGATTTTTTTTTTTTTTAATTTTATTTTTCTTTTCATATTCTGCTTTCCCTTTCAAATGAGGCCAGATCCTCAAGCCATTAAGCTGAATTGCATCAGCTGTGGCTCTGGCTTGGAGAAATTAAAGGCAAGCACCTGTGCCAGCTCAGCACCACCATGGTGAATGCTCTCACAGAAGTTAAGTTGCCAGAGAGTGAGCAAGACTAGAGCTTGGATGATGTTGCTGGATTTCACATATGCGTTATATGTGCCAAGTAACACCATGGGGTGGTGGTAGGGAGAATTGTTGCTTTGGGCCCCTTGAGCATTAAGATTGGTTTCTTACTCTGTTCAGTTTGAAAACTGTCCATTACAAAGGGCAGTGTGCTATGGTAGTATAGGTTGGCTTTTTTTCTATCCCCCCGAGTTAAGTATGCTTGTTAACTCTTCAAAATAATGTTATCTCTTCCAGTGCACTTCCCATTGAAGTGAATGGAAATGTTCCCATTGACTTTAAAGCACAATTTCCTCCACCTCCTCCTTCTTAAAAGACTTAATCAAGCATGTTTAGTAGAAACCTATGAGAGCTGTCTAATGACTGGCTCACTTTGCCCAGGGAAAAATGTAACTATAAACTGAAACACGATGCTGAAAACTAAGTTTAGTAGAAAGTGTTTAGTCTAGTGCTAGATGAATGATGGAAGCTTGTATTTGTGAATAATTTATTTGACAATTGGTGGGGAAAAAAATGACTGAATAACTTCTTTGCTCATTTTTCCTTGCCTGTCTACAAAACTGGCTGAACAATGCACAAACAAGTTGCTAATATTTATTCAGGAGCAAAGAGGTCAGCTTTTGTCAAAAGTGTTTTTAGCAGTGACTTGGACTAGCACCAGACTCGCTTAGTTTTCTTGTGTCCTCTGCATAGTAAACAAAGGAAGTTGATCTATTAGTTACTGAATTCATTGTGAATTTGCATCTCACCAGCAACATATATTCTATTGCAAATCCTGTGTTGTAAAGACTCTGAATATACTGGAGCTCAGCTTTTGTGCCTGCAACCAATCTCCGGAGACTTCAGAAACCTCAGTGAGTTTCACGTCATAGCCCATACAGTGGGTGCTCCCTGCCTTCAGCCCCTTCTGAAAGGGGCTTCTTCAAAGTCATGCGCAGCACTGTAGGTGGCAGCTACGCAGAGGGCTGAATGAGCAGAATCATGGAATCAACTAGGTTGGAAAAGACCTTTAAGATCATGAAGTCCAACCATTACCCCAGGACTGCCAAGACCACCACTAAACCATGTCACTGAGGGCCTCATCTACACATGTTTTTTTGACACTTCCAGGGACAGTGACTCCACCACTTTCCTGGCAGCCTCTTCCAATGCCTGATCACGCTCTCTGTGAAGAAATTTTTCCTAATATCCAGTCTAACCACCCCCCTGGTGCAGTCTGAAGCCATTACTTCTTGTCCTATCACTTGCTACTTGAGAGAAGAGACCAGCCACCTCTTTGCTCCACTGCTCCAGAAGCTCGACTGCTAAAGAGAAGGCATGTTGCATGATCAGGAAGGCTGCCATCTCCATATATGATGATGCAAATAGTTGCTGATTGCCAGACAGAAGCTGCTTATTAATTTTTTTTTTTCTCTTGGTGAGAGAGGAAATACAGTGGAGTCCCTAAAGAGCTGTCTTTATTAGCTTGACCCGACAGCAGTACAGAGGTGTTTTGCTTGGGGACAAAATCCATGTTTTGCCTTGCAATTTAGTGAGCTTCTCTGCATCACCTCCTACGCTTCCACCTTTCCCTTCCCCTATGACACACCCAGGCTTCTTTCTTGCTAGTCCTTCATCGTTTGCTACCTTTCTACTTTCTCCCATGCCACCAAATGAGCTTAAAAATGTTCTAAAATGAACATATATTTTAAAATACTTTTCTGTCCTCTTGACCCCTTCAGAAAGACTTCAGATAAATCTACTTTCTATGCAAAAAGAGGTACAAGAGCATGCCTCCTTCTACAAAAGGTGCTAAATTTGGTGCTATTGCTGTCAGTAGGTATCGGAATGAGGGCTTCTGTGGGGCTGGAATATGACTATGGATTTGCACAGTGGGTTCCCAGACAGGAGTCAGGCACCTTCAAGTCCCATGGGAGTCGGGGAAGCTGTGGATAGTTGAACATCTCTTGAGCTGGGTCCTGGGAGTTTGGTGCCTGCCCAGACCTCCTTCATATGCCATCACCTGCAGCTGTTGCCTGTACTTAAGCTTATCCTTTTGAGAAGGTAAGTTTTCAGACACTTAGGTCAATATTTTCTATTCATGTGGAACAGCCCATGCTTTTTGTGGCTTCACCTCTTCAGAGCTGCCTGCGTGTGTGGGAGCAGAGAGAGGGGAGGCAAGCTGGGTTTTTCTATGTGATGGCTACCTGCTCTTGCGAGAGTTGTGTTCCTCCGGCTTCCTTAGTTCACATCCATTTCCAAAAGCTGCCTGACAGTGTAAAGGAGTCGGATCATAGCATCATTTCTTCTTGGAGTGTGAGATCTACTTGCACCCTCCTGCAGAGAGGCTCAAAGCTGGTCAGGGATGTTGACTGTTGCAGAACAAGGGAGGAAAGGTATGAAACATGTAAACCGCAGGTCACAGGATTTCTTTTCAACCTTAGCTAAAGTGAGCTCCCAGTGCACGTATAGTAGCGCTACCTCATTAAATGCTACAGCCCTTGGCTGTATATGCTGTGTCACAGAGCACAGAAATACACTTAACTCTGCGCAGTGACAAACTGAAGCGGTCACTCACAGCTTTGTCCTCAGACATGACCCATATTCAAACCAGCCTTGTTTGTGCTTGGCTGCAGAAAGCAAGCGAGGTGCCAGTCCAGCACCTAGCATAATTTGGAGTAGTTATAAGGTGGTAATGAACTATATGCTGTTCTCTCAACCTCCTCCTCCCCCCACCTGTTTCTGAGAATAAAGAAGAATGAAATAAAGGCAGGGGCTTTTACCCTAGCTACTCCCCCTGGCCCTGTGGGCTCTGTGGTGGCAGTGCCAAGCAGACACTGCAGAGGAACAGCACAATGTACAGGGAAATTATTCAGGCTTACACTTTTTTGCAGTGCTGGAAAGTCAGAAAGTGTCCCTAATAGAAAAGCCCAAACTTGTGGCTGCCCCAGCCTTATGCAGGGAGAGCACTCTCTTAAGCCCCAAGTATGAGCTGAATAAAACAGAAACATGGACTTCAAGATTTGACACTTGCGGGGCTGCTCCCAAGTTGTTTGTCTGAGGTGTGTTCTCAGGTAAGTGTGTTTCCTTCTGTGTGCTACTTGTAGGATCAAGCCCTGGTAAACTGCTGAGAGTCACTGCTGCTGCTTCTGGAGCCAGAGGCAGCTCGGTGTAATCAGCAAGTATAGGAATAAGCTCTGACAGGGGAAGCCTGGTAATAGCACAGTTTAATTTCACCGTGGTATGCAGCACTCCAAGAAAACTCCCAGACTCCATCCTTTTCCTTCAAGCGCAACCACTTATCAAGGTCCTTGGCAGCAATTCACTTACAGAAAGGAGCAGCTGTCATGGTATTCCCACATACAAACACGGAAAAACAACCCCTCCCTACTTTCAGTGCTGCAATGTTACATAGTAAGAATAATTACAATATTTAACACTTGTATCTGTGCTTTTAATCTTCAAAGCACTTAATAAGCACTAGCTACAGGCAATTGTAGCTGCAGAGAGATGTGGCTGTTTGCAATAAAGAGGAGAGTTGTGTGCATGACTGCTCCAGGGTCCTGTGCAGGGTGGGCACATCATGCACTGTGCAAACAGTAAAGGCACAATGACATGGGCTTTCTTGGCTGCCAGGGTTGATTTTTCCTGCCACTGGTCACTGCCCTCCTGCCAGAGGTTACTGACTTCTCTGGTCTATTGGTGGAATTGCTCACCTTACTGTTTCCCAACCCATCTCAGTCCAAATGAACTTGGTTAGGAACGAACTATATGGCAAGCCATGTTCACTGACCTGGCTTGTTTTGACTGGGATAGATGGGGAGTGCTTGAACAAGCAGCTCACCTGGCAGAACTGGGAAAGTAGTAACTCCTAGCAGATGGACAGAAAAGAAGGTGGCTGTGGAGAGGCTTGTAGGAAGCTTCCAACTGTGGCAGCTGGCACAGGAGGTGTGTGTCTGACAGAGAGATGAGTGCATGCTGGTTCCTCCTCCATTGATTTGTCTCTAAGTCCTAAGGAACTTAGTACGGGAAGCCTCACAGTAAAAAGCATTATTTGTTTCCTTAAACAAATTTGTTTCCTTCCTTCTTGCTGTATCCATGTAGCTCACACTGGAAAACTAGAAGGGGCGGCAGAGAAACTGGTACTGCTTTTAATGTTTGGTTTGTTGTTTTTTTTTTTATTTTTTATTTTTTATTTCAGATGATTTTGTGGGGAGGAAGGATAAAAGACAGCTCTTCAGTCTTTTTGTGAGGAGAAAGGTCACAAGACATCTGTTCAATCCTATCATTTTTATGGCCATCCGTTATTGCCTCAATCTGCAAAACTGGCCATTTGTTCTTGCAACATCACTCCTGCATTCTCTCTTGTTTTGCTTTCTTACCAAGTTTGCTCATCCAAAAGTACTCAAGTAAAGCCTCTGTTTTTGCTTAGAGTAAGCAAATGAGATTAGTAGATATGAAATGCATCATCAGAGCATGCTGCTTTACAAGGTACCAGCTGTCAGTGCCCAGGAAGCTAAAGCATAGCCGTACACAGGGCATCCTGACCATCCAGTCCCAGTCCATGCCTTCACAGGCAAAAAGGCTTTATATTTAGTAATCTAAAGTGATCACAGAGGCAAACAAAAGCTGTATTGGTCTGGTCCCTTCCAACTGCAATGACTCTGTGAGTCTGTGTACTGACTGTACTGTTTAGATAAGTTTGAGGCCCACATACCTTGCAATTTGATTTTACACAAAGCAAATCCAAACCTAACTGCTGGAACCTTTGTTTTCACTGGAAATCACACTCTTATCTGTGCAGTGTGAATGTCTGTCCTTCCTGCTGCTTAAGAGGAAAATTAAGGTAATCTATATTGTAAGGTAATAACAATACATTAACAGGAATTGGTTCATTCAAAGGGGTTAGCTTGGGCTTTGCTTTTATTTTAACTGTTCATGCCCACTATCATTTTCCTGTGGAGGATTGTTTTGGGGAGAAAGATTGTGAAACTTTGAGCTAGTTCTCTCTTGTGCTGCAGCTTCATTATTATGTATATAACTCCAGCAAATGAAATCTCTACTTCATGAAAATATGCCTCATAACAGTACTGTGTCTGTCCCTTTGCTTAGTGAGGTTTAGTCATCTAATTCTTCCAGATTTCATTATTATGAATTGGACAACATTTTTCTTTTAAGGGCTCCACTCCTGAAATGAATGGATGAGATGCAACTCTTGCCATTCTCTTAAACACCGAGAAATATATTAAAGTTTCTAGACCTTGTTGTTACAGCAGAAAGCACCCTATGAATGTAAATAGAATGTAAGAAGAAAAAAAGCTCTGGAAAGAAACATATGCACAAACCAGTCTCTGAAGTGTAACCTTGTAACTCTTGTTCCTACTTCTTTTTGAGGCCTCAAATGTTGCGATTGTCAGTATTGTGGAAGGGGTCAGCTCTCAAAGACAGCCGCTTCCAGGCAAGCAATGCCCTGGGAGAAAGGAGCAAACCTAAGCTCTCATCCTAGTAACTGAGTCTCCTGCCTATACAGTTCTATGGTAGGACTGTCTGCGAGACCAGGAGAAAAAAAAGCACCCTGAAATCCGCTCCGTTGCTCGCACAGTTCCAATTAAGTGCAATCAATTGCTCAATCAATCTTTTGCTCTTAATAAAGTCAGTTATCTTTTTCCTTCTAATTCCCCTCCAGGTTTTTTAACAATTGTTCAGACAGACACAACAAGCAGCTTTTGTAAAGGAAGAGTGTAGGCGTTTCCTTTGGCTGTTTTCACTTTCTGCCTATGATGATGTTATGCTCCGCACCCTCCCCAAATCCTAATCATATACAATGAGTGTGCTAGGAGCCCGTATTTTATTTTTTTTTCCAACTGGCATGGATTGAATACCCTAATTTGATAGCAAAATCATGCCAAATTATCGGGGGGGGGGGGGGGGGGGGAGTGGAGGGGGGGAGGGAAGACGAGGAGAATAGACATTTTGTCATCTTTTTGTTGCTGATGAGTCAGACCATTTAAGCTAAGGAAAGATTTAAAAAAGGGAAGGGAAGTGCTCTCCAGCCTTATCTACTCCAACATTAATTTGGGTAGAAGGTAGGAGTGGAGGAAGTCTGAGTAAATCTGTTCCTTGTTCAAGTTGCCTTTAGCTGGTTACTGTCATCTGCAAGCTGAGAGGTGATGCATTAAATTGTTGCCCACCACTGAGTGGCCGTGACAGGGAGGAGGAGGCCCCATGTGTGCTTGCCTTGGTTTTGTGTGTGTACAACAGGCACGCACGCTTGATGTGCATATAGAAAAAAGGCCAGTGCTGGCTTCAGTTGTATTGCCATGTGGGAGGGAGACTGTTGTACCTGTACAAAGCATATTTATACCTGAATAAACCTGCCCCTGGATGGTTTAACTCTCCTGGCTTAAAAAAACCCTAAGCAAACTGTCCTTAATTGACATGGTCACGCAACTGCAAAGATAATCTGTGGGTCAGGCCATGTCTGGAAGCAGAACTGGTTGGTCCCATTCAAAATGGATGAGAAGATTAGATTGAGTAGATACCAAGTAACTTAAGAAAAAGGAGAAAAAAAAAATAAATAAAAGAGGCGTAGTCAGGAGAGTTACAAGTGATCTGAATGCTGAATGGGAAGAAGAGGCAAGAGGGTGTGGTATGGCAGAAAGTGCCAGCAGCACAGTCCTTACTTAAACTTTACTTAAACTTGCCCGCATGTTGATTTTAGAGTAGTGACAGTCAAGTCAGGCCTGTATGTTTAAAGGAAAAGAGAGGGGAAATGTCAAGAAAGTGGTGTTACCTCACTGTGAAATAAAACCAGAGTTAGGGGTAAGCCTTGTGTCCTAGGGGAGCTGGTGGAAATCACGTTACACAAGGGCACATTTGCACTGCAACAACTCCTGCTCCTAACAGCAAATTTAAGCCAGTCTCGTGCTTGCCCATGGTCTTGCGGGCACTGACTGCTTGTGCACAGGGCTGGCTTCTCCAGCAGGTTTTGCAGCCTGTAGCAAGCCTTATGCTCCTGTGTTTACATTGCTATCAGTCCCCAAGTAAGGTGATTTGAAGCTAGCTCAGCTGGGCCTATCCTATATGCAATTGCTGTGGTGCAGACATGCCTTGGGAAGTTTAAATTGGGGAAAACCCAGATGAATATGCTAAAGGTGGTAACAAGGTAATGAGAGGGAAGTGTTTCCCTACCCGATGGGCCATTTTCGACTCTATTTTTGAGGCTAACCCTGTTGGAAGGCGAAGAGGTGGAGAAGTTTGCTCATTTTATTATCCAGCCACTTCTGTCCCTGGTCACGGCCTCCAGCTGGCTCAGTTGAAGGCAGATCCTTCAGCATAGCTCAGAGGAAGGCTGCTCCAAATGATCCCAACTGACAGTGTCTTCGAGGTGCTAACGTGGTAGCAGGGACCAGTTGGATACTGACATTTCTCATTAATGTCCCTTTGCTTGGCTTTGGAGATGGAGGAGGAGATGTGTAGGAGCTGCTGTGCTGGTTGCAAGCCAGGAGGCTATCTCCTTGTATTGGGGTGATCCTCCCTTGGCTAGGTCTTCTGGCCTCAGGGCTGTTTGCATTGTGTTGTGAGGATGGCACAAAGCAGCCTTACTTCAGAGAAGGATTGGGGCCCTGGCCTTATCTCTCTTTGGTTATATTAAATAATCTATCTGTCTGCCATGCTATTTACATAACTTATTTAAATAGTTTTACATCAGAGACACTGAATCATGAGACTGAAAGTCTAGACGATGCTTGGTAGGCTCAGCCTGCCTTTAACCCTCCTGTGTTGCCATTTTTCTTGTCTCTCCCTTCAGGACTACCCTGCTTTACATTTGTTCCATGTGGTACATACGAAGTGCCTGGTGGTCCCAGGACTTCAGAGTAAGCAAATTTAAATTGCTGAGGGAAGAGAGCGAGAGCACAGAGGGCAGAAATAAGTGAGGGGGAGAAGGTGGCATGGAGGAGGGAGATGGCTCTGAGTTGTTTGTCTGGTTTTACTAGGTCAGCTCAGAGTGAGGCTGTAGGGTAAATGGCTTTGGACAGACAAGCTTAGGAAAGGACTTTAGCTCCATAGCTTGCTTTCTGACAGGCACTGCCCTGGACAGCTGCTAGAAGAGATGATTCATTTCAGGAAGAGCAGAAGAAGGAGGTACAGAGTTACCTTGTTCTAAAGTAGGCTTATAGGCAGAGGCTGGAAGCTGGGAATTGGGAGAGAGCAAATGGAGTAAAAAATATATTTGTCATTTTTTGAGAAAAACCAAGAAAGCCCATTCATCTCCCTAGGTTCTTCCCACTCCTCTGAAAGTGCGTTATAAATTACTAATAATTCATAAATGGCTTGTGTTTTGGCACGCTTGACAAATTCATCTGTCTCTCCTCCTTGAAGGCGCATTCCAGGTTTTATGTCTTGCTGTCGCAAGCCTTGTTGTTATGATTTCATTATATATTGATTTTGATGTATGTTTCCTGCGATATTGTATGCACTGGAACCGAATCTCTGCTTTGAAAAAAAAGGGCACCAGGGCTTCTGGTTCCTCATCTTTCGCTTCCACATGAAAACGATCTTGTCAAGGGTTGCTCTGGCCCTGGCTGCCGCTTCCAGAGGGCTTCGGGATGGCAGGGCTGCGATGGAGCAGCACTTCCATCTAGTGGTCTGCAAAAATAAGGCAAGTCCTACAACCTGGGGACTTCCAAGTCACGCAACAAAAGCGTGAAGCCAATTTCCAAAACTGTGTATCTTACCCTAATATGTAGCAATGGATTATTCATATTCTAGAAGTGATAACAAAATAATCTGGTGTTGGGGTTTTTTTGTGTTTTCAGGTCAATTCTTGAACTTAGTTCAGTGGGAATCCATGCAGTTTGTTAGACCCCAAGTTCAGGGCTGGCATAACAGCAAGATGAAGCAGAGAAGACTATGTGTTCCCAAATTGAAGAGCAATGCAACACAGCATTGTGTTACACTTACAAAGTGCTCTGCACCCATCTATGCGTCCCACAGTATTTTACACAGGTCTGTATTCACCCTTAGTTTACAGGTGGAAAAAACAAAGTACGAAGGAGTATGACAGATACTTTAACTAACAGCATCTGTTCTGAATGCTTATTCTTGTGTGCCGTGTGTAGATACTGTTCCTCCAGAGAAGCTGAGCAGTTAACTAAAGTTGGTGAGGATTTAGAGCGCATGTGGATCCAGCACAGCAGGATCCCAGTCTGCAGGGTACTGTTCCAGTGCAGATAAATAACCATCACAGCAACAGCAACACTACAGTATCATGTAATACCAGAGAAACCTTTAGGCCCACTGGAAAACAGACCTAGTGTCTCAAGCCAAGCTCTAAGAGAAATGACACCTTTCAGATGAGCAGATACTTCTGAACAAGTTAGAGGGGCCAACCTTGGTGGGATTAAATCACATCAGTGTACCTGTCAGTAGAAAGAAGCCCTATAAACTTCTAAGGGTAAGGCCCAGGTTTGCTGTCTCCTACTGCCACTGCCAAGCTGTGCCGCCTCCTTTCAGCAACTAGCTGTTGTGAAAGAGGAACTTGGTGTTCTGCAAGGGCTGTTTCCCAACAAGGAGGCTCAAAGGGTGGAATTGTTACTGTGGAGACTGGGGAATTACATACACACACACATATATAGGCACACACATATATGCCCCTGCCCCCTCCTCCGGTTCCTTTGAAGGGAAGTTGTAAGTTCAAAAGTGAGGATCAGAGCAACTGAGGTGATACTGCTGTGGAACGGCAGTATGTGATTGACATCTCTGGGCTGATTCAACATCCAGGCATGATACGAGGTGTGTTTAAGTTATTTTAAGATGCTGTGGCCTGCCTTAGGGTATCCTGAAATTCTGACACCCTGCCAAATATTTGACTCTCTGGGGGAGGGGTTGATCTTCTGATAGCCACACCCTCCTGATTGGCTGCCCAAATGCAATTATATTAAAAAAAATAAAAGCCTTTATTGACAGAGAAAAATGTATAATTTGTACTGGAGGAACACACAGGTCATTGTTCCTCTTCTGCTGTGTGACTCATCCGGATCAAGCTGTCTGTTTAGTGTATCTACTAATGCAGCAACTTGGAAAAGCTAACCCATAAGTACTTCTTTTGTTTCCTAAAAAACAATCGCTGGATGCCTTTTGAAACTTCTCAATTTTTTTCTAAGCCTGCCGTGTTTTGGAACGAGAAAAGCGCAGGCACTTTCTTGGCAAATCTTCCATAACTTTTTCTGTTCCACCCTTAGACAGTACCTTCTTTTACTGTGCTTGCAACAGAAGTGCTTTACACCTCTGAAGAGAGGAAACCTTAACGACATGCCTGTGAGGCGAGTGAGGCTGAAAGGTAGCATAATGCCACGCCTTATCATTGCATCAGGTTCAAAATACACTCCCGAGGTCTGGACCCCGAGTGTGACCTCCCTCGACCCAATCCATCAGCACTCAGTAGTGATCTTCCTGGGACAGGAGCAAGATGTGAGCCTTTACCCGGGGCACCCCCTTTCCTCCCAGAAGCATACAACATCTACACTTGCAGCCCCTTGTGCCATTGAGGTGACTGTGGTGTCAGGGTGGGAGCCGGGCGGATGCAGATCCGCCTCTGCTGCTCTTTTCCGCCCATCTGCCTGTTGCACAAGTGAGCAGCACCAAGCAGGGAGTTTGCAAGCGTGTGTTGCCTCCCCCAGCTTCTCCCCTTGCACAGCTGCCTGTGTCCTGCCCCTTTGGTGCTGCAGAATTGCCCCATGTGCAATGCAGCTGGAGAGAGCTCTGCCTGCAGAGGAAGCACGACATTCGTCCCTAAATGCAGGAATGTTTCTGAGTGCCTTTTCCCTTCGGTTTTGTTGGGTTTTGGTGTTTTGTTGTTGTTTGTTTGTTTGTTTTTAGGTGTCTGACTGTTAGCGCCTAAGTTCTTTCAAATGAGGTATTAATCAGAAGTAGACTAATATGCAGATAAATATATTACCCTCAATTAAAAAAAAAAAAAAAAAAGGGACTTCAGAAAATGCACTTATCTCAATACTGCTTGGGTAGTTGAAGCAGCTGCAAGAAAGCTAATAGCAGGGTTGAAACCAGACTTGCCAGCAATTTCATTCTTGGCCAGACAGTCAATTTTTTCATGCTTTTGTCTGGCTGTCTCTCAGTAGGGCTGCACAAGGAGAGCAGTTTTACTTTCTTTCATTATTATACATATATTTTTCTGCTGAATTCATCTATGACTGCCATAATAACTCAGTGGCACTCTGTTTCCAAGGAAGCTTGAGTGACTGAATAATGAAGATGAATCGGGATTCCAGAAAAAGAAAGAAAATTCTTCTTTTCCATGCAGCCCAAACCCAATAATCTGCTTTTGCCAACCTGTCCCTATGAAATAAAAAAGAGGCATTCATTTGTGCCACCTCATTTTCCTCTGCATACAGTGAAAGGATTTTTTGTTGCGATCTGTCACCCTCGTGCACTCTCTAAACAGCCTGTGCCCCCTTCTACTCCTGGCAGTATGAAGAGAAGTTATTTTTAATAGGAACTCATATAACATACCTATGTGTTGGTTTGTAGCACAGGTCACACTCTCTGGACTTCGTTTCAGCTGGGATCCTCCTCTGGACAAAGGTGATGTGTCTTAAAGCGTCTTTGGCTTGCCAGGAACGTTTATTAAAATACCACAAGTTCAGACAATGCTGGTTACGAGGAGTGCAAAGTGCGTTATATGTGGGAGGACTGGCGCAGAGTTTCCAGTAAAAATGAAGTGACTTAGAAAACTCTTCTTCACCCTGGCACATCCCAGGGAGCATATTCTGTGTCTGTGTGTCTGGTGGAGCCTGCTCACGCTCGGCACACGATGTGTGCTTGTACATGTCTCACAGAAAATCTTGGGAATCGTTTAGCTCCTCACTCACACACAGCACAGGTTTCATAGTGTCCCAAAGAGTATTCTTTTGTGACCAATGAAAGCCTGTTTCAGATTTTAAGCATAGCGGGGGCCAGAGTTTCAGCAGCTGTAAATCAGTGGAGTCCCAGGGAAGCTGGTGGGGCTCTGAGGACTTATGCCAGCTGAAAGTTTGGCCCTCAACTATCCCCAATACTCTGCCCTGAAGATGTAGGCAGCATGGGCTTGAGGCAGCTCTATGTGTAATGACAGCCTGTGGAGCTATAGCACAATGCTAGCAGTGAGCCACGGAGCTAATGCAATGTGGTTTCATCATCCATCCAGGCAATATGAGGACGTTGATATTGCAAGACAATTTCAGGCTGTTGCCATCAGCTATTTTGCATCTCTTAGAGGCTTCAGCTCTCATAGGATCAGCGTTCTCTTCTCAGCCTTCCTTGGTGGTGAAAAAATGGGCTGCTTCTTATTCCTGTTTCTTATTCTCCCTTTCTCTGACCTCTCTGCATTTCACAGGATGGAGAAAGTTTCCTCTAGCTTTTGTTTGTTGTTGCTTTGGAGGGTTTTTTGCCACATTTGAGCTCCAGTTAAGGCCAGAGACTTTCTGTGATCCTGGCAGTAGGTCCCGAACAGTTGATGGGAGGCTTGAACAAGAACTGCCTTGGAAGATGGAAGTCAATGACTTCAAAGGATCGAAGGCACTTTGCAGAAGCCAACCCTCCAGTTCTGTCCTCTTCAGTAATCCCATAGGACTTGATTTCATGGCTGATCCTCTTTGGCTTTTGCCCTGACTATTGTCATCTTTGAATTCACTGTTCGACTCTAACTCAAAGTTTACATCAAATTTGAGGTAAAAAACAATACAAGTTAAAGAAAAGGAGGAAAGTATTTTCAGCTCCATTCCTTAAAACTGATGGTATGAGACTTTTATTAACTTCATAGCCACATGTAAGTCATTCTCTAACTCGGTCAATCTCCAACTAGGTACAGAAAATGTATGTAGCAAAAAGTTGACGGAGCTATGCTCACTTGTACCTGCTGACCCAGTGCCTGCCTCTCTCCTGGTTTTGAGCCATAAACCCCTAAGTGGGTTGGGATTTGACAGCATGAGAGAGCACACTTGACTTCTCAAGTCAGTTTTGTTGCTGATAGCACTCAGTGTACAAACTCGCAATACTCTGGTCTTCACCTGCACACTTGCCTTCCCCTATGTCTAAGGCTGAAACAGAGTCCAGGTAAGGCTGGAGTTAGGAGATCACAACAAAGATCTAAGAAGATCCAGCTCTACCAGAGACCTGTGGCTTCAGTTTAGATTAAGTGTTTGTCTGTGCTCTAGTGACCCACCTTTTGATAATACTTCCCTACTCTTAGACCAACTTAAGGACAAAATATAACCACATTTGTAAGCTGCTCTGAAGTCACAGTGCTAGTCTGTGGTTATAAAGTACTGCCTACTTCTGCTTATGTCGTAAGGCTATGGGTGACTTTTTCCTTCAGCTAAGTGTCTAGGGGACAGGACACAAACATGCAAGTCTGAGAACTCAGACCTTCTACCCTATGTGCTATTGACGCCAAAGCAAACTTTGAGCGAGGCTGTGGGTATGAGTGCTATTTTCATCTGGGATGTGAGTTCCTCAAGCACTTTGAAAATCCCATTCTGTGCCTGAGTCAGCAATGTACATTTGGCCCGTAGCAAGGTACCTACTCAACGATCCCTTTGCCAGCAGCTAGCAGACAAACCCAAACCGTTCAGTCTGGGCTGTGATTTCACTGATGTCATGTTAGTCTGAAATACAGATGAATATGACTCTGTTTCAGACACCAAGTTGTCTTCCAGCATCTGAAGATGTACATTCATCTTCAGCAGAAGAAGAGGATTTCAGGGGCTAGGAGTACTGTAGGATTTCCCTTTAAGTCAGTTATACTGGCAATAGTGGAGGATAAAGGCAAGCAAACAGGATCCTGGCACCACAGTCATGGCTTTCCTGAGCTTATAAACTGGGTAAATGATGGAGACATCCTGAACTGTAAACAGAGTGACAGTGATAAATAGCAGATCAGTGAGTGGGTAGGTGTATTTTAGGGAGAGAGAAGTGGCAGAGCCCCACCTGTAGTATGGGCAGTTTAGTTCACACTTATATAAGCCTCTTCCCCCCTGAGGGTTGAGCTCACCTTAAGGAGAATGTTTGGAAATAAATCTGGGAGGAGAAATGCAGATACGTAAGGTGCTATTCTGAGGTCTCAGGCTTGGTCATCTTTCCCTTTCCTCTTTTATTGGGTCTTTTAAAAGAGGTTATGTCCCTTGTCCCCATTGCCACCTCCTCCCGGTGCCTTGTTTTCCTTGCTTGGCTTAGCAGATGCCAGGAATGCTGTAAGCAACCCGAGGAAAATCTGAGTTGGTAGATAGACATTGCCAGTCCCTGGATGCATCCCCCTTTTCTCCCGCCTGCCTTAAAGCCTGTTCTTCAGCCACTGCCATCACCTTGAGCCACTACTCCAACCAGGGCAATGAGTAGGTCACGGCTGAGTTATTTGTATTGCCTGGGGCAGGAGACGGGAGGAAGGGGAAGGCTGAGCTCTGCTTATCTGGGGCCTGTTTCTGTCCTTCCCACATCCCCCACAGCCTCCGCTCCCCTTGGGAGCAGATGAGGTGGCCTAAAGAGGTTCAGACAGTGGGAGGTAAGCAGCATCTCTAAAAGACAAAGGAGGCTCTGAAGAGCAGCAAAGCGGGTGTGGGAGAGCGACAGGGTCTGCACCCACACCTCCTCTCCTCGCAGCATCCAACTACAGGTGGTGGAAAGGTGCAGGAGGTGGTGCCCCAGGAAAGCGGTCCTCCAGTTGGGGAAGGCAGATCCTCGAGGCTGGGATGAGAAGGACATTTCCCTGGATATATTCAGAACTGATAAAGCCTCTGAGCACCTGGATCTGATTTTGAAGGCACCTTTGCCATGAGCATGAGCTTGGAGTAGAGATCTCCATAGGTCACTTCCAGCTGAAGTTGTTCTGTGACTTGTCTTCTTTTCCACTTAATCTTTGACTGCGAAAATCAAATACTGAGGTTAAATCTGAATCTGTGTTTGAAGCTGGCAAGTAACAGTAGACTTCTTTTTTTTTTGAATGCACCTAATTCAGTCTGCTTTCTCTTCTAATGTCTGCATTTGACACAAGGCACATGTGTTTTATTCTTTGGCTACCATCTGTCCCAAAGCTATTGCTATGTGTTTATAAGTAGAATGCTCTGCAAAGAGCTGCATCTATGGAAGATGTTGCCATTTTCAACCACAGATTGACATCTACCTTCTGAAGGTTCCTCTCAATCTCCTCAAAGATTAGCTTAAGTAAAAGCTCCTTGAACGATGTCAGTCAATATAGATTGGTTTAGCCAAGTCCTGTAATTTAAATAATTTTAGCTACTCGGGTGCAGTGTGCTAAGGATGGCTGAGGACTTCTTGAAAGGACAGTAACTGCTGCAGTGACACGTAGGTAAGGGGACTGGAGATTGCACCTTTTGTGGATGGTGCAGCTGGGGCTGGCAGAGGCTGTTTAGCCTGAATGGCTGTAAAGTCAGACTCAATTATGGGCCTATTGTTCCTCTTGTGATACTAGTCATATGCTGGTAGAAAACTCTGATGTTGAGAGAATCACTCCTGAATTACAATGAAGTGAGGAGAATGAGGGCAGTCATTCTTATCTGCCATATATTTTGTTCCATGTGTAACTCTGTAGGCTTGAGAGGGAAGCTTTTTGTCCTTAAAATATGTATCCAAAGCTGCATCAACTGCTTCTAAACTTCAGCGTGGATTGGGAAGCAAATTCTGAATATTAGTAAAAACAATATGTTCACACAAAGAACGATCCGTGGGTGAAGCAGTCTTGAAGAATCTGAGCAAACTTCAGAAGTAACCTTAAGACCAAAGAAATTCTACTGAAGAAACTAATAATTTTCATATCTATCCCAAGCAGATTGGAAAAAGGCAAATGTGCTGATCAGTCTCAACTGACCTTGGGAAGATCAAGTGGGAAGAAAATATTCAGTATGTACCTTTTCACCTTCCCACACAGAGGATGCAATCTGAACCTTTCTTAGCTTTTGCCACATTCAGGGATGCAGTTGTATCATTAGTCACATGGGGAAAAGACAGATGCTGAGACTGAGTCTATGCTGGTAAATCCAAGTAAGCCTGGCAAACTTCTTTGGCTTTGGAAGATGACTATGTATGCATTCTCTGGCACAAACATAGCCTATTGCAACTGACATTCTCTCTAAACAATTTTTAGTCCTGGTTTGGCATCTGGAGTGTGCCAGGGACCATACCCAGTAGGCAGTTTGCTTGCTGCCACCTCATTTAGGAGATTCATTCACTTGCACACAATTCTCTGCCAGCTGACCCGCATGTTTAGTGCTAATCCAAGAATGGTTTAGTTTACTGGTACGGATATAGCCTGACTACAAGTCAGCATGGGGTGTGCATGTGCAATGCTGCAATTCAGCATGGAGCATCTTAGCCTCATTAGGTGATTTTTCCTTCTCATGATTCCGTGAGTCCAGCTGCGATACTTTGCCCATGACACCAAGATGGAGGCTTGACGGTGCCATCACTACTTAAGCACCTCAGGACAGGATGTTGAGAATATCCACCTAATGAGGGTAAGCTCAAGACCTCTGACCAAAAAAGTTTTGGTGTGTTTTTGTGCCTTCATCATCTTAGTGTCTCCAGAGTTTTATTGCTGTATTTAATGTACAGAGTATGTTTGGGGCTGGAAGATAAAAATCCCTAGCATTCAGAGGTGTGTTGGTTTCCAGGAAGTGCTTGGCTGAGGGTGAAATGAATGTCAGACAACAATCTGAGGGTGTTTCGGAGGAAAGGAGACGTCATCATTATGTTAGTCCTGCAAGGACAGAAAGCAGAAGGGGAAAGATCAGGATGTGCTCAGGGGTTCTCCTAGAGGCAGGGAGCCTGTGTGAGGCCGGAAGAAGAATCAAAAGGAGTGAGCATGGGACAGGAGCCACTGCAGTATTGTCACTGGAAATGGAGGGCTGGGAGGCCAGGCTGAGCATGAGAAAGGGTCTACGAGCTTGTGGTGGGAAGCCAGAGATAAATAGTAAGTTGCAGCCAGAGTAAGGAAGTTTTGCAGGGAATTTATTTCTCAGACATTCATTTGATGTCTGTCTGGTGTCCTTCAAACTGGGTATGGGACAGGGTCCATTTCCTGTGCACACCAGCTGTGATGTGCTGGGTTCTCCCCAGCTAGGCAATGGCTCACAATGCTTGCTGCCTCTCACCTAACATCTGCAGGTCTCTGGGACCTTGAGATAGCTCATAGTGCAAGAGCTCATAGTGCTGAGGAAAGCTTTTCCAGGCACTGGCACCTACACAACTCAGTTTGTAACACACACAGACTCCGCCATGAATTGATGCTCCTGAGCTATCTCATCATGCATGACAGCTGCCTTTGTCTAGCTATCTCTTCTTCTTTTGCACATGTAAATAAATCTGGGTTGCAATAATCTGTACTTTACGTACAGTGCAGTAAACCATAATTTATGTACACAATAAAGCAGCGCAGAGCATGACCACATGATTTGTGGTCATTAAGTAGTTGAACTCAATCCTTCTCATTAGGCTAAAGGGGCAAACTGCACATGCAATAGTGGTTTCAGTCTTTCCATCATCTGTGTTGCTTTCCTGTTCAGTTGTATATACTTTTCTCCTGCTGCAATCTCCATGTCTCTATGAATTTCTACAGCATTTAAAATACTGTATAAAAAATCAATTTTTTCGGGTGCAAGATATTACCATTGTCCTTCTGTGCAAAGTATATTCCAAGGTAGCATTAGGTTATCCAGACATGATAAGAAACCAGTCTGCTGGCTGACATATTGCAATTATAAATTTGCTTCATTTAGATAATGCTCGTCTAATTCTCAAATCCTTGTAAATTGATTTCCATTTTCTGTATAAACTTCTTGTTTTTCCTCTTCTCCCCCAGTCTTGGTGTCAACTGTTAGTATAGTTAATGTTTTTTTCTACTTCTGCTTCCAGATAACTGCTGAAAATGTTAAACAAACTAGAGCTCTGGTAGGACCCAGCTAGATGCTTCATCCAAACATATTCATCACAACTTTGATAAAAGGATCTGTTGGATTTTCTTTCGGATAAGATAGTACATTTGTATTCATTGCAATCGATGTTAATGTGAGTAGAAAGCACTGGGATCTAATTTAGGCAGATAAGTCGTTACAACGAGGCTATTTTCAAGAAAGAGCAGTATGAAAAATGGAGAGCTATGGACAATTTGCATTGCATGTGGACTTTATTTCATGCTGGGTGGTGCTAACACAGTGTACATTTGCAAGTTATTGAGTAACAGGCAGTAGGAACTGTTGGACTGTGAAGACTTGTATCGCCCTATTTATTGGTAGATGGCTCTAGAGAATTGCTCTGAGACATCTCTTCCTGGGCTAACTGGTACATGCAGACGAAAAAGGGAAGCGAGAAGAACAATACCCATTTTCCCCCTCATGATATTTGGATACAGGCTTTTATTTGTGTTTCTTTTTCTCTCCCAAACATCTTCAGTTGGCATATTTTCCACTGCCATTTAAAAATACTGCTTTGTAATAATCAGGGCCATAAAAAGAATAAACAAGACAATAAAAATATATTAAAGAAACCAATCTGATGGATTAAAAAAAATGAGGCAGTGCCCACACATTGTCTTCACCTCACAGTGCAAAGCCACTGCTGAGTGCCTCAGCATGCTTTTTGAGTGGAAGTCACGAAGAGCACAGATTTCTTGGCAGGGCATCCACTGCACAGGGGCTTGTCTTTCAAAGGACTGCAAGTTTGGCCCTCAAATACTGCTTTCTCTTTTTAGGTCTCCCTGTGTTTTGCCTGCTGGCAGGCAAGCTGCCTTTCGTTAGTGCCGCCGTTCCCTTCTAACTTGTCCCTTGCTTTGGGCCTGATCCAAGGCCAACGGAGAGACTTTCGCTGGCTCCGGTCAGATTTTGGAGCAGCATCTTTGAAGGGAAAGGCTGGCAAAAAGGCCTTGCGGAGAGCTGTGAGGTGCTCATGCACATTCGCTTAGAGCTTAATGGTGCTCTGCACTCTGAAGAGTTCATGTGTAAGTATAGGGTAAAAAAGAAATAAAAAAAAAAAAGAAATTAAAAAAAAAAAAGAAGGAAGAAAGTGCTAAGCCAGGAGAAAGAGGGCAGAGGAACCTGATCCTGCACGAACTGGAGTGCAGCTGCATAGCCTTGAGCGTTGCTGTGCATAGTAGCAAAAGTGAGGCCCAAAAGGGGAACGCTTAACTAAGTACCTCACCAGCACTACAAGATGCTTACACTTATGTCTCTTCAGACATTCCTGCTGTGAGGCTGGGTGGGAGTATTAAGGGATCTTGAGATTTAATGCTTTATGGTGAAAAGGACCAAAACAAGAGTTTAACTTGCACCTGCGTATGAGCCCCTGCTGGGACTGGCATGAATACACTCTTAGTATGTGTGATGCTACACAGTCATGGCTTTTCATGGGCAAGTGGATTCTTTCTAGGCTAGCAAACTTGTGTTTCTTGAGTAGTGGGGGTGATAAACAACTTGAGTTACATTAAATGAAAAAGGCATTCCAAAAGCAGATAAAGAGTGAACAGGGCATGCTAAAGTCAAGTAACATGCTAGAAAAATACTTCTTCTGTACCATTGGCAGTGATGAAAAGAAGCAAGAGCTGAATGTGACCAAAGAGTAAATATTATGGAATCAGTGTTAGTGAACTGAAAATCCATACAGAGCCAAAAGACTTCACTAATGTGACAAGCAGGAACATTTTTCCTCAAGCACAGCTCAGGAATTTGAATTGCTCTTCAGGGATGCTATCTAACATTTTGCGCCTTTTCAAAGTAAGGGGTGCAGCTACATACAGATGTGGAAAGAGAAGGGTGAAACACATTGGCAAGTAGGATCTCTACATCAGATTATGGTGTATCTGGGTGTGCCGGGGCTGAGCACTGGGTACATCTCTATTTGTTGCTGCCTCCCATTAAAAAACATCTCTCTGCAAATATTGACCAGGGCTTCAGTAATGGACCCAGGACAGAATTTTCGAAGATCATGGCATATCTGAGAGGTGAAAGAAATTTGCTCACAGACTGAACCTAAATGGGAGTTTTCTTATTCTGGGTTCAAGAAACCCATCTGGGATGCCTGAAGGCAGCTGTCATGGACGGCAGGAAGAGCCAACTTCCTTTCCCTAGACCTGGGGCTCACATGGTCCTTAGCCCAAGGGTATAATGAAAACTGGAGAAACCACACTGACAAACATGATGATGTGGAAGGTTTCCCTACTAAGAAACATTTGACTGTGAATGAGCTCCATGGGGAACCAAGAGTTAGGCTCCACAGAAAGTGAGTGGGAAGTCAAGCAAATATGAAAAGGAGAAGTAAAGAAATAGCCAAAGATAGTATTTGAAAGAAGGGGGGGGAAATACAAGTATTAAGTCAAGGGAAGAAAAATGAATGAAGAGCTGGAAAGGAAAGAACCCAGAATTAATGGGTACTCTCAGGTGCTGTCATTTTATTTCATTGTCAGTCAGTTTACTTAATGCTGAACTGGCTGTCTAGTGAAAATGTGTAGCTTGTTGGGACTTTTTTTTTTAACATTAACCTATGTTTGAAATTGAAATTAAAAGACTGCATGTTTTGTTGGCTCTGTTATTTAGATGCTTATATTGTACACATTCCTTCAGGCGTTGTTTTGTCGGTGGTCATTAGGGTAATGTTTTCATGGCGTGTGTGTGAGCCAGAGGGGAGGAAGAGGAGAAAGTGCAGCTTTTCCCAAGTGGGGGTCATGACCCACAAGCTTAGTAGGTCAGAGTCGAGGATTAAGAAAAAAAAAAAAGAAAAAAAATCAATTTCCTTTCTTCCATGGGATGGGGACAGAATGAAAGCGTGACAGGCGCAGAATCTGCTGGCTGCCCTTGATTTTCCTATTTTCGGGAATTTTCTTTTTTTGCCATCTATGCTGAAATGAAAAATGTGAATGCTGGTAGCTCATTACAGTTTAGGAAATGAGATGAGGACATTTTTCCAGATGTCAAGAGTTTTTATAGGGCAAACAGGTTGTTCCTTGACACATGCTTCTAGGCTGCTGCCGTGCCCCTCGGTAGCTCAGTGCTGGCAATTTTATCGTGTCTTTGCTGTGCAGCACAGGTACCTTAGTTATTAACTGTGCTGTGCTGGCACAGGAAGGACAACTGCTCAAGGGCTTTTGCTTTAAACCCAGATAAAGTTCCCACAGCTTGAGAAGAGGAAGAACCTTTTAGAGCTCTGGTGGCATCAAGGGTAGTAGAGGCTTCCCAAAACCAGGGAGGGACAGACACACATGTATGAGCCAGAGGGCAATTGCTATACTTGCCCCAGCTATTGCCTTCCCCATGTTACTTGCTCCAGAAAATTCCGGTTGTTTTAGCAAATGCAGATTTCATAATGTTTGAAGTGAGGATTGAATCAAAGATCTGGGGGCTGGACATTAAAAATACTGTTATTTGGATATCCTAAAAAAGGGTTCACTTGCTTATTTCTAGCACAATATTAAGCTTGCTGCAGAAAGCCAGCAATATCTCTGAGCCTGGGAAAAGCGATGTGGTGGTTGGTTGGTTGTTCGGAAGTATGTATACAGCTTTAAAGAAAGACAGCAGGGCTGCACATGTGTATCTGCGGGGAAGAGTTCCCATTTCCTGTGTAAAACACATCCTTCTTATTATACATTTGCAGGAGATACAATCCACCATTCCCTATCCATCGAAATGTTTGTGCTAAGTGGTGTGAAACAGTCTAATGAATGGCAGGTGACTTAAAACTTACTTGGTACCAGGTGAAAACTGATGGCTATTCCAACCAGGCAGCAGTCTACAGCAGCTGCTGATGCAGGACATAAGCATCTGGCCCCTCTAATAAATAGGAAAGGACCAGGCAGCATGATTTACATTATGTGTGAGCCGGCAGAGTGACAGCAGCTTGTGGGTCATACCTCAAACCAGCCTTGGCAGCCGGGCATTGGGTCCCATGGTGAAGCCAGGTCTGTAGATCTGAAGAGCCCTTTTCTAGGTTGACCAGTGGATAATGTGGAAAAGGGGTGCAGGGGGACCAGTGAAGTGCTTCACACCTCCTGGTACAAATAGATACTTACATCAGATAGACTTGATGGTAGCTGAGTCCTTCACTGTAGGAGGGAGCTGCAAAAGTTTTGCCAAAACTTTTGTTCTCCCTGCCCCTGTTTGGATTTATTTAACTGATACAAACCTCAATGACACCTTGCATGAGCTTTAAGCAATTGCACCCTACTGTGCCTAATGGCCTGGAAGCACCACGTTGCTGTGACTCAGCAGAAGGGAGAGGATCTTTCCCCTGGAGAAGCAGTAACCTCCACTGGAGGTGTGGTATCTTTTTTATCTGCTCTGGACAGTTCTCTTACAATCAGTGAAATACATTCTTCTTTCAGTTTGAGTAGATGGTTTAAACTGATTTGCTTGTTTAAGCTAATTTATGCTAATCTGAAGCAGCCCTATTTCTACCTAAAATAGCACCTAACAACTTTTCAGTAGATTTAATGAAAACTCTTAACAAAATCGGGCTGTAAGTTAAATTTAAAAGCCCTGGCAGCAAATATGCACAAACCTGTCAATAATGCTGTGCAAACAGTACTTTGTTGCCTTTCATAATATAATAAAAACATACTCATGTTTAAAGAACTACAACAAAATTGAAGGCTTCAGGATATAGTGGGTTGAAAAACAACCCGTGATGCCTCTGAGAGGAAATACTTTTATTTCTTTAAATAAAAAGGAGAATGAAAAATGCTGTACAGCTTGAAATTATGAATAGAAATTACAGAAAATTACGATGTGAGTATATGCATTTGTTGGTGTTGACTTAGAGAGGTCTTTTGGCTCTTCAGTGGCTCACAGCTGGAAAACGTTTAGAGATAGGGAGCCTTGTTAGCCTGTTATTAGTTTCTCCTATCATGTCTCACGGGTAACATCGAAAATACAATATGGCTTTATTCCCCTTTGTCACTCCATTTGATATCCATTTAAACTTCCATCCTACCATGAGCTTTAAAACAGAGCCTTGATTTGCATATTCTCCTGTACTATAGCAAAAACTGTAAGAAACATTACAAAATTACAAACATAGGTTTGAATTATGACCATTTTTAGATGATTCAATTAGCTGCTAATAGGTGTTCACAGTGGTATGTCGTAATGGGAAGCCAGGTTGTAGTTAATGGTTACCATAAGTTAGAGCCGGTGTAAAAAACAGCCGTCCTGTTTGGCTCAGCCATACAATCAGAGCTCTGTCTTTAGAAGTTAGCATGGTATACTGAGCAGGCAGGAACCTGGGCTTTTGCTGGTAATTTTATTGCTTTCCCTCTAGTGTTCAGTTGATATGAATAGGAATGGCTCTCTGGAACTGGGCAAAGAAGAGCCCTATTAACCCCTGACAATCCTTGGAAGGAATTTTGCATCCCTGTAGGGTGCTTGTTACTGCAATTATGTTTTCCATTATGGATTTTCTCTGGAATGTGCAACCCACATACAAAAATCAGATAGCTGTGAGTATGACTTAGTTCATCACAAGCATGAAGAATGAACCCGTTGATGGGTTAGAATGTTAAAACACAGGTAGCCACAGTAGAAAGCTGGAGAAATGGCAAAGAGACTCATCATCTGATCTTTCCATCTGTGCTTCATTTCAAAGATAATTTCACTATTCTGTCCAAACACGTGCTACCGTATTACAGAATGTTCTGCCTTAGTCAAGGTATTAAGTGACCTATGATTATGAAAGGAAAGGATATTACATGAAAAACAATAGAGTGTGCAGACAAGCCAAATATACAGCAGTACTAACCATTGCAGGCACATTCACATATCAGCGTGTATAAATATAGCGGGGGTGTGTCTTGCAATATGTCTGGTATGAGAATCTGCTGATCCTACTAATTAATATTTATTTTCTGTATTACAACAGCATCTAGAGATCTTAATTAAAGCTTTGGTGAGCTTATTTCTGTACACGTATAGCAAAAAGCAGGCATTGCCCCAAAGAGCTTCCAGTCTATCCAGATGGCATAAATGAACAGGGACAGGAACAAAAGTTAAAACTTAGCCAAGGGTGTGCTGAGCCGCAAGTGGGATCCTCAGCTCTGAGTGAGGCACTGAGTTCATTCATGATGCACAGAAAGAACAAGGCATTTAAGACAAGGAATGGCAGCAGTTAACATAGTAAACACCATGCCAGCTAGCTGGTAAATACGGGGAAGGTTGATTCCTCAGAACACCCTCTTTCCCTAGGCACGATTCAGAGACAAGAGTCCTTTTCTAGAGCCAAATGTGAAAACCATGTCCCTAGATGTCATCCCAGATGAGGCTAGGGGACAGCCAGGTGCATGCCCTATCACTGTCTGAGGACCTCTGAACTTGTATCTCTCAAATGAGCACCTGGCAGTGAGCGAGCATCTTCAGGGGATGAGACCTGGTGACATTATCTCTCAGCCCAACTAGTGTGTTTCACCTAGGACAGTATCACAGGGAAGACTTGAAGAGAGAACAGAGAGAGGACTGGAAGTTCCAGCTCTCAATTCCAAAACAGCTGTGCTCATCCTCCCTTGCTCCAGACATCCTTCCCCCATTACTGGAGCAGAGTCCTTGGGGCAGCCTGCTGAAAATCAGTGGAGGGCCTTACAAACTGGAAAACATGAATACTGAAATAAAAAGTTAGCGAGTGAATCTGCCAGAGGCAGGAGGAGGAAGGCTGAGCAATGTGCCTGAGAGGCAATTTAGCAGGGAGGGGCTAGGCCTAATTAATCTCTAGGATGAGGAGGTGGGTCAAGTGACAAGTGTACTACTGAGCACGCCTCAGGCTGAGCCTCTCTTTCAACACCTGCTTTATTAACACTCAGAGAGCGGTGGCACTCTGTATGGGGGAAAGGGTTTAGGGTGTGGTGGTGCTCTTCTCTTCCTTCCTTAAGCAAAGATGTCCCATGAAGGCAGACCACGGTAGCTCTTCTGCTTAAGAGGCAGCCATGACAGGGGTATTAGTTGCACCGCTCTTGGCTATGAAATTGTTTGTAGAGATTCACTGAGTTAGGTGGGAGTGCTGCTGTAATACAGGCAGATTTAATAGGGGGAAAGAGAAAAAAACCTCTTAAGCTCTAGACCACAATCATGACATTCAAGGCAGAAGGATAGGTTATATTGCTAGTTGTAAGTCAATGAGGCTCTGCCGCAAAGTAAGCTGAGGCAGGATTGTCTGCTTCCACTGGAAAACATAGGTGAGAGATGCATGCTTTTAGAAGGGTACTGGCCTTTCTCTAATGTGCCATTACAAAGCTATTGCAGCTGCAAATTCAGCTGCTATTTCTGCTGACTCTGCTTGGCTGGGTCTGTGTTTTGGGCATGAACAAGCTATGTGTATGCATACTTGCTTGCCTTTTGATTAAAAAGGAAAGCTGGTCTGGAACATCGGAACTTGTTAGGCCCTTTGAGTGGCAGATAGATAGAAATGGGCTAAAACTCAGAAAAAAGAGCAAAGCTGAAGTCAGCTGACAGCCATCAGCTTGAATAAGCAGCCAGTTACTATGAAGGTCCTTGCTCACAAGAAGAAATGGGAGCAGCTGACATTGTTCTGCTCACTCACTGATCCTGCTGTGAATCTACACATTTTTCAATGTGGGAATTCAAGGGCTTGTTGCTTAATGTCGCTTAATATGACTTTGGTCCGAAAGATTTAGAAATGCTGTTGTAACTTTTAGGGCTGGTCAAAATACAGGGCGGCCTGGAAGGACCTCATAAATGCATTTGGAAATTTTTGGAACAAAGCCTAAGGAGGTAGTCCAGCTCTGTGAACATTGAGAGAACCGTTTGCAGTTCAGCAAGCTCCACAGCTGGTCTCAAAGGAGATATTAAAAAATCTGAGAAGGTTCAAAGAAAAGTTGCAAAAGCAACCAAAAGAATTAAAAGAAATAAAAAAACCCAAACAAAACCCTCATGACAGCAAAATATGTGAGGAGAGTTCTACTTATTTAGCTTTCAAACAAGTCATTTGTCGCAGGCAAAAGATACCTCAGTAGAATCAGAGACGCAATAGAAGTAGACATAGGTGTGAGCAGACATAGGTCTAACAACAATATGGTGTTGGCTGGAATTTGAAGCTAAGCACCTTCAGACTGAAAACCAGGTGCACGTTTTTAACAGTGAGGGTAATTAACCATTGGAACAACTTACTAAGGATTGTGGTAGATTTTCCACGATTGCATGTTTATTGTGGTGGTGTTCAACCACAGATGTGGGACTTCAAGCATGAATTACTTAGCATAATCTTATAGTCCATGTTGTTCTAGGTATCAGACAAAATGATCTCAGTAAGTCCCTCTGGCCTTAACATCTAAGCATTTGTGTAGGATGGGGATGTTTATTTCTGCATCATAGCACAACAGCTACAGGAATTGACATGGCTGCTGCTGATATTAGGGAAAGGGAAGACTTGTAAGTGTTTTGAATCTCCAGGCACTCCAGCTCGTATCCAAACAAGCTAACCAGGTCTGAGAAGGACTGTACAAAATGTGATGTTGAAATGTAGGCGGATTGCATTAAATCAACTTATTCTTGGATGGGTGTGCTACCTGCAAACTGGAGCCGGGTAACCCAAATAGCAGAAAAAAAGCCTTTGGTCCTTGAAGAATGGGTTTAGTCAGAAGATAGTTAAAAAAATGAGTGAGGTCCTCAGAACTGAAGTGAGCTTCACACTGTTCGTGCTCTGTTTCACACAGCTAGTGCTGCTGAAATGAAGCTACTCAGCTGCTGACAGGCAGGATGGGACACTGAAGACTTTAGCAAAAAACAATTTCACATTTGGGTCCCACCACTATGGACTTGGTCGCAGAGTTAGAAACACCCTTGAAGAGACCTAGGCAGCAAATTTCTGCATAGCTTGTCTTTCTGAGCCAGAATCTCATTTACTGCTTTCTAAAGGAGAACCCTTTGAGCTTCTGACAGCCTTTGAGAGCACCAGAGGGTGACTTGGCACTGTGGCCCTCATGTTACCATTTCATTTTACTTATACACATATCTTCAGAGGGGTAGTATTTAAAGGAAAAATCGTACAAAGTCTTTGAAATCAAAGCAGCAGAAAAATTAAATCTTACAGCTCAAATTTGCCTTTGAAGCCGGAAAATTCCAGTCCACTATGGCACTGTGCAAACAGCATCTGATGTTTTCCTTCCGTTGACCACAGCGTGAAGAGGGAGAGGTTGTGCACAGATGGGTATTGCCTGTAAGGTTATACACGTGCCAGCCTGCCTGCAACAGTGACGAAATTCACGCTCCTATGAAAGTCTTCAGCTGACCAGCTTTTTAAGACACTTTGCTCTTCTTGCTGTTAGTCTCAGCATACGCCGCAGGGCTGCAGTAGCAAAGAGGAGGTCAGTGGACTAAAGCAAACAAGCCTGCGCACGTGCATGCTCAACAAACTGCCTGCCAGGGCTTGAAGTAGAGACCAGCAGACGGACAGCGTGCTGATGATTCCATGCTTTATTCCGCTGCCTTACATGGAGCCAGAGTCCAAACGATGAGAGGGTGGGCGGTTTGTCTGCAGGTGAATTCTGAAGGATTTCTCTATCTTGGGGCTTATATCAAGAAGTGGGACAGCTGGAAAAGGAATTGGAATAAAAATGTTCTAATCAAAATAGTTGTGCTCCTGAGGATGTTAAATCTTCTTATAATCATTTATGAAATCAAAGTCTGACTTCCTTTCTAAGTGGAAAGTCGCTTCCACCAGATGGGAGTGGGAAACAGGGGACTGAGCCTGATTAAAAAAAGATCACCATTAAATGTCATTCTCCAGGAGAGAGACCTGCTGAAATGAAAGAGATTTATGCATGAGATTTAAAGTGTCCATGGTGTGGGAAGACTACACCAGAGGGAAAGTTTGTTTGATAGTTACACTGGGAATACAGGAAGGAAAGCCCAATTCCTGTGCTGTAAGAGAGGCACGGTTGACAAGTATAAGAGGAGTGCAGGAATCCACATACGATTATTTATTAAGGAGTCCCATCTAGGTGTGTATGGCAACACTGTACAGCGCAAGAGAAACATGTGGAGATGTAGAACACAAATTCCTCATGCCTACAGGGAGGCAGAGAGGAAAGACTGATCATGTGCGATTAGACACCAAACTCTGGCTCTCAGGAAACAGTTCCTGCCTTGTCTGCAGACTTCCTAGGGCTAGACATTTAATATTTTTGGTCCTGGTTTCCCATCTGTAAAATGGGAATAACATTTCTTTTGGCCTTATTTGTTCAGGTTGCAAGATTGAGAAGACAGGTCTCTCTTCCACTGCGTGCACATGCAGTGCCTAACGTGATGGGAGTCCTAACTCTCCTTCAAGCCGCTAGGTGCTACATTGATACCAGCGTGAAAAGGAGAGGTAGAGACTGGGAAGAAAGCTAGATTATCAAGAGAGACTTTGCCACCAGCAAGGCAGAGAGCTGTGTTCCTGACAAGGAGAAGAATGGAAGTTGAAGAGAGGGAGAAGATAAATATTGGGTTGGGGAAGTGGCTGAAGGTGAAGGCTGGTTCTTCTGAGCTCATTGAGGGTTTGTTCTGAGGGAGATTATGAGAATCTGAAGTCAGCACTTGCAGATGAACCTGTGGGAAGCAAGGAAAATGTAGGCAGTGTCCCCTGATAGGATGGGTCTTGGGACTAGGTTCAGTGCAGTGGTCATGCCATGACTCTTCCTGCTGGCATGACCCTTACTGTGACAGAAGTAGTGCTTCAGGACACCAGGACAGCGAGGCAGAGTGAAGTGCAGAATGTGCCTGGGATGAGAGACTTTTCCTATCCGCATACAGACCAGAGAGGACTTGTCCTGGTCAGACATCTCACGCTGTTTCCAGATTAGGTTTGATCTATGTTGTTGTGTAGTTGGCAGCTTTGGAAGGGAGTTACGTGATACTCTTGTGTGGAAAGATTGGTGAGAGAGGGATGGAAAAGAAAAGAATTAACAATAGAGCTACTCCCAGCATGTCTGGACTGCTGTTCTCAACAGCATAGGCTTCTCGCGACGCTTGTGGAGGGACAGACAGGGGCATCTGAGAGTCTCATGCTTTCAGAAAGTGAGCAACCCACTTCAATCTATGTTCTACACTGGAATCCTGAGAATGGCCTGACTTGGTGGTGCTTCTGTCAATGCCCATGGGTTTGTCTGACACTGGAGACAGAGCCCTCTCTGTCAAGGGAATGTTGATGATTGTTGTTTCTAATTTACCTAAAAACATGTGTATCAATGGCTCATCCAGATCTCAATATACCTTTTGCTTGGAGGGAAAAAAAAAGATCTTTTTTTAAAAAAAAAAAAAAAAAAGGGAGAGCAAGGAAAAAAATTGTTGCTTGGATATTCCAGGAGTTGTTATTTTCCTTTCTTTTCCCTCTCTCTCTCTCAAAGACCTGCCTAGTTATGAGTTTGAAAATCTCAGGACTTGTCTACACAGGGAAATTTATCGACCTAATTATGCCAGTGTAATCAGGCTGATAAATTTGCCTGTGTATACAAGTCTTAATTTTAAAAGCTCCATTGTCTCTGAGTGCAAGCCTAGTGAGCAGTTGTATTTTAGGTCCCTGAACTGTGCTTGCCAGCTGTGGGCTGACTGCCGAAGACTTTGACTGAGTTTCCTCATTTCAAAGCAGTGGGGTTCTTTGGGTACTAAAAGCCTGTATTAGATTAAACAAGAAGGTATCAAAGGAGTCATATTTTGCTGAAGCAACTTGCAGTTTCTTGTGAAATGTATTGACATGGGTATACAGATCACCACTGCCTCCTACTTGGTGGAATGTCAGACCTGCTCCCATCTGCATCTCCCTTGCTTATCCATGCAATTGGCACAATTAGCAGAGATTCCCCTTTAGGTAAGGCATGGAAAATTTGTGGGTTTGAAGGTGAATACCCAGAGATCCATTCTTCCTATGGCACAGGTGCATGGTAGAGGTGATACTTACAGTCACGAGATTTGGGGAACACACGAATTTTGTTTTGTTACATGTACTTGTCTTTCTGTGCAATCACAGAACCATTGGCACAGAGGTAGAAAGGGCAGTTTTGCAGAAGAAAAAACATGTATGTAAATGTGTAGCTGATTAGCTCTTTTCACTATGACTGTGTATAAAAGCATCTTGGTCTGCACATGCAATCAGCTAAACAGCTGTGAAGCTGGGTATATACAAAGCAAACACACAGTGTGGTCTTGTGGCTCAGGCATAATCTTTTCTCCACAACTATTTAAAAAAGTGAAAACCCAAATGAGTTAGACTCCATTACAAAATGAGCTGGCTGAAATAATAGCCATCCCCTTCTCGAAAATAGCCATTGTCCAAAATAAAGGGCTGAGCTGGCTCCAATGTGCAGAGGAGCTTTTCTAGTGGATGCTTTGTGAAGATTTGCATTTCTCTGGCAGAGAAACAGCAGAGAGCTCTTCAGGAGCATGGGCAAAAAAACCAAGGTTCTAGAAACTGATGAATGTTTAGAATAGTCTTGAGAAAAGTGGGGAGGAAGAGCCTCTGAGCAAAGTTCTGACCTGAAATGGGCTTGAATTTGTGAATGATGATCCACATACCTGTGTTTAATATCCAGAGTGGGAGAATCTTGGGTGTATAGATGTACGTACAGAATTACAGGATATCACCAAAAGATTTGTACATTGATGCCCTGGCCCATGTGATGTTTGCACAGAGCCGTGTATCCTTTTAGAGAAACTTATCTGTTAGGTGGCTGCTCTGTTTTCTTCCTATTGGAGATGTCTCCTGAATTCCTGGGGACAGATCTGGATTTAACAGATATTCACAGGAGCAGTTTGCATTTCTAAGCCCATTTAAAATGGTTTCCTTTGTGTTAAGATGAAGCTTTGGGGCCTGATCATGGTGCAGAGAGAGCAAGATTTAGGGAGGAGCAACCCAAACTTGGAGTCCTGCTGGTCTAGGTTGGGCAGCAGTGCAAGTCAGGTCACATGTGGGTGGGAGGAGGAAGGGGTGCACATCTTAGTTTCACCTTGAGGCTTCTCCAAATCACACCAACAGTTATGTGCTGATTCTCCTTTTGCAGGAGTAGATATTTTCATGTTTTCCAGCACTGAATGGTGCAGGGTACCTCTGGGAATGGAAAGCATGAGCCTGATCTTGCTGTTCATGAACCCATAGAAGGGGAACTGTGTGGATCCCCCACCACTCATGCACAGACCTATTTTGTCACTGAATTAAGTATCTCCCAATGAAACCTGGTTTCCTGTGGATTTATGTCTGTAGGGTGTACTCCAGTCTTGCGAGAGCAGAGCCAATCCTGCTGCCTTTCCTATAGTTGTGTTGCCAATTCCCTCTATTTGGATGTCTGTTTTCACAGAGATTGTGGGAACTTTGTGTCTCAAGAGGTGTTTGCCCCTCTATCAAACTTGGTTGAAATTGGAAAACAGGGTGAAAAATTACTAGGGAGACAAAGGCACCCATGACTTAAATGTATAGCCTGTGTGCATGATTCATCCAATTAATTTTTATAAGTGGTGCTGAAAGATCTCATTAAGGTGTAGATCCAAATAATCCACAAATGTCCCGGTGAATGCAGCAGGACAAGTGGAAGATGAGAAACAACATGTCGCTGTAGCAGACAGGCGTAGGAGGGGCATGAAGTAGTGGTGGGGTGATAGGTATGGCCATAAATGTGATTCTCTCAGTGGGAAGTGCATCCTCTATGTCCAGGAATTTGAGATGTGAGATGTCTTCTTTTGGAAAAAAAATGTTTTGCTACTGACAGGAGAGGGCGCGTGCTTTTTGGAGTCCCATTCATCTTCCCAGCACAAGAAACCGTTTCGTAAAGGAAAGAGGTTACCTAATTGTGCTTTGGCGTTTTCCTTTGTCCACTTATCTTACGTTTCCTGGCCATTGATGGATAGGTAAAATCTGCCAGTCGTGACGATATGAAGTCCTGCGTATGTGGGTTGATATGTGGAGCTCATACAACATGAGCTCTCTGTGCTTTGGCGACGTTAATGTGCATTAATGACAGAAGGGTCTAACAACAAGGTACAGAGCAACCTTTTTCGCACATGAAGGTGCTGAATAGAAGTCTTAAGATTTTTTTCACAGCCACTTAGAAGATTTTCCTTCTCATCTGTGCTGAGATGTACTGAGAGTTAAATAAGATAACGTTAATGATCTTTGGTTAAACCCCTTTTTCCTGGTTAATAGTTATAGTCATCCTTGTCTTTGCTGTTTTTTTTTTTACCTTTTAAAACTGTTTCCATGACTCTAATCTGTGCACAGTTGTCACATCTGAAGGTTACCTTGTTTGCCAAGTTCTTATATAACTAATGTAAACAATTTAGCTTTTCAAATTTATATTTATTTATTTCATTATTAACAGATCTGTGGAGTTAAAAAAAGGAAACACATGCTTTCAGATGGGAGAAGAAAATATTAAATCTGCAGCTTTGCCATCAATCTTTGTGGTAACATAGAATCACCTGTCAAGGCATTTAATCTGTTTTTACTATTCATCATTCATATTCGTATACCAGCCAGGTGCCCCACGGTTCAGGGTTCTTTTGTGCTACAGATTATACAAAGACATAGCGAGAGGCAGCTTCAGGCCCAAGCACATTACAGTATAAATATCATGGCCATAGTTGGACATCGGTTCTCTTATAACCTTAAAAAAGCATCTCATCTTTTGCTCTTGTGGTAGGGTTAGTGATGGTCCTTCCCCAGATGATTCCAGAAGTTAAATTAGAGTACTGGTGTACTCGTGTTTTACTGGAGAAGTGTTTCAAAATTGTAAGTTAAAGAGCATCCCAGTACTATTTATATCTTTTACAAGTCGGTACAATGGAGAGATTTATCTTCCTTCTAGATGGAATAACGTCTAAGAGAATTTGTTCTTTAAAAAAGTATAGAGAAAAATGTGTTTCCACATTTGGACTGTGTAGGGTTCAAGACTTTATTCACTGTCTTTGGCTAAGAAATTAATTTTGTGAATCTATTATACATGGTAACATAGAAACCAAGAGCTCCTTTTTTGACAGCATTTTTGCAATGCATCAGTACTAAAAATCATAAGACATCCTGGGGATTTTACTGAACTTTCTCAAACATTAAGTCTCATGAAAAATTTAATGGATTGTGTGATCTCGCATTTGATAGCATGCCCTGGGACTTTTTTAAGCCCTCTACAGCAGTCTAATAATTTTAACCCAATTTCAATAATGTTATGTATTTACTTTTCCAAGTGAAATGTGCTGTTACCTATAAAGTGTCTGTAACAATTTACATCTGTTAATTTGAACTAGTTTAAAGTTACAGTTTTACCCCAGTTAGATGATTTTTTAATAATGTGATTATTCCTTGATAATTGTATATAAAAGGTTTTAAACAGTTAAAGCACTGTTCCTAGTCATCTTCTAGAAAAAGTAAGCATAATGAAAAATAGCACTACTTTATTGTCTTACACTGTACAACCTTGCTATGTTTTTGGTGCTTTTCCTCCAGTTTGTAGCCAACACCATTCCTCAGGAATATTTGTACCCTACTTCTTCCATGTGGATGTAAATTTTGTTTTGTTTTGTTTTGTTTTATTTTATTTTATTTTATTTTATTTTATTTTATTTTATTTTATTCTATTTTATTTTATTTTATTTTATTTTGACATCTGTAGCATTTGCCCTTCATCTACACGGCTTTTCACTGCAGCCAATATGTCACATAACTTCTCTTACGGGTCTCCAAAAGTCCTGGGGGTCAGGCTGCAAAGTGAAAAATGCAGAGATCTAGGAATGGCTCAGGCAGCTGAAAGTTACGGGAAGGGAAAGGCTCCAGTTTCACTGAAGGGGAAAAAAAAAAAAGAAGAAGAAGAAGAAGAATGGCTCCTTTCAATGCAGACGGAGGCAGTCTGGCTGGGAGTCAGTGAGGTTTAAAAATCCAAGAGGTCCAATAACTGAAAATCTGTATAGATTCAAAGCAATATTTTAAATACCGCACAAGTGCAGATAAAAGAAAAAAAAAAAGTGTGTGATGGTTTTTCCATCCTCCTGGTGCATATAGCCAACCACGCTCCAAAACCAGGCAGTATTTCTTTCCCCCAAACTCTGAGCACATGTGGCTAAATCCAGTCCATGTCGTCAAAGGATGTGGGTGAAGACCTCCTGTTGAAGTAACTCCTTTAGTTACTTTTCATTGGGATGGGGATGATAGTCCCTTGTTCCAAAGAGAAAACCCCCAAGATGTTACTTTTGCTATTTTGCTAAAATACGAGCATTGCTGTTATGAAACGGGTGCTGAGTTACGCATCCCACAGGGATGAAGCCATTAGCATCTCCAGGGGAACTGCTTCTGCTGACAAGGCACCAGTTTGTTATTTCATGACAAATAAAATGACATGAAAAAACACAGCCATGGAGTGCGGAGCACCTGGTTGTGGGTTTGTACAAAAAACTGCCTCTCTTCCCTCTCCTACTCTTTGGATCTCCTTCTCTGTCTGTTATTCTGCTTTTCTCTCTTTTTCATGCTCTCATTCACCGTTCCAGATCCTTCCCATCTTCTCAGACAGGCTCCGAAGCCTTGTACGAAAATGTAGGGAGAGGGCAAAAGATCAGTGAATAAAGCACTGAGTACTTACCTCTTAGAGCCTGTTATACTGTCAGCTCAAAGTTAAAATGCAATAAATCTGGTGGTCTCACGTTGGTCCCCTGTGTGCTGCAGTCCACCTCATAAAACTACTACATAATTAAGTGCAGTGCAGTACAATTGGCAGTCTCTGCTCAGCCCAGGCCTAGCAGTGAGCATATAAACCAGCTTCTGGTCCCTGAAGGTGGAGGCTGGAGGTGATGGGAAGGTGGGGGATGGCTTGGGCTGCCGGCGCAGCCCTTCTGCCTTCTTTTGAGGAGCGGGGAGCTTGCCATTCCTGGTACTGATATGCTCTGGGAGTGCAAATATTTAAAGAAAGAAAAAATGAGAGTTTGCAGCACAAGTGATGGCTAGAGAGGAACAGTAGCAGTCAGATGAGGGTGGCTTGGCTGAGGATGTATGCTAGCTGGCAATGACAAAGAGGAATTACTTTACGTTAGCTGGGACAACCCTCTGGGGCAAACCCGGGGTGGTGAGCAGCCTCCTTGGGCAGGCAACAGCGGCTCAGGAGGTCTCTGCAGAGAGCTGAGGGGTGCTGGCACTGGACTTGCAGGGGTGGTAGGTCCCACTGTCTGAGTGTGGGTACAGTGGGATGCCCAGTGTTTCTACTGCTCCAGAGCAGAGGGGCAGCCCTGGGTCTCGAGAGTGTCAGGGTAGCACCTGCTGCAGATGTTGAAGCATCCTCAAGGAGCAGAGGGGAAAAACTGGGGAGACTGGCTAACAGAGCTCCACCTTGTATCTTCTTGGTGGCTTTTCCTGCCATCAAGTTCTGAATACTGCAAACTTCAAACTTTGCTAGATAAGCATTTTTCCGTATTTGAAGGGAAGCTGTGCTGCCACACTGTTTGAAGTCCTCCTCCTGCTCTGTGCCTGGGGTCTCTTGTGAGGAGTTGCAGAATCTCCCAGTTATGAGCTTAGCACCCAACTCTTCTCTTTAGCAGAAGGACCCTCATGACTGTGCCAGGCAGAGGCGTGTATTGCTTTTTAGAAGTGAGTTAAACCTCCTTTAAAATAAAAAAATAAGTTGGAAAAGAAAACAACATATTTAATCGCTAGTCAGGCACATGAGCTCCAGCAGCAAAGGTACTGGCCGCATCCTGCTGGTGCCCTCTAGTGCTTTGCTCCCTGGCTGCAGCCAGCACCATTGGTACTGCGGGGTTTTGACCAAAGTTTGCCTGTAAGGGAGAAAATGATTTTTTGAGCTGTATCTGCTTTGGGGCAGCAGAGGCAATGGGGAAGAGGAACCCCTGAATACAATAACCCTAAGTTTTAATTCATATTCATGGTGCTGCTGTTTTTTCTCTCTGTTGTTTTGCAGCCTGAGGTGTGCAGGTGTGTGCTTTGCCCATGTCTGTGTCTACACCATGATTTGTCTGTTTTGGTGAAGGACTGGTTTTATTTTGCACCCTTCCACTGTGTGACTACCTGATTCTGCTATACCCTATGCCCCAGGCTATATCTCTTCACAAAATCAGAGTGGTTGACATTAGAAGGGACCTCTGGAGGTCATCTGGTCCAACCTCATTGCACTAGCAGGGCCAACTACAGGTAGTTGCCCAGGACTGTGTCCAGATAGCTTTTTAATGTCTCCAAGGACAGATACTCCACAGCCTTGCTATTCCATCTGCTCCAGCACCGCCACAGTAAGAATGTATTTTCTGATGTTCAGAGGGAATCTTTTATATTTCAGTCTGTGCCCGCTGCCTCTGGTCCTGTCACAGGGCACCCCTGAGAAGAGCCTGGCTCCATCTTCTTTGCACCCTCCCTTCAGGTATTTATATTCAATTATGAGAGCTCCCCTGAGCCTGCTCTTCTCCAGGCTGAACATAATTAACACTGACCTTTTCAGGAAAGAAATGTATGGAAAAAGTCACTTGTTGCAGTTAGATCAAGAGATCAAGCCCTTCCTAATACACTTCGGAGGGGCTTGATCTGTAAATTTTCAGTTTTGTGATGTGAAAAAAAAAAAGAGGCCCATAATATTAAAATGTGTCTCTAAAAGCTCATCGTACTGCCGAATTGACCTGATCTACCTGATCTACCTGTGACTCCATGCAGAATTCATGGATGGACTTCATTTCACTGGGACTGACTCACACCTCTAATATAAAAAGCCCAAATGCTGAGAGGTTCAAGATCTGCACTGACTTTCAGCTCGAAATTGTATCACACTGAGGGCAGGAAATTGGCCTTCCAATTCTTTCAACAAGTTTTTATCCTCCACATTTTAAGGAGGAAACCAAAATTACCAATTTGTTTTCCAAGAAGCAAACTTTTTGGTCAAAGTCACTTTTAGTACGTGGGGAAAAGTATTGTGAATGGTCAGATGGTGGATGTCAGCTGTTAAGCTCACTAAAGTCTTCTTCTGTCAGTTTGTTTTGCAGAAGACAAGTTGCCTGGGTCGTTCTTTAGCTGGATTCTGCCAATGAACTGTTTATTTGTAACACTCATCTCTATTATTATTGTAGTGAGTTTTCACTAGATGGTCCTTGTCTTGTAAGCATTTTTGTGAGCTGGAGAACAGCATAAAGCTCTGCTTTGAATGAACGGTGGGTTCTGTGGGGTGTGGACATCATCCACAGTGACTCCAACTTATGCCAGCAGCTCTTGCTCCTTCGTGGTACTTTCTGGCACCACTCTGACCTTCTTCCCCTGCCAGAGGTGCTGCATTTTGACACAGGTGTGGTGGGCAGCAGCACCATGACTGCCCCTTGCCATGGGGCTCCTCTGACACTCATGGCAGCCTGATGTTCTCAGCCTGAAACAGCTGCCTGCTTGGACGAGCCCTGGAACTGCGCCTGGATAGAGTGACTTGGAGGTACCTGAGTTGGCTTTCAGTAGGTTTAGGTAGCTGAGTGCACAGAAATTCAAGAGCAGGAATTAGAAGGGAAAGTCCTGTTAGCACTGTGCTTTGCTGGAGTTAAGTGGCCTTCTGAAGTGCTCTGGGTGATCTCTTTGTGTGGCACCTCACAGAGATGAAATGTTGGGTATGACTAAGAATGCATGTCTGGTGAGGGAGGTGGGTATGCTGTAGACATCTGTGACAAGCATAAGCTACTCACCTTGTAGAGCTCCCAGGTCAGGAGAGGACAGTCAAGAAACAGGTATAAAGCGACAATATCTTGGAAGACTGACGGTGGTGCTAAATTTGTCTGTCAGGAGGTACAAGAATGGAAATACTTACAGTCAGAGTCCTGGATTTGGTTTGCTGAAAGCAAGTGCTGATGCGTAAATCTGAATTTTTCCAGATTGCCCTAGGACAGCATTAAGCCTGATTATAGCAAACAAGGTCAAGTCATGGTATCAGTGCAAAGTGTTTCCTCATCAAATTACAATAGACTTATGCGGTTCTTGGGTCGAGATAATCAAACTCAGGTTTCTGAAGCAAAGCTACCTGCTGTCTGAAGCCATAGCATTATTGCAATTTGGAGATGGATCTAAAGCCCCTTTTGGTGTCTTCAGTCCCCTCTGGTAGCACAGAGTAACTTTAGGCCAAGCCAAAGAAGCAGAATGACTTTGCTCTGTAAATGTGCCTGCTTTGGGGGTTTCTTACTGCCCCTCTCTGCCATGCTGCAGAGGACCTTCCTGTGGCAAAGGGCTTATAATAAAGGGTGTCTCAGGAAGCCCCAGGAAGCCCCAGGAAGGCAGAGGGGAGGTGCCTCTTGACCCTGAGAAACCCTACCTGGTGGGATGGTCTGGGCAATAGGCAGCTCTGTTCTGTGTCAGAAGGCAGCAGCAAGGACAACATTGTATGTGCATACCTCTGGCCAGTGAGGATGCACAGGAGCTAGGCTGAGCAACTCAACCCGTAGTGTCCACCGGGATTTTGAGTTCACCTACCTTACAGATTAATGTAAAGATGTCAGATTAAAGTGCAACATCTATTAAGTGTACATGTGGGCACTTTCATTCTGGGAGAAGGTTCCTTGTTCTGGTTAGCGTAATCCACTGTCAAAGGGGATTTCTGAGCATTTCCTCCTCAAGAAGGCCTTTGAGATATCAGTTCCCGCTCTCCTATCTCTTGTGGGACTGAGAAGCAATTCTAAATACATGCAGCTGACACCACTAGCCTTTAATTGCCAGGATTAATCTCATGTTGGACCAAAGTAAGAGAACACTCCCTGTAATGGGTCTAAAAAGTTATTGGGGGTGGGAGTGGGGTGGTGGCTGAGTTTCTCTGCCATCCAGACTTTTTAAAGTTAGACTCACAAAAAATCAGTTCTCCCTTCACTTCTGCTGCAGCCATTTCATTCCTACTTTTCTTAATCATTCTGGGCTTTCTCTGAAAAATACCTCTGAAATGGTAGTTCACACTGAGACAAACAAGAGCCCATTCATTGGCAGGAGATATAGGTAAGAGAGACAAGCATTTTTTAAAACATTTAAAGACATTCCATATTTCACTTCCCTTTTGACAGATGTCCATCTGGCTACCAAATGCATCATAACTTCTCCTAGCTGTTGCTCCAAGAAGTCAGTCCAGCTGGCCTGGAGGTGAGGGCAAGGGGCCAGTGTCGGCAGGATGGGTACCTGTCGCCTGCACATGTGTGGCGAAGCCCAACACCTCTGCTGCCCTAAAAGCCAGGCTTTTTTACCCACAGCCAAGGATTAAAGACCCCAGCAACTAGGCAGAGGAGGGGAGAGTGCCATCTTAATGTTGCCGTGCAGTGTACTGGAGTTCTAATGCCTAACTCTGAATTTCCTACCCTTTTGGGTTTGGGTTTTTTCTTCTGGTAGGGCTCTCTTGCAGCATTAACATTCTTGTAATATATTTTTTGTTGTGTGAATAGTGCCATGCTGTCAGCTTGACACCAAAATGCCATAAATCTGGTGGTCTCGTGCCTGTCCCCCGTGTGCTGCAGTCCACCTCGTAAAACTACTACTTAATGAAGTACAGCGCAGCACAATTGGCAGTCTCTGCTCAGCGGCGAGGGCTAAGCACATAAATGCACGCCTGCCAGGCTTGTGCTGGGAGGTACAGCCAGGGACCTTCCGCTGCTGAAGGCTGGAGAAACTTCCAAGCAGAGGTGACTGAGAAGTCTCTCTAAAACTGTAGACAAATGTTTTATAAATTGTTAAAAACCTACCCTTCTAATCACGGGCCAGCGTTTCTGGGCCTGCTGGGAAGAGGACACCTTTCTTTGAATGAAAGACTGCGCATACTCAGAAAAGTTTAAGAATTAGTTACGATGGATTTGGGAAATAAAAATGAAAGAATGTTAATAAATTGTTAGCATGCAATGAAAGCAATACCTTAAGGTTACCGAGAGGCCTTGCTTCCATCTATCTCACTCGCAATAAGTAAGAGATCATTAAAATTTATATTTTAATTTACTGTAGAGACAATATCTGAAGGAACTTTACAAGCATTAGTGTATTGTTTCTCCTACTGCTCTTAATTCTTTCTTTTTTTCTTGTTAAGTATGCAAGTTGAGTGTTGGAGAAGTTAAACATTTGCAGGTTACATAGCAAATCATGGGTAGAGCTTCAGCCTCTTGACTCCTGCTGATGCTTTAAACTAGTAAAATGCCTTTATTGTTGACCTACAAATTATAAGTATTTTAATTAGAGCATTCCCCCTCACCCGCCTTCAGCACATTTTGCCTTCCACCTCTACAGCACAACCATCACTGTGATGCCAGTACTTTCTCCTACATCAACTTAAAACAAATCTCTGCAGTCTCTGCTTTACAAGGAGGAAATTACATTTGTTTCCCTCATGCTTTCCCCGCGAGTCAGTCTGGGTCCATCCACATGCCATTTAGAAGCAGGCCGTATCCATGCATGCTTGGATAGGTTGATAGCTTGGGTTGGACCTGGCAAAACATGGCTGACCTGAAGCAGAGCTGGAGAGGGTACAGGTCTTTGCTAGGGGGCCTGACAACTGATTTTGTGAACTGGAAAGCATAAGCATCCAGACTTAGTCTGGATATTTAGAAACCCTGCATGTGGAGGCCAAATTTAGAACTTAGGCTTTTGTTTGAGCACAACCATTGTTTAAGTCAAAATGATGCTGCTATTAAAATAGTGTCTGAAGAGTTGTGAAATTTACTTTTTCTCTGCTTTTTGGCGGTGTATAATAACTGAATAACTGCTGATATGTGATGTTCACCATGTGCTTTTCTTCAGACCCTGATGTCCTGCATCTACTCAGTCACGACCACTGTGCTACCAGCATTTGTGCAGTGCCCATCCTTGTAGGATCTGAGCTGTAGTCACTTGTGAAAATCAAGAGCAAACAGTGAGGAAATCCTATGCTGTCAGGCTGGAGGAAGCATTGGTTGAACCAGCAGGCCCTGGATCTACAGCAGCGGAAGCGACATAGGAATTGTGTCCTGCTGTCATCTCAGCTTCTTTTCCAGACCCTTTTCCATTCACAGGAAAGACCTTTGGAGTTAATGGAGGTTTTGCTGTAACAATAACAACAGAGTAATTCCCAAAGTTGCTGGCATGAGAATTTTATTTACTTACAGCTTTATTCTTTGTGAGGTCTCCAAGGAAGGCAATTGTTTTCTTCTGTCTGATGTTGTAGGTGGAGATCTAGGGACAGCTCCTGGATTTCCTCCACCTTCTGGTCTTGGTGATTGAGGGAGAGATCAAGGCCATTATTTTCTTTTCACTCTAGTTTCAGTGCAAATGCACCCCGAGCTTACTGAGTAAACAAAAAGCTTTAGTTTCCAGTGCTTGTTCAAATGGATGCTTTTTGGAACAATCTACACCAGTGGAGGTGAAAAATACGTAGTATGGGTATAGTTGTAAACGGCCATAAAACTGAAAGAAAAAGAAGAAATCATTTAAATTAACAGAACATGGTCTGAAAAGTTATTGTAATTTTCTTGTTATGTATGCACAGTAAATCTACAGTGGGAAGAGAAACTCAAGGCCAGTGAGGTATTTACTATGAAGCTAGACTGCACAACATGTCAAAACAGTTGCTCAGAGCAATCTATATTCCCCCTGTGTTGCACTGTGACTGGTGCAAAGGCAGTGGATCTCAAAAGGGAGACACTTCTCTTCGGATTTTGAAGGACTGGAGAGGAATGAGGAATAAGTAGCATGTCTACCAGCACTGAAATGGTAAACTGACACAGGAACTTGGCCTTTCTGTAAAATAACACTTGCTAACAGAGTCATGTTTTACACAGATTGAAAATCAGATTAACTTAATTGAGAGTAGTCAGGCAGCATACTAGCGTGTGCAAATGGCTTAGGAGAAAAATTATACGGAAAATATGGTTGTTAGGATTTGGCTAGCCTTTCCATTAGAAAGGAAAAACAAAACTAAAAGGTGTTTTACTCCTGTGTTGTCCTGTGAGTAGGAATACACAGGAAATGGTGCAGCTGATGAGGGCAGAGGCAAGGATAAAAACCAGAGTGCAGGTACAGTGAAACACTTTCCTGGGATGATGATTGGCACAATACTCTGTTTTGCCACCGAATATGCGTCCTTCTTGGCTTAGACCACAGGCACCTCATGCCAGTCACCATGTTGCAGATGAGCTGCCAGCGTACCTTGCAAGCCAAAAGCTGTGGTGCTGACACGGGTGTGATGCTTCCTGGTGCAAGGGCACCACATTAGCCACCATCACTAATGTTCGATCATGTAGGAGAAGGCATGGAACCTGAAATGGAGCCATAGAGGGCCTGCCAGCCAGTGCTGGGTTGGGGAATGGTCACACAATGAAACGCCTGTGCTACCTCCCATGGACACTGGCTGAAGGGTGGCTGGATTTCAGTGGCCAGGCACTGACATCCACTGGAAATGCACCTAAATGTGAACTGTGAACTTTCTCCGGGCTTAGGGCTTCTGCTACTCCAGAAACACAATTTCTGTCTCAGAAATGCCTAGCGGATGCTTCATAAGTAACCCGGATGACAGAATTATCATCATCATCATTTACTTTCCCTGTAGTATCAGGTTCCGTCATGGGAGAAACTCTTCCAGCATAGAGACATGCAGCATCCTCACCTCACAATTTGGTTATGAAAATGTAGTATCTAATCATCTGGGCCCAGCGTGGCCTGTCAGTCTTCACTCTGGCCAGGCTCCCAGTGAGTGCCTGCCCTTTGTTCACTGCTCCCACGCTCCTGTCAGAGTGGGCGTGAAGTGACTCTCATAAAATTTGACTGACTGGTAGAAATCTGGTGTAGAAGTAATTCGAGACAGGGACTTTCAGGAGTCTCTTTTGTTGTTGAACATCAGCAGATGTGGCAGACAGCTTCATGAGAATGCTCTTTCACCAACTTGCTAATACCCTGGCTAGAATTCAGTATTCACTGACCTCATAGTTCATTACTTAAGATTAATCTTGACTTAGGAAAAAGTTGGTGAAAAAGTAAAGGTAGCTCTTCTTTCTAATGCTGTATAGGAAAAAGTAATTCAACCACCAGAGCTAGATCTTCCTCTGGCAGAAGTCAGCATGAGTCCATTCTCCTAATTTATTGTTATGGTCTGAATACATCTGAGATGTGGAAGAATTTTCTTGTGTTAAATGGAAAATGTTGAAGTCAGTGGCAGAAGTCTTGTTAAAAAAAAAAAAAAAAGGCACAACAAAAAAACCCAAAACATATGTTCCAATTTACAGGTCAGTTGATATCGTCCCCTGAGGCTGCCTTAATTTCTAGTTCGAGCATGTCAATAAATCAATGCCACAAGCCATCAGTGAGGCAGTATCCAGCAAAGCAGCTGCCATGTGAACACCACTCTTGGAATCCAAAAATGTGTAGCCAAAAATCTCTCAATACATTTTCTTACTTCATTAGTTTCTGCTTTACATGAAAATAGCTCTTGTTTTTGCAATGAATAATCATGTCTGCCTTAAGACAGATATGTCTACATGATATGTTTGTTAAATAAAGAAGAGGAAATAAGTTCCTGTGTGGAACCTGTAATGCAACTCTGAATTATGGTATTTTTTCCCTTGTTAAAATATGTTTCATTCTTTAAGAACAGATTTTGTGCTGATTATATGTATCTGCAGAGGCAGTAGATAAAGCAATATCATTACACCAAAACAAGGAGTGATGATTTTATGTGCGTACATCACAGGAGAATACTGTTGTTATGATTAATAGAGGGTTGTAACGCAAGTAAGACTCTCTGGAGAATAAGCTTTCTGCCTCATTCTATATGCATTTTTTCACTGCTATACAAAGTGGCTATAAAATGCTCTGTTATTGGATCCTTAAGGTTTGATTTTCCACTCATTTGTGCTAAATGCGCTTGAGCAGGTGAATACAAATCACTACCATGACTAGAACTCTGCTGTCCACTGAATCTGAAGCACAAATGACTGCATGATTTGCAAAGCTGTGGGAGTCAAGCCTGGTTTGTACTGTCAGGTGGGGACCTGGGAGCTTCCCCAGTACACCCCAAGTCTTCTTGCTCCAGGAATATGAAGACATCATGAGGACAGGGAGATGGGTGACAGAGAAGCATCAGAACTTCTTCAGCCTTCAAAGACTAACACAGTATCTTCTCAGAGCTCTAAAAAGATCCTTAACTTTGGAAAATTGGTATGTCCAGCTTCAAAAAGGTATTACAGGGCACTGTCTGCATGGTGTCTGTCATGCTGGATACTTCCTGAGGAGATCAAACTAAACAAGTAGTTCCTGGAGCAGAGGAACTAGCACAACCTGATTTCCTGCTAACCTGTCTCACAAGGTCTCTTCCTCTCTAGGTTCTCTGTCCTAGACAGATAAAGCGTATGATAAAGCTTTTCTCTTAGGGGAGACATAAAAAACAACAAACATTTTTCTCCTTTTGGTCACCGAGGTGCAAAAAAAACTTAATGTACTGGAGACTGTGGCCTCACTGTCAAATCTGGTCAAGACAACTAATGAGAGTTAGGAGTGGGGAAGAGTAACAGACAGACAGAAGCAGCATGACTGCATGGACATTGTTTCCTTAGGAAACTGGGCTCAAAACAAAGCACACAAGTATGGTATATTTATAGCAAAAGAGATGGGGGGCTTTCCTTTCCAGAGGAAACACACTGCTTTCCTGGGCCTGATCCTCACTTTACTACATTAGTTCATGCAGCCTGTAAATCCTGTCCCGCTTTTCCCAATCTGGAAGCCCGCACCAGTTCTGGGAAAAGTTAGCAGTCTGCAGAGATATCAGAAAGTACCTCAACCACTCCAAGGGAACATTTATTTCTGTATTAATGCTATGAATAAGATCGGTCTAAGGCTTTTATGATATATAAAAGAGTCAATCAACTGAGATAAAAGTCATCAAAAGAGAAGGGACCATGCTGAGGGTAAGCTAACCCAGTTCCATCTCGTCCTGCAATTTAGCAGACACTACACATTACCAAGAACAAAATTTTCCCTTTTGAGTGGTATGATGGCAGCTGTCTGTAAGAGTATGGTACTTTTCTTTGTAGGTGGGAAATGAAGAAAGCAGAGAGAAAGGCTGAGACAAAGACAACCTAAAGTACAGAGACCAGGCAAATTGTTTTTGCTTTCAGATTTGAAGATCCCTCCCACGGGAGAGAAGAACTGCATGAGCTAGAAGAGGCAGTATTGTTCCATGAGCTAAAGCACCTGGAAATCTAGAATTTTTCTGCTGTACCACAAACTTGGAAGTCTCTACACGGCTCAAATGCAGCCCAACCTCTGAGGAAGCCGAGAGACATGTAGACTTTGGGATACTGATCATTAAATACACCTCTTAAATCTAGTCTCTGACAATGCAACGTTGTTCTCAATTTGAAATTTATTGGAGTTCTTTTGTATTTCAGGTTCTTATGTTTAGAATTGGCTGTGGAAAGATTTTCTGCCTTGTACTCAAAATACCCAAACCAGGCTTAGGTTACTAGTTAAATATTATGAAGTGTTTTTTAAAGACCTGTAAAATACAGAGTTACTTGTTATATAGCTAAGCTTTTATTATTTTGTCTTTCATCCAGAAGTGTTTGAAAAGCAAAGAATAAAACGTCTTTCCTCCTTGATACACTGATCTTGTGTCTACTGATCACAAATGCAGATTAGAGAAAATCTCCACCCTAGCTGATACTGTGTGTTTCTTGACAGCCCCCTATAGTCTGTACTACGTAATTGCCTATAGGTTTTCTTTTCAGGGTGTGAACAAAGCAAAGCATTCACAGATATTTCTAATCTGTCACTCTACCTCTTCTGCTACTCTCCCATGGATTCTTACAGCCATACCTTTCTGGTTCTTCTGTGGAGCTAAATGTGACATAATCTTAATTGATTATTTCAGTTAATTCAAAGATTATTCTGAAACAAGCTTAGCCATAAAAAAAAAGCCAAAGAATTATTTGAATTTCTCACAGTTTGGTCTTGCAGCAGCATGTGCAGGCCTGTTTCCATTTTTTAAAGCAGTCATTGTTTTTCAATGACAGTTTCATGCCCATGGTCAATATACATCCTTAACCATAATTTGTAAGAGATTTCACCATGCATCTTGTCCAACATTTACTGACTTGTACTGTCAACAGTACAAATATATCATGGTGTTTAACAAATGTCTGAGGAGTTAACCCATTGGCTATGAATAGCAGCAGACTGTAGCAGAGAAGCTCTTTGTGGTTGTGAGCAAAAGTTAATAAAAGTTGTATCTTCCTCTTCCTTTGGTACATATTGTTCTTCCTGACACTGACTTTCTGTTGCCTTTCATTAAGTCCTATTTAAGAATTAGCAATCCGATTACCTTTCTTTGTATAATGTCACATATTTTATAGCACAGTGGGGAGGCATGCTGACTTTTAGCAGAGGAAGTGCTAACACATTCTAGGAATGGTGTCATAGAGGTAATTGAACAACATGCTTTCTGTTGCACCGGGATTTTTTAAAGTCAGGTCTGAACACATCTCTGTACAACTCTGTAATGAAGGTTAAAAGCAAAGGCTTGATCCTTCTGTTGCTTCTGCTGGACTAGGGGGGGAGAAGCTTTGCTGGAGTCAATGCAATTATATGAGTGCAAGCGAATCATAAGACTTGGTGTTTTGAATTTTGCATAAAAGGTGTTTTTAATAGCCTGCAGTTTTCTTGGCATGAACTGCATTCATGACTCAAAACACACATGGTGGGCTGAATTTATGCTATGTGCGGGTTTCATCCAGGAGGGATTTAATGCAAAACTTGTAAATGTTCACACGTGTATTCACTGACCAATACTGCATGGCTGCCACCAGAGTCACCAACAGGACATTAATGTCTCTGAATCAAGGTGCTATCTAAGACTGTTAGTGTTGGCAATGCTAAATACAGAAGCCTTGTACAGCCACTTGTACAACATATAGCTGGAAACATGTGCTCCACACCACATTCAGCTACTCCTGTTAAATCCATGCCTGAGTGAGGATGTGATTTATTACATAGTGATCAGATAATGTATGCATCTGTGCTCAGCCTTGGAGTGAGAATAACAACACGTAGGCAATAACGACGGAGTTCCATTCACAGACAATAGGTTTGGAGCCCTTCAATAAAACAGAGCACTGTGGATAAAAGGGATATTTAGGAAGTTTCTGTGTATACGATATTTGTACTTTTGTTGCTGACTTACATCCAATAAGACAAACAACAAGGAAATTACAGCATTTTTATAACCAGTACAGTGAAATAGTATTTCAAAACCCTTTTATTTCAACATCAAAGCATACATAAAAGAATAATTTGTTCCCAATGGAATAGCAAGACAAGACAGGACACTTTGCTGTCTTTTAAAGCAAGAGTTTTTTTCTTGCCAAGAACTGAAAGAAAATAGATTTACTCAAAATGATGAACTGATGCTTTTTGGCCGGTTAGCAAATTAATGTCCTTAATAGGAGGAAGAGTCAAATCATTACTTGATTTGAGAAAGAATAAAGATGAATGAGGTAAATTGCATGGAAAACAAGTAGAAATACTCACTATCAAATGAATATTGTAATTATATTTGTTCCTTTGGAAGCTTCAAAGAATACCAACATTCAATCAAAGAGGAAACTATAGCAATTTAAGAGCCAGGAATAATTTTCCTCATTAAATCAGCTCCAAATCCCACTGCAATCAGTACAGAGCCTTTCTTCCACTCCTCCTTTCTCTTTCCCCTCTACCACCTTCACTGCATTAAAGAGGTGGCGTTGGGAGGTCTGTACAAGCAGCACGCTCCATGTCTTGCCTGTGTGATGTCTTGCCTGTTGGTAGATGTAGATTTGTGCAATGTCCCATTCCACCTGGATTGTGCCTGAAGAGGCTTTGGAGTATATCAGGACGGCCTGGTCCAAAGGGCAGCGTGGACCTGGGCTGGAGGAGAAAGACTTCCTCGCTGCGTGCAGTGCCTACCAGCGTACTTTGCAGCTGGGCCACGTGCTCAAAGGGCCTTTCCTGCAGCAGCCAGCACGTGCAGAGTGTCAGCCACTGTGCTCCTGCGTGCACGTGTAGGCATCCATCACCACCCCCAGCGCTTTGAACAGGCACTTTGTAGATGAGTAAGGAAGAGGCAAACTGAGTGTGTGGAAGGGAGGGAGGAGGGGGCAGGAGGGGAGAGGAAGGAAAAGAAATGTGAGAAAGCTTTAGATGTAGTCCAAGTGTCCATCTGGTGGGCCCTTCTGATGTTCCCTCTCTGAAGCCCTCCCACTGAGCATGTCTCAGAAGAATCCCTCCTTTCTCCCTCTTCTGCCAAAAACTGAGTCAGAGCCTGGGTTTGTTAGAAAGGGGTCACGAAAACTTTGTTCAGTCTGTCCCTGTAGAGTGTGCATTTCTTTAGGGGGATAGTTAGGCTGAGACTTGCCTCGTCTTATTCGCACACAGCTGAACAGTCCCAACCTGGGATAACAGCGCTTCTGAAATTCAGCTGGAAGGTGCCATGCTAACAAAAGCCTGGGGTTGCTTTGGCTCCTAAGTTGACTGCTGAATCAAGGAGTACTAATTGGTTCTTAATTAGTATTCCTAATCATGTTTCAGGTTGCTCATTTATCCCAACTTAGCAAGAGAGAAGCAGGGGGAAATATTTGCTGTGGGTACAGCAGCTATGCTTTTCGCCCACTGCTGCTACAGTGGAAGAAAACACATTGCTGCCTACCTGGTGAGGGACGGGAATTGAGGCTTCACTTACGCACCTCTTCCTCCCACTTTCCTGGGGCTCCCCAGGGCCTGTGTCTGCAGCTGTGCTGCTTCTGCTCAAGTAGGTGGCTTTTGCAGGGGCTTGAGAGGGTATTTTGTCTTCTCATTGCTTCCAAACCCAGGGAGCTCCCAGTTACAGCTGGGACTCCAGGAACTAGCTGTAATGTTACTGGACTGCTTCTAAGTCACCAATTTGTAAAATTAGCTTTGCTGTTTACTAGGCTGGATTTTGACTTTCAAAATTTAAAACTTTTTTTTTTTTTTCCCCTTGGGGAAGGAGGAATTACGTTTTACAGGTATTCATTTGATGGGGGGATTAATATAATGCACACTGGGAGAAGAATATATGGTTTAACAGAGCTCTAAGGAGCCATAGAGAGAAGGATAAAAGAAACCGAAATACTGAAATGAAAGTAACTGATTTCAGAAGGACTTTCATTAAAGTCTGGGGGATTTAATAGTTACATAAGGGAATAAGAAACAGAAGAGAATTTCGCTATTCTATTTGCTTTAAAAAATACTGAAAAAAAAGTTTATTTTTTTCCATTTTATTTTTAGTTTGGAACCTACAGGTTCAAATTAAATTTAACAGATGTGCACCAGCTATTTAGTTTCAAACTCCTGAAGAAAGAGCATGTCTGCATTTTCACTGATACAAAGTGACATACAACCACTATAAAATGAAAGCCATTGTTCACAGAGTAATTTGTCTTGCTCATTTAATGTAGAGAAACATTTTAAATGAAATGTAAACAGGCCATTAAAGTTGACTGTAGGAGGATGCCAAAATGGTTACTTCTAAAATGAGTAGTAAGGCTTGAAACCAGAAAACAGAAAATGAAAAATGGAACACTGAGACTGTTAAGACCTCATCTCTGGCTGGGAGGGAAAATACAAAATGGGGACAAAGGGAGATGCAGCAGGATTTGAAGAGAGTCTTGCATCCAGTAGTTATTTTAAAGACTTGAAAAGAAAATATATGGATTTTTATATTATTGAGTTACTGGTGAGAGGTTTCTTTTGTTAATACAGTGCTTAGTTTGCTTCTCAGTGAGGGTCTCGGCTCAGAGTCTGTTCACAGAAAAGAAATACACACACTTTTTCCTGCGAATGATGGCAACACAGGGGCAGCCCCCCAGCACTGCTGTAAGTCAAAGCATCTCCAGCAATGTCTGTGGAGCTATGCCAGCTTATATGAGCTGAGGACCTGGCCTAGAGTTACCAGCTAACTGAGTGGCTGTGTTGGAATCCATATTGGTTTGCTCTTTTTGTTGTTTTCTGTTTTTCCAGTGCTTAGTAAGATGCTTGAGTAATCTTGGTGGACATTTAGGTCACACAGCCTCTGCCACAGCTCAGCTACTAAGTGGAGCTGAGCACAGCCACCACGTACAGAAAGAGGAGTACGAAGGAGAAGCAGCACACATGTGTGCAGCCGTTCAACTGCCCCATGCCTGTGAAGCTAAGAGCATGGGCTGCATCTAGTGGCAGAGAGGAGGCAAGAATCTTACGTGTCCTATAAGCCTTCTCCGGTAACTCTTCCTGCCATTCAATAGGTCTTTCTCCTTCCTAAGTCTTTTTCTACATATGTGTATCTTTTCTTCCCTTAGCCCTGTTCTGCATTTGATGTGAGCTCTTCTAATCTTGAATTATTTCCTTGTCTCTCTTTTCACCTTGACATTCCTGCTTCCTTATTTTTCCTTCCCTTTAAAACTAGTAGGAACATTTCTAAATGGTTAAGTGACACTATTCAGTGGGAGCTTTCTCTTTCTACTTCCTCCTGGACTGCTTTAAATTTGCTTTCCCTCCCTAGTGTTCCAACAGGAATAGTCTCCTACTGTCCCCTCTGCCAACACTGAAGCCTTTCTCTGGTCATTTCTTGCTCCAGTTATCACATCCCTATTTCTGGGCTCAGGCCATTTTGCTCCCAGTCCCTCGGTCTGTTTCAAATCCCTCCAGCGAGCTTGCCACCTCATACCATTCATTCCCTGTCTCCTTGGCTCTGTGTCTCTGGGCTGTCTTCATCTCTTCTTTTCCCTCCAGAGGTGTTTGAACTCCTTAAGCCCTTTGCATTTCATACCTTACCTAAAATAGTGCTTTTATTCCTTCTGCGTTCTTTCCTGCCCTTGGTGATCCGCCTTGACTGTTCCTTTTGTCTGCTTTCCCCACTCCTGCCTCAGGGCCCCCTTCCATGCTGCCTTCTGATTAATGTGTGTCAGTGCCCTCCATTTCCTTCTCCAAATCACTTCTTGAAAGCCCACCTATTCTATAAAATGCAACCATTTAAAAGTTGCTCTTTGGGGCTGGCAAGGAGCAATTCCACCTTATTTGAAGGCATAAAACCAATACAAAACCAGTACAACCTTTGTTTTCACACTTGGTACAGCCACCATTACCTCTTTTCTGTAATACCAAACTCTGTGGTGCTGATTTTCATGTGTGCCATAGACATCCCTTAAAATACTGAGAAGCAGGGGAGGCAAAAATGGCTAGATGACTTCCGCACTTTCCTAACTCCCTGGGCTTGCATGGGGAAGAGTAGCTGCAGCTGGGTCACTGGGGTTTTGCACCACATGGGCCATCACCCCAGACACCATAATCTCTTCCCATCCTCCCTACTTCTCTTGCAGACATGCCGGTTGCACTACATATCAGAAAAGTTTAGGGGATGTGAATTCTACCCACTGCAGAGGCCCTGTACCACATCTCCCTCATGCGGAGAAGCCCCAGAAGGCCCAGGCTGGGAAGTGGGTCTTTGGGCCAAGGCATTTTTGCTTGGTATTGTGCTTCTCTGAGGGCAGAGGGCAAAGTTTCAGTGCTTTATAAATATGATTAACTTGAATAATACAGTAATAATAATGCTTTTTAAAATTACGTTATTTTTATGAGTATAATTAAATTGCTTGTATTTAATAATTCTGATTTAAAAACATCTCTTTGCAAAATTCCTCAGATCAAATTGCAATTATTCCTTTTCCTATGCAGTGGATTATGAGTGTATATTGGAACTACTCTGACATTTTTTTCTTTGCTCTAATCCAGCCAAACCCTTACAAGCAGTATTTTACTTGTATTAGTGCTGTCTTGTTGATATTACGGGCACTTCAACCTGACTGTGTTTGGGGGTATTTATTTTGGCCATTGCATCATTATGTATTTAGAAAAGAGGAAATAGCTATGTGCCTTTTAAATTGCTAACACTAAGGGGAGCACTTAATCTTTAGAGTATCTTAACTATAAATCCAACACATGTGTCAGAAAACACATGAATTCTTTGTACCTCAATATTCAAAGCTCATGATTAATGCTTAATGCAAAACACATACGAGGTAAGTGGAAATGGAATGCCACTTGCTTTAGGTTCCATTAAAGATCTTCAAAATCTACATTTAGCGATATTCCTGAAAAATCCTTTGTATACCTCCTGAGGTATCTGTGTTTCTTTGCTGCTTGTTTGCTTTAAGTCTCCTGATGTCAAGCACTGTGCCTTCCTGATCACTCTCCAGCATTCAAGTCAGAGCTGCCCTTGGGAAGGTGAACGTGGGGATGGAGACAGTGGGAGCAAAAAAAAGAGGCTATGCCTTGCCCACAGCTCACTGCTAGCTGTGTCAGACAAGGGGACACAAGAGGCTTTACACAAATAAGCAGCAGGATAAAGCAGCCCATTTCCCTGCTTCAGGCGAAGTAAGACAAGGACTTATGGATCCCAGTTTTTCAGGGTCTTTTTTCTGCTGCTCCCAAAGGCTCCTTCAGAAAGGCAGCTCCTCACTAGATCCAGTGCCCTGTGGCTTGCATAAGAGCTGAGGCTGCACGGGCAGCCCAGTGGTGCTGCTAGGAGGCTGGCCTTGGCAATGCTGGGAGTGACTGGCAGGTCCCTTCTGCCCCAGGACTAGGGCAATACTGAGACTTCAGAAACAATCGTCATGTGAGAAGCTGAGCAGATTCAGCCCCAGATATATAGCAATGCTCAGCAAAACCTCCTTTCGGAAGGCAAGTCCCCCTTGACCTTCATCATTGTAAATGAAGGTGCTGAGAAACCTGTGAATCCTGAACTGCATGCCCCTGGTGACTCAGTGTGCGTCCATGGCCCCTATCCCCCAGTGTTATTTGGTGATATTGCTTTTCCCTGTGGAAAGTCTTTTATGTAAATGCTGTTTCAGCAGTTGTTATATCACTGCATTCTTGCATTCACAGGTATGATGGAGATTGCTCCTTGAGCATGGGCATGCTGCTTGGATTTGCTTGTGTTTTGGATCCTTCACATTTTCTTTAAGTGTGACACACACATAACATTCTCTAAAATGTACTGTGAGATGAAGTAGCAGTTTTAATCTCATTCCACAGACATGTTTTCCCGGGTTCATAAGGCCCCTTCAAAGGAAGCTGTCTCAACAATTCTACTGTACTTTCCCTAGACCCTTATTTATTCAGTAGAACAGAAGGTGTATCTTCTCTAGGATAGCAAGAGTTTGTGAGTGTTTGGAATCTTTTTGCACACTTACTTTAAAATGGACTTTTTCTATATTATTTATTTACTTTTTTTTTTAATACTGCAAGACAAAGTTCAGTATCACCCATGAAATGCACAGAAACTTCAATGTTATGTAAGCTTAAAAGTCTTTGAAATCACAAGCAGCACTCACACACATTTTGACTCTTCTGAGCAAAGCAGCATCTGTCAGAATCCTGTGGCCACAGACTGTGGAGCAGGTGCAGGGATGTTTATTCTATATGAAAACATGCTTTTTTAAAAATTTTTGGTTCCTGAGATAACTTCACTGAAATATCCCATGGATGAATAGTTGATAACACACCCATTTTTACTGTGGAGGATATATCTGCCATGACGGTATCATTCTGGCAGTGTGAATAGATAAGCAAATTGTATTCAAGATTCACAGGCTGAAACTTTATCTGTTGATGAGCTAGGAAAACACTTAAATATGACACTGCAAGTACTGGTAGAAACAGCAGTTCCACAGCTCTGTTATCTTCACAGTGATATTTTATAGTCCAATGTTCCTGGGAAGCAGCATTCTTAATCTCCTTCAGGTTGTGAAGTAGCACTCACAAGCTTTTTTGTGGGTATGTTATAGGCAGACCAAGAATAAAGAACCACAAGAAACTGGAAGAGACCTTTGTTGAAGGCCACTTCGATTCAGATCAGACACTCTATGAACAACTTTCACAGTCTCAGAAGGAAAAGCACAGGGATTAAATGCAATTAACTATAGGCATTATCCTGCTGCAAGCCTAAAACTCACTCTCCTGGGCTTCGTCTTGCAGTGCAGTATACCTCTATTATCCACCATTTACAAACTCTGCAAAATCTTTCCTGGCCTCTCAGGGAGAATGCAGGACTGTGTGTTATAGGATCCAGATGAGACTTCCGGATAGTGAATTAAGAAAATCAGATTCAATTTAGGAATGGGATGATGATCATAACCATCTCTTTGGAAGTTCCATTACCTGTTTTTACTGATGCAATCAAAGAAAGGTGGTTGGTGTCTTGGTTCAAAGCATGTACATTGGCAGAAGAGAGTTAATGCTTCAGCTTTCTTCCCAGTGGTAAGTGGTCAATGCCTACTTTCAGTAACTGATATACTGGAAAACAAGCAGAAGCATTTTGCTTAATTGTGTAGGTGTGGCAGCTATGGTTTATTTTGTGATTGTGGTGCATGTGTGGATTATACAAGGAGGTGAGCTGATTTTGGAACTTAGCACCATGTTATGACTTACCAGTGTTACGACTGAGGAACACAAATAATGGCAACTGTCCTTATCTCACACCAATCCTATTTATTATTTTCTTTTAATCCACTTTATTTCTATTCTACTTGATGCTACTTGAGTCTCTCGATTTGATTTCATGTAAGAAGGAGTCCTGCAATGGTTCAGCTCTACTTTTGACTGTTGCCAAGTGCAGTTTTAGGCACAGTGCAAACCACCCTGGGTCCCATGACCAGAAAAAACTCACAGACTGTTTAAATTATTTGTTGACCACAGTTACATGAGGAAGAGTGACTAGAGTGACAAGGTCCCATCTAGACTACCATGCTACCCTGGCTGCATTGTCCTGCACCAACATTCAGAGCAGTGGGAACCCAAGCTGCTGTGCAGAGAGCTGGGAGAGCAGCAAATTCTGGCACCTGACATGAATTTGCTCTAGCCGACAAATCCAAAGTAGTTTTTTTGGTAAATGCTGGACTAAATAAAGACTACTGGGATTTAATTTTACTTGAAAAATACAGGACAAAGTAAAGTATGAAGTAATGCCTTCCCATTCCTTCACTTTGCCATCGCTCTGTTTATACAGCCTGGGTAGTGATGCCTCATATTAGAGGAAAAGCTGCACTGCAGAGAGCAGGTATACACCACTTGCATCTTTCAGCTGTGGTCCCTCAGTCAATGGTATGCATCATGGGACCTGATCATTATGGAGTCTCTCCTGCTTATGTGGCATTGGGCAGGTTTCAATTCAATGTGATTCATGCTGTGTAGATTTTCAGTAGTTGGGTGCTATTTTAAATAAACAAACACATGTCTTAGATCCCACTTACAGAGTCTTTCCTATTCCTGACCCCTACAGTCACTGTATGAGAGCAGGAATCTGTGTGCTTCCTTATGATGTGAGTTTCCTTAGTGCTCCTTTTGCAGTGGTACTTGGATTGTATTTATCCAGAACACCTTGGAAAAAAGAAAAAATAGACATTCTTTCAAAACTCAACAGCTGAGTATTATGGGACCATCACATCCATCATCTAAATTATTAGAGGCAGTACTAGCAATATAGTTGCTGACAGACTCTCACTTGACCAAACAGAAGAGCTGAGGTGGGTAGACAGGCTGGATATGCTATTGTTTATTTGCCATTATCATTAGGCTGCATTAAGACTGACAAAAAATGCTTAACACATCTGTCAAAATCATTAGTTTTCCCACACCAAAATATGCTGTTGTTGCAGATTTTTTCGGAGTGGTATTGATAAACACAGACTTGAGTTAATTTCTTCGATTTGTGAGGAAATATTTGGTCTTGGGAAAAGATGCTGTGTGGTTAGCAAGTTTTGCTGTTCAGAATTCTGTGAAGAGGCAGCAGCCCAAAGTAGACAATGTAAGCAAAGGAGAGTTTGCTCCTTGCCTGGTTCTCTGATTAGAGAAAACCTTTGAGTGAGGAATTGGTTTTCTTTGACATTCCTACAAGAATAATTTACTTTCACATTCTCTGGCCCACTCTGTGCCAAGACTGGCATAGATGGGTAAATAAAACAGTTGATGTTTTGAGGCTAGCTAGGCTCAACATCACTGGGTTTCCTTTTCTCCTCTGTGGTAAATTAAACAGTGCTGTCATTCAGTGCGAGAACAGGGATATCATGTGAAAGAAGAGATGTACTATCAATTGCATCATTAATAGAGGTATGCTTGATGTGTGGTGAATATCTCCCAGGACACAGCCTGGATAGCATGCTAGTCTGATTTCATTGCTCCCATCTGATCTTGAGGCCTCAGTATATTCATACCCTCTTTTTCAGTGAAGGCAGGAGTTGATATTCTAGCCCCATACAAACAAAGTTACTCTCAGTGAACCACAGCATGCCATATCACCATCTGGAGCACATTTCTGAGAGCAATCAGTACTGTTGTCTATCACGTCTCTCTGCCAGCAGCTGTTTCCTGCCAAGCTCATTGCCTCCAGGTCTCCACTGTTGTCTTCTCAGCTAGGTCTTTCTAGGCTATGCAGATCATGGGCAGCCAGTCTGGGAGAGCTGTAAAGCATACAGACCATTCACTATACAGAGTTTAGTAATATATCTGTTTCTGACTTTGCCTGGTTCCCTATGACCTTGATTCCAAGTATTAATGAAAATATGCTGTTAATATTGCATGGCTTAATTTTCCTTTGGGGATTTGGGGGGAGAGGGAAGGGGAGAGGTAAATAGCACAGTGGTGAAAATCCGTGATTTACTGGCACATAGTTGGATAGGCATTTTCCTAACCAACAACACCAGTATTGATGAGCATAGGCTGGGACTATATCCACCGCCAGTAAATTACACTACACCTTCCCTCAGAAGATTCAGCTATAGCATCTTGTTCAAAATCCTGAAAGTTTTGGAAAAGCATCCCACCTGTTTCAGTTAAAATACTAAGCTGTGTTTTACCTGCTACACAGAAGTCTCCATTAAACATCATGGTAAAATAAATAGTGAAAAGCTTAGCACTCATACATGCTATGACCATAAGATGGAGATATTGGGCTACAAAAGAAATTATGTACTTCATTCCCTCACCACTTTGGTTATTGTGGTCTTATTTAAAGAAAAATTATGACAATGATTAGCTAAAATTAGTACTGTGGTAGGGATTAGAGACCAGCCAAACCAGGATGGCAGAGTGCTAGGAATATTAAATCTGGATTTTAAAGTGAAATTAAATGTGAAAATGTGATCTTTTATTCTAATGATTTCGACAGTGTATTATGGTGTGCCTTTGTGTCACAAACATGTTGAAACATCGTATTTCCAAATAGCAGAGTTGCCCTCCTTTCTCATGAGTGGGAAATTATATATAGTGTATAAGGCTCTCAAGGCAAGTGAAATGGCTTGTCAGCTGTACTTTGAACATAAACTGAGTGAATGCCGTTTTTTCATACAAGTAGAAAGAAGGGCTTAATTTGGTTGATGGAAACTTTCAATTATTAGCCGTTAATCATTAATGATAGAAGATAGTTATTAGATAAGGGGAAGGGTGGTTTCTTAATAGCAAAGGTAATTACTGGAGAGATCTGATATCACCAAGAGCATATCAGATTTATCATCAGTTGAAATCTTACACCACAGTCCAGGCGCCTGTTTTAAAGCGATGTTTTGTTCAGTTAGCAGTTCTGACTTGCGTGTATGAGGAAGCCATGAATGAAATTCAGTGGCCTGTGTGGTGGAAGAGATTAGACAAAATGATCATGGGGGTCACAGGATCACAGAACAGCTGAAATTGAAAGACAGGTCTGGAGGCCATCTAGTCCAACCCTCTGTGTTCAAAGCAGGGTCAGCTACGGCAGCAAGTTTCTCAAAACCATGTCCTGTTGGGTTTTCAGTACTTCCAAGGATGGAGACTCCACCTCTCTGAACAGCCTGTGCCAATGTCTGGCCACCTTTACAGTAAGTGCTGAATAGAGGGGAAGGATCATATCCCTTGACCTGCCAGTAACAGTCATCCTGGTGTAACCCAGGATACTGTTGACCTTCTTTGCCACGTGGATTCATTGCTGGGTCATGGGCAACTGGGTGTCTACTAGGACCCCCTGGATCCTTTTCTGCAAAGCTGACCTCCAGCTGGTTGACCACCAGTCTGTACTAATGCATAGGGTTATTCCTCTCCATATGCAGGACCTTGCACTTCCCTTTATTAAACTTCATGAGGGTCCTGTCGGCCCATTTACACTCAAAATGACACCACACTCACTTGGTGTATTGGCCACCACTTCCAGCTTTCATCTGTGTCTGTATCATCTGTAGACTTGTTGAGGGTGCACTCTGTATCCCATTGTGAAGGTTATTAATGAAGATTTTAACAGTATTGAGCCCAGTATTTAACTCTGGGGCTCACCACTAGTCACTGGACTCCAGACAGACTTTGTGCTGCTGGTTACAGCCCTTTGAGCCTGTTAGTCATTAAGCTTTCACTCCAGCCCACTGTCCACTTATCTAGCCCATACTTCATCAGTTTGTCAATGAGGATGTTACAGGAGACAGTGCCAAAAGCCTTGCTAAAGCTAACATAAACAAAATCCATTGTTCTCCCCTCATCCATTGAGTTAGTCACTTTGCTGTAGAAGGCCATCAGATCAATCAGGCATGATTTTCCCCTTCATAAATCCACACTGAATACTCTCAGTCACCTTCGTGTCTTTAATGTGTTTGGAAATGATTTCCAGCATAACTTGCTTCATCATGTTCCCAGGGATTGAGGTGAGGCTGACTAACTGGTAGTGCCCCAAATCATCCTTATTGCACCTCTGGAAGTTAGCAGTGATACTCACTTTTTTTTCCAGTCCTGAGGAACTTGCCCCAGTTGCCCTGACCTTTCAATGATTATCAAGAGTGGCCTCACAATGATATCTGCCAGATCCCTCAGCACTTGTGGATACATACCATCAAGACCTGTGGACTTGTGTGGATCCAATTTGCTTAAATAGTGCCTAACTGGATCCTCCTCCACCAAGGGTAATTTTCCTTACTCCAGACTTTTCCATCAGTCTTGGGGACCTGGGATTGCTGAAGGCCAGTCATACTGGTAAGGCTGAGGCAAAGGTGGCACTCAGTGCCTTGACCTTTTCATATCTTTTGTTGTCAAGTCCCTGAATATACCAAAGTCTATTCTCCTGAAGCCCAAGGTTGTGATGCTGCTTTTTGCCTTCTTCCCTTCTTTCAGGATCCTGACTCAGTCATCTCATGGTCACTGCAGTCACAGCTGCCCCCAACTTTCACACCCATGACCAATTCTTCCTTGTTTGTAAGTAACAGGTCTAACAGAGCATCACCCTTCACTGCCTCCTTGACCATCTGTGTCAGGAGGTCCTTTCTGACCTTAAAGATTCATGACTCCCTAGATATAGAAACTCTGATTTTCAGCACTGGTCTGAATTTGCCATACTAGCAATAGGTAAACAGACATCTACTGGTAAATGAATCAGATTCCCAGAGAGAACAATGACAGAGCACCCCAGAAACTCACTTATACATTAATTCTTCTGGTTAGAACCACCCTTTAGCAATTCTGCTTCACAAGCAGAATTAAAATTTTCTTTCTTCTTCTGTATCAATAGCAGTAACTATCTTTGAGCCAAGGAACTAAATACCCATGACCCTGAATTTAAAGAGAAATTCTCTTGAGAAAAGTAAATGATTTATGACGGAGTGAAAGGATGTTGAAATTAATAAGACCAGAGTGTACATTTGAAGTTTAGCAAGTGCAAAAAAAATGCTTTTATAAGAAGGCCAAATGGGGTAATATTTTTATGTGGTTGCTTCTATAAGTGTAATCACAGAAATTAAATTAGGAGTTATCTAAAAGAATTTTGGGGGTTTTGATAGAACAGAGGTCAGGGGGATGCAGTTCAAAGAAATTTGTAGAATATACCATGTACCTGGGGGCAAGGAAACTATTGGTCTGTTTGGTATGCCTTATAAAATGTAGGTAAGGTACATGGAAACAGTAAGTATTTGCATTGCCTGGGTTGGGTAGGTGCCTAAGATGGAAGCCCAGTGTCCCTAGACTGCCTATGGAGGCAGTGGGGAGAGATGGGATTCCCCTTGGAGAAGCCAAGTTTATGTCTGCACTGCAGAACTCAATAGTGCCATCCAGTTTCCTGTATGTGTGTGTGATCACCCAGATTCAGCACAAGGTGAGAGACCTCCTCAGTCCTCAATACTTCCTTCTCATGATCTGTTTTCTGTAAGAAAGTAGCCTGGACAAGGAGAAGTGGATGCCTGGGGCACTGGCAACATGGGGTCCTCTGAGAACCTAAGTGCAGTTCCTGCAGTGAAACTCCTTCAAGGACCCTCTGTCCTTACACTGATCCTCTAAACCCATGCAAGTTAGGCAGCACAAATATGCAAACAGGTACAGTGCCATACACTGACCCCGAGGGAGCTTAGTTCTGCAAATCACAGTGCTTGTTTCTGCCTGTCAATCTGGACATAGGTGTCTAGCTGCAGTTACTTTTTTTCTGCGTGAAGATAAACAGTACTTTTGACATTGGAAATTACTCTTGCCAAAGAGATTTTGAACTTTAGGCAGCCAAGTTAAGGAGTATTGGTGTCAGCAGCCCATCTGGAGTCGTATGATAGATGGGCAGCATAGCCAGGAAAAGCACCCGGGTGCCCTGACACTGGGCCAATGCTGCCTCCCCTCTTCAGCCACTGCACTCCTCAAGGTGTTTTATTGCTTATGTCTTTCAGGACATGTGAAAAAGGCTTAAAATACACAAGACAAATTATCTGACATGATTCTCTGGAAAATGTTGTGTATCTTAAATGCAGCCAAAGTGCAGAGTGTATGCCAGTTGTAACAGTAATCACTCATTTTCTGCTTTGACCTAGCTGAGAAATTACAGACTTGGAAAGGAGTAATTTGAATGTAAGAATTTTTGCCATTTCAAAGATTTTCTTTCTTTTTTTTCCTTCTGGGAGCAGCATGTGCTGTGCGAGTTGCTTCTCCACTTCCTCAGAACACATCCTACTTCATCTGGCCCTGCTCCCCTAACGTAGTTAACATATTGGAGATACATAACTGTATCATATCTCACTTTCTGCTACTCAAACTCTGCCTCAGACATTCACTCAGAAGCCAGAAATGGGACTGGTAAGGGTTAAAAGTTAGAAGATCTGCGAATCGCAGAAGAATTTCTCACTGTTTCCAGGTCAAGTATTCATAGGTTGTTTTGTTTTGAGCAGCAGCCTCTAGACTTGGACCATATCAGCATACAGAGCAGGGCTGACACTGAGACATCCATTTAATAAATATTTACTTTTATATGTGTGTGTGTATACTTGCATATGTATGTGTGTTCACTGTGCTCACATCTAATGTCCATCCTTAATAGATGGGTTTATCCCACTCTTCGACTTGCCTGCAAGACAAGCCCAGGACACATATTTATTAGAAATAGTACTCTGGAATGCATTTGTGGTTGTAGAGTGCATTTCATGGTATCCTGCTTTAAACTTGTGCTAGTACTACTATTTTTAACAGCAGGGTAGCTGCATCACTCAACTGTTGGCACAATGAACTGAAATAGAAAAAAAAGCTCTTAAACTACAGTCTCCACTGATACAATAAGTTATGTTGGAAACATTTCCTCACATTTATTGTCTCCTTAGAAATGAAATTAAAACATTTGAAAGCTTTTCATCCTTCCACTAGTTTGTTTTGAAAAGCTGGTTGTTATATGAGCTAAAAAAGGGAGCTGAGAATTTTTTATGATGCATACAAAAAACATTCATATAGAATATGTCAGTATGCAATGATTAAAATCACATACAAAAGTATAGGCAATAAAAGACAGTTATTTTCCAGAGCACATGGAAAAATCATAGTAAAGATGAGGCTTAAATGCACATTTTTGGGATAATGTATATGGAGCAATGTCAGTGTGCAGGAGTACTTGTAATTTATTCTTCTTTGAAACAATTTTGTTTCTGGAAATCCAAACAAATAACTTCAAAATTTCACAATTCGTCTTGGTTATAGTATTTTTGTGTTCATTAGATTTCTTGGATCAGATTGTAATTTCCTCTTATTTATTTATTGCAAATTTAATCTATTGTTCTTTGAATTGATAGATATATTCTGAATTTGAATTGTAGGAATGTGAATGAATCAAATAATACTAGTGAAGCCAACAATTGATCTTCCATATTTGGCAATGGCACAGCTCTTTCTAACATGAATGCTGCCACTTCCTTTGAACATTTATGTATGCAGCTCTTTATGATTAATATTTTCTATAGACCTCAGCTATCTTTGGATGGAGCCAGGAAAAGCATGGCTGTGTGTGTCTGACTTCTTATCTTATGAAAAGCACCCCCGTATTAGTTTTATTTATTCCTCTGTGGGATAAACCATTTTTCTTCTATGTACGTTGTCTGGCATGAAGTGTCCTTTTCTGACGCTTGCTTTTTAATCAGAGCTATATTCCACCTCTGCCCAGGCCCCACTCATTGTACCTAGGCCACAAGGTGTTTGCCAGTGGAAAGTTGAGAACAGCCTGCAACATGCAGTTTTAACTTCATGGAGCAAAATAAGGAAGGTTTTTCTTTTTGTGTTAAGATCTTTTGTGCAACTGGTTTGTACCTGCCTTGCAGTAAAGCTGATTGACTCCAATCCTCAGATTCATTGTGAAATTCATCCAACAGCCATTCCCTGCTTTATACATAACACAACAATAAAAATTTCATCTTGATTATGATCCCTTAATTTAACCAACCAACTATCATCCATAATGGCCACTAACTTTTACACCTATACAAATCATTAAAAAATCACTCTTCAAACTATTGTTATTTAGAAAGCTATGAATTTGCTGCAATGATGTGAAACTGCAGGCTATTTAGAAAGAACAAGCTTTACCTGAATTACTAGAGTTAAAAGCTTTTCCTCCAGGGAAATGTGACCTAGGGAAATGTTTCACATTATCCCAGGAAAAAGAGCCATGCTGAAAAGATTAGAAACCATCCCCTGCACACATGCACACATATGCTCACATGCACGCACGCTATCCCACCCCCAGCGGTACTGTGGGTAGCAGAAGGAGCAGCGCCCTTTCACAGACTCCTGCCTTGTGCTCAAAGGAAATGCAGCAGACATTTAAATATTTCCAAACCAAACATGACATCCTGAAGGATTCTCCTCCTGTGGCCTCATTATCTGCTTACATCTGTGTTTTTAACAATCAAAAGAAAGGCTGAAGCAGGCAGAGCCACCCTAGACAGGAGCAGAAAGGGGAAGCGGAGAAGAAAAGAGAAAAAGTTTAATACCTTAACTCGTGAGGTAACTTAACTCGTGAAGGGCTGCCCTGACTTTCTGAGGAGACTAGGTTTAAAATATGATGGCTGAAATTTGTAATAATCATTAAAACAAACCATCTTTATTTTCTAAGGTATCACATGAAAGCGTATAGCTTTTATATGCGCTGGATGACTGCTCCTGCAAAGACAGTGGCAAGACCTGATCATTCCTCCAGAGTTTAGGGACCAGTTCTTCCCTAAACCTGCACCTTCCCATTTGCTTTCCAATAGGGAGATCTTCTTCCTATTTGACCCTGGGGGCCCAGCAGGGCCTGAGGCTGACGTGACGAGCAAGCCGTTGACAGGAGTAATGAGTAATAAGCTGATTCAGACAAGACCTTTTTCAGTGAGTGTCAAACATCATCTGACCCCCATCAAAGCCTGAGGAGATCCTTCCAAAGGGTGTTCCCTACATCACCTACCTTCACAGTGCCTCCTCTTGTCCCTAACCCTCCCTGGATTTTGGCTTTAGTTTTGGGCATCTTTACACCAAACAACAATACAGCCTGCCTATTCTCCCTGGTGGTCTCATGTACCCCATTGCCATGAAAGGGTACCCACTGAAAAATTCCCAATCATTTCCAGCGTTTGTGGAAGGAACTGCAATAGTGACAGAGCATTGCAGACTTACTGCCTGTAAACATTCAGCTTTGGGGGAAAAAAAGAGTAATCAGCGAGGAATCTGGCTTCAAAGTCAATGGCATGATAGTGTGTGGTCAGGCTGCATTCTCCAGTGCTGGCTGAGGAGAGCCAGAGGGATTGTGTCTTGTTGATGTAAAGTGTCTGGAAAGCATCTCCAGAACAACCGCTCCAAAGAAGCTGTCTCACCTATAGCACAGGTTAGCCACAACCTGTGAGCTGAGTCAGCTGGGGTGGCAGAGTCACCACCTGTGTCATCCCCGGGAAAGATACATAGGCTAAGCGTGTGGGCCAGCCCCACTCTTTGCCCCTTCCCACCACTGTTGAGAAGCTGTAATGTTGGGATTGAGTATGAGGCTTCCAGAGAAGGGGAACAGAGGGCAAGCATAGGGAGCAGAGAGTGAGGTGGAGAGAGGAAGAGAAGAAGCCTGAAGCAAAGGAGATGAGAAACGAGAAATGGAGGATGAGAATAGAATCCTTGTTCCTCGCTCTAGCCATGTTCAGCAGCTCTCCTCCCACCAGACATACGCTCTGTTTTTTCACCGTAATAATGTGGTCATCCTGTAGATAGACTATTTTTATTTTCAAACATAAAAAGTATCTCTACCTGTAACGTGCTTATAGGTAGTTGCCTTAGCAAAACCCTGAGCAGCTCTTAATACTGTATCATGGCCTTCCTTGATAGACTTTGTGTGTATGAGTCAGCCAAGGTAGGCTTTTTGGTAGTTTGCTTTACAACTGAGCACAGTTCAAGCTCTGAACACCAACTTTGGTGTTGCTTTATGTCATGGAATAACCTCCTGCATTGCACCTATCTGAATTACCCTGCTGAAGAGTCAAAGGCTGTTTCAAGCATGTCAGGGAACAGGTTGAGGTAAGGGCAGAGCAGAGCTAAGGAGAAAGGCATGTAAAAGGCCCTGGGCACAAGGGCTCTGTTCCCCTGGGCTGGAGGGAGCGTGGGTGGAAATATTGGCCTGATCAAATAAAAACCCAACAAGGAGTCAGCCCAAGTGCAGAAATTGGCTACTCTCTTCAAAATCCTGCTGGTCTTTGCCCTGTTGTTCATTTTGTGTCCCACTTGAGCACCCAAGTTGAGTTCAATCTAGCTGCCTTCTCCAAACTGTGTGCCTCGAGATACTCTGGATCCCAAAAGCCCTGGGAGTCATGAGTGACAACCAGCCTTCAATTTTAGACAACAGGCTTCCGACCTGAAAGATGAGTTATCTTGCTGAAGTGGCACGTGGATCCCATAGCAAAGGTGTCTTGGGTTTCCCAGATGGAAGCTGAGGTTTGCCTTGAGACATGACATGCAGTGTGCCACTCTGACCTCCCTGCTGTGCTGCTGCTCGTACTGGTGCTGTAGCACTAAATCTTAATGAGGATCTGTCACATCTGAGCCTCTTTCTATGGCTGGAAGGTGATTTCTGGGTACTGGCTGTCTAAAGGCTACAGATGAGCATTTTTACACCCTCAAACTAAACACTGTGTCTTTCTTATTAGGAGAGTTGCCATCACCGAAGTCCAGGATCCACTGGCTGCTGACATTTACCTAAGAATTTATGGCTGTAATAAATTATGTTTCTTATTTTCCTTATTTGGAATATTTTTGGAGAATCTTTTCTCTACATTTTTTATGGCAATGTAATAGACTACATTTTAAAGGACCAGGAAGATGTTAATGTTACCTTTATTGCATAACGAGCTCGGATATAAAGCTTTCCAAGAAAGGAGTTTTTGGACAATGCAATGTTATTTATTTACTTTAGCCATTTTATAATACTCTGGCATTCTAGCCCAATGGTGAGGTCCCAAGGAATTTGATTTTTAATTTTTTTTTAGTCTCTGTGCACAGGATGTACGTATTTCACTGATAAGACAATAACAAGGCTTTTCTGAAGGAGCAAATCTATATTCTTTCTCCATGACTTTATCTCTGCAGACAAACTGCAGGTACAAGGAAAACAGGAATACTGAGGGCGTTAGGACATCTAAAGCTCATCTTTAAAGGAATCTGCATTTTCATGTGGTAGCTAAAAGTGTTTCGGATAGGAGATACCATATATTGACATCCCCATGCCCCCTTTGTGCAGGGAAACCATTCGAATTTCAGTAAGGATCTAATATGCTTGTAGGAATGGTTTTAACTACCAACAAGTATCTCAGAGAGAGGAAACTTAAAAGCCCGAGGACGTTAACAGCAAATGGCCTATCCAGGACAAATGATCATTTTCATCCCTATGCAGATTTCAATTTTCCCCCATCCATTCCTGCCTTTCCATTTTATGAATTTCTGCATTTCCTTTTCTGGGTTGAGCTTTCAGGAGTTGATGGCTGTTCTGCTCCTATAGTATACCAAATGGGAAGAACTTCTCACAAAGCTAAGCCATCTTAGCCTCCCTTCTTTATTCAGAAAGGTCTTTCTAGCATCATCATTTTATTTACCCCCTTTCAGCTTGCTTGGCTTCCTGTGTTCTAGCCTGCCCTTTACCTACTGCTTTCCTTTCTTTGGATTTCCCACTCTCTTTCCTCATCAGAGTGATTCCAATCACCTCTCTTTTGCCCTTTTTTATCTCCTTTTTTACAGCTGAATTCATATCTGTTTCTAAGCTCTGACCCCATATATGTTTCCCCATCCTACAGGTCAAAAGCCATTCTTTGTAGGCTCGCTTTTTGTAAAGTCAGCCTCCTGCTCTAGTCATTTCTCTGGACTTCCCTGCTTCCCAGACACCATTATCAGTGACACAGCCCCTAGGTGTTACCTCGCAAGAGCAAGAGGATGTCATGCTTTTCAGGTCCCCAAGTGATTTTGGGTCTGCAGGCTGTAGAACCACAAGTGAAAAAGGGAAAAACCCTGACAGCAGTGATGGGCTTGGTCACATCAGCATGCCACAGCACCAAGCTATGAGGAGAACCTGTATCCATCCACTCATGAGCATGACCCTTCCATGGCCCAATGTGCTACTGCCCTCCTGAGCCTCTCCATGGGCACCCTGCCCTGTGTTCTCTCATCCTTTCAGGCTGGGGACCAGTCCAATCCTTTTGGACTGGATTCCTGGCTTCAAATCTGTGTGCCTCCCCATGACTCATTTTACCGAACCGGTTTTGACTTGCACCTCAGCTCCTAAGTCCCCCCTCTTGGGAGCTCTGTAACCCAGACAATACATCCAGCAAGGCAGTTTGGCCTTTTAAAAACAAAATAGGGTTTTAAAATCAACAGGAACACATTGCTCTGATAAACTGGGGTCAGATAACAAAAGAAGGCCTGCATATGTGAATATGACTTAAGTTTCATCCTTCCCTCATAGATTTTGGGCAAGTTCCACTTAGTCTTGGCACCTCAGTGGTTGGGCTGGGAGAGGCAGGACATGGCTCCTACTGTCTTTTCTGTCAGAAATGGTGTCTAGATGGGAATGTCTGTCAGATCCGCGCCAGATAGGACTGGTGACATACCAGCTTGCTCACCAAACAGGCGAGCGCTGGAAGGACCCAGACACTTCCCAGTCCCCTGGCGTTGCTGACCATTTCTGGGGACATCTTACAAACACTCTTATTTCATTTCCTGCACTTTTCCTCCTACCTACTTCCTTTGTTTTTCTGTGTACAGAGAATATCAGCAAAGAAAGGTCCAGTGACAGATCTCATACCAAAGAGGGGTTTTTTTTGTATCTTCTGCGGGATCTTCATATTTGCTGGTTTTCTTTCTTTTCTCATGTCTTCTTACTGATCACTGTTAGCACCTATTATTAAACAGGAGCATTTAGACACAAAATACTGGTATCTTCAAATATATAGTATTCCCAGTGCATTGGACAAGGTGATTTTATAAATAAATTGTTATTGATAGCAACAGCTTATTATATTTGTAAATACAGAATTTGATCAGACTGTAAACTTTTCAAAAACTTCTGTAGCAGGTGGGGGTTTTTTTCAGTTATGCTAACTCTGCTCAAATAATCACCAAAACTCATAAAAGTTTTTGCTTATTTGCTTAGTTAGCACCAGTATAACTGATGGGAGGTTTATCAAATGGGCTTGAAATGCAATTGTATACACCCTGGGAAACTAATCTTGCAATTGCATCTAAATAGTTCCAACCTGATTTCTGTACCAAAGAAAACTAAACAACAGTGGACCTCCAGCATCCACCTTCCTTCCATTAAAGGCCTTTGATAAGATTTTGGTTTAGTGTTTGCTAAAGACAATATGGCTGTCACATGATGATCAATCAAAAGCTGGTGAAGAGGTTGAAGTCAATAAGCAAGAAAAATGACAGTTTTGTCCCAGAAAAAATGGTTGGCAGAGAAGCGCCAAGGTCTGGTATTGTTTAATATAGATATTGGCAGCCTGGAAAGGGGGAATGGGAGTAAGGAAGTGAAATGTCTAAATAACTGATGAAGTTATTTATGTTAGTCAAAGCCCTGGTACCTCAATGGGGATGCATGTCAATGGGACCTAAGCAAAGCTGGGGAAGAATCAATATAATGGCTGATAGAGCTAAATTGTGGCATATGCAAAATAGCACAATACTAGAGGGGAAGCCAAAATATTCCTGTGACTGGGAGCACTCGAAATGAACTCTGGAAAAAGACTTTGGGCTTATTGAAGGCAGCTTAATAGAAACTTTTGCTCCCCGTGCAGCTGTGAGCCATACATGGAGAGTGATGGGGGACTATACAGCATCCTGCTAGAAGCCAGCAGTGTAATTTTTGTCTTATTACTTGCTGTTCAGGACTTGACATCTTGGCCAGGATTCATCTCACCTAACTACAGAGCAGACATCTTCAACTGAGCCCTATCACCCTGAACTCTTTCACAGCCAAGGGAGAGAATTGTGCAGGCTGAGGTTAAGATTCACATTGTCCTAAAGCAGCAATCTCCAAGAGGTCACATCACTCTTCCTCTGGTGCCTATTTTGGTGACTTTTCTTGCAAAAGGAGTTTTGACAACTAGTTTTAATGCTATAGAAACAACTAGTTCTATGCTATAGAGAACTGCAGTCTACTGCCTAATCAGGTTTCATTTGTTGTGAGGTGGGGAATAAAAGAAGCACAGTAGGATGCTAGGGGCCAGAATGTCTGAAGATGGTGGTTAGCCACCTCAGGAAGGTGGTAAAACCACTTAAAAATTCATAAAAACCTTATTAAGTGAATCAGGAAGCTTCTGTCTTGGGCACTAAAGTTAAAAAGAAATGCAGACAAAATGCACAGAAAGATACCAGTCTTTTAGATACCACTTAAACAGCCTCTGATACGCCCCAGCACAGGTCCCAGGGAGGCCAAGAGCTAAGTTCAAAGCTGAGAGGCAAGTCTTCACCTTCCAGAGTGGTGGTGTGGATGCATGTTATCTCATACTTGCGTGCTGCAAAGTTTTGTTGACTTCGAAAGCAGGTGGTGCTGGTGAAATGGGCTGAAACAGGTTGAAGGATATCTTAACATGTGTGCAGCATTCACCTACAGGCTTGGAAAAGAAATTCATGCTCAATTTGGTAGGCAGTTTTAGTGGTATCTGGGAACTAGATGCCTTGGCAAAATCAGGTGCAAATGACTGATCTTCCTAAAACAAGGAATGACATTCAGGATGTAGATCAACCCTCCAGAGACACTTCACTGTGACCAAGCAACAGATGCTAGACTCTTTAATGGTTTTTTTTAAGTTCACCAATGTTCTGTTCCCCTTCAAACATAGGATGGTGGACCACATGGGCTTTGGGTCTGGACTGATAAGGAGCTTGCTACATTTCCTTAATGACATGAGTCCACCTGGAAGAACATGAAAGCATGTGCACTTTATGGGGCAGATGGGTTTCTTCTAGGTTTTCACCTACTTATGTCTGTAAGGGTGTGAAAGAGCTGTGGTAGGTCCTCTTTCTGGTGGAAGAAATCCACCCTGTGAATGACAACTGTGCAGGCAAGAGAGGAATTTAGTGCCACCCTCCACAGACCAGGCTATGCAGAACATATGCTATAAGTGGGGATTTTCCCATCTCTGGGGGGTCCTCTTTCTACACTCCTTGTGCTCAAGTCACTCCTGAAGTGCTGAGCTTGGGACTTTTGTTAGCTGCATGTTTCTTCTCCTGTTTCTATTTTACTCTGCATTCAAAAGACTACATAGTGAGAAAGGACTCTGGTTGTTTCAAACAGCGTACAGGAAATGAACAAGCTGAATAGTGTTTTTGCCAGCACACAGATCTTTTTGGCATATCTAAAGATTGTCTGGACTATGGATTTGCCTCATTTTTAGCCATTACTAGCCAACCATCAAAGGCTTTTTGATACAGAAGGAAAGCCATGATTTGCTGTGGTGCATGCTCCTGACTAATAAATATGTCCTGAGATGCCCCTGGATGGGATGGTCTGTTTCATATGAGCATCTGTTTTCTGTTTTTCACCATTGGAGTGTGGTTACTGACTGGATACCCTGGGAGTACCTAGATCCAGAGCCAGCTATGGGCAGGTGGAAACTGCTCAGGTATCTTATGCCCTTCTGTACTGCTCTTTGAGCCATCCCTGGGGAGGCAGCCAGCCCCCAGGTGATGGGCAATGGGTGGCTGAATAGAAAGATAAGGCACTCCTGATATGTACAGATGTCAGCTGCTTACTGCAAGATGCTTTTTCTGCTCAATGAGAGCATGGCCTTTTGGTCACATTTCCCTCTGAGGCTGAAGTACAGGGCCAAGAAGGAGCTAATCAAATGCAGTACTACTGGCTGATAGAAGAACTTCCCCTTATCTGCTGTTCTAAATATCAGGTTTGTCCTTCTTTTGCTCTTCCCTATGCCTCCTTTGGGTCTAATCTGGTGAGTTACTATGAGTCTGCCCTCATATATTCTAGCTGTCTTCTCTTTTTGACCTCTTCCTTCAAAAATTGAATTGGAGGAGTTCCTGGTACTTCCTTTAGGGAGTAGGAACATAGGAGGAGAGAATCAGCAGGCTACAGTAAAAGAAAAACCTTCAGGAATCCTAGTTCTTCTCTTTGGATTTGGTAAACAAGCACATGTGGATGCCTTCTCTTTTACTGTAGGATATCTTTATACCCTGGTCCTATAGTAGGCCTGCAGTGCAAGCAATTCATCTGTAACAATAAGGAGGAAATCAATGAGAAAATGTAGAGGAAATGTCAAGGGCTTGCAGAGATCTGCATATGTGGTGTTATAATATTAGAACAGAAACAGTGATGTATGAATCATTCAAAGCCATTCCTTGCCCTCTTGGTTTTGGTAACAAAGGCCATTATCTGAAGTATTATGGGAGTAAGGCTTGTAGCCCAGGATTTGAAAGAAAAACTTATTTGGCAGGGAGAAATATTCTGGGGTAATCAACAGGGCACGGAAAGGTGAGAGGGGACAATAAAAGAAGATTGAAAAATATCAGAGGCCTAAGGCTAACGCATGGTGAGGGGAATACCACTCCATACTCTGTTGGCCAGATTAGGCTCTTGCTGCTGTCATCACCTTCCAGGATATTCACTGCTGTTACCATCACAAATACAGTGACATCAGCCATCAACTGCTCCAGCTTTGTCCTAGTTATGGTCTTGCTGAGGACAAGCACAGAGCTGTGGTCCTTTTCTGTTTTGGGTGGAAGATGAGGCTTCTCTCACTGGAGGTTGCAGTGACATGCAGCAGGCCAGCTGCCCTTCCCAGGGTGTCTGCAGGGCTGGGCATTTGCCATCTTCGGGGGGAGTCTGCAATTGCAAGTAATCCAGGGATAACATAGTCTTTCAAGCTGTTCATTGATTTTCATGACAAAAATAATGCTTCTAGAAATACAAGATATTTGAAAAAAACTACAGCTCTGCACATGTCTCCACACTGCCTGCTGCTGTAGCAAGGCTGGGCTGCTTCACACATGCCTGTGTGTCCAACAGGTTTCCCTAAACAGCTCCTACTGTTTTCTTGACAGAGCCTCTAAGCCTGCTGAGTAACTTGGCGCAGTCCCGCACCCTGGTTGTGCTTGTTCAGGACTATTTTGGACACTTTCAATGGATAGGTCAAGCCAGATTCCTCCTAACCCCTTCTGCTCTGCAGTCCTGGACAAGCCTCAGTTTGATTTACTGGAGGTCGCTTATCTTGAGCTATTGCTTTTTTCTTGTTCGCTTCTTGCTGCTTCACACTAAGGAAAACCAATATATTAATGTATTCAAGTGTCCCAGTTTCCCAGATCAGCATAGAGTATTTGTGAATCATTGTAACACAGCTCTGTTTCTGCCTCAGAAGGGGAAAAAGGGGTGCACTGCAGTGAAGGGATCTTCTCATGTGTGAAAGCAGGATTTAGTGCATTATATAAGGAGCGGAACGTGATGTCTCTTTTTTAAGGGACCTAATAATTCTGCCTTTCGTAGTTACATAGTGGAGCTTTCCCATGATGCTGCAGAAGTTAACCTTATTTGTGCAACCTCTTTTATTAATGATTACCCTGACTTGATAATATTCACATCACTCCCCAGTATCTGCACCTTTTCTACTACAGTTCTGCCTGTTAAGTCACCTGAGATCAAAAGTATACTTTCTCCAGTGCTTTTCTGATGCTCCTTGTCCTCCCAAGTGAACAAACTCTGCTCTCCCTTCACTAATGTCCAAGTGACCATCTAACCTTACAGCACTAAGAGAGACTACCACATGCCAAAGGACATGTGGCAGAGGCTGGAAACATTTCTGTGTTTAGCAATTTTAATGATGAAGGTATTTTCTTCCTTTTTAAAAGAGTGAATCATGCTGCTGACTCTAATTCTCACTGCATCTTCCCCCTCCTGTTTGTTCATATTCTCTCCACCACAAAGGATGAGAGGCACTGTCCTGTAACCAAATAGCTGTCTCTAAGCCACCAGCAAATGGTCTGCAAGCCACCAGTGGTAAACAAATCTCTGGCAGAGAAACCTCCAGATGGAAAAGATCATGAATGCAAGAAGGCCCAAGGCCTGATTTTAAAGCCTTGATTCCACAAGTAAAATGCCCCAGGAGCTTCCATCATGCGTTAGATCCAGTTTCTAACATTCAGCTGTCTCATAGGGAAAAGCTGCAGCCTTTTAACATGAGGATTGCCTAGTCACAGACACTGCCCTGTTTTAGTTTCAGTCAGCTTTGGGGAGGCTGATACCACTTTAAAGTTAGTCGTATTGGTGTAGCTTGCAGCTGTATGTGTATAAACGAGGGATTACAGTGATGGAGTGTCCATAAACACCAGTTATGCAGTTTGAACTAAATCACACCTTTCATCATATCAGAAAACTGTTGTGCATTGAAACCCAGTCTCAGAGAGTAATTTTAAACTAGTTTGAACTGATACAAAAATAAAACGGACAGATTTTTCATTGAGTAAAATGTGTTTGGTATATGTTTAATCAGGACAGGTATAAACCAATCCAAAGAGGGTCTCTGAAAATTGAGATAAGTTTGTGTACATAAAGGATTTCAGTAGCTCAGCTAAATCAGTTATAAAACTTCTAATTTAAACTAATGCTACCTGTATTTGGACAGTGAGAATTAATGGGCTGCAACTCTACTGCAAGTGAAATGTTACCAGTGGGAGATCTAGTCCAGGAAATCTGTCCTTTATCAGTTCCTCCCAAAAGCAGTTCAGTCTCTTTTAATCACCCAGAAAAACATCAAACTACCTTTGAGGCCCATGGTTCTCTGCACAATGCTGCAAATCCATTTTGCAATAGTTAAAATAAACTGATGTAATGCAGTTAATATTTCTCCATAATCTCCTAAATAAATCTAAATCCACTGTTAAAATACCTTTAATTCCAGCTGCAGTTTGGTAGTGGTGTCCTAACAAATTCTAAAACCTCCTTCTCTTACCAGCATCTTTTTAGAAATGACCAATGGAGAAGCTAATAGAGTTCTATAAATCACTATTGGATGAAAAGAAGCATAAAAAGGAGGCTTGAAGTTGTTTAATATTACAGATGTTTTGGAGCTCTATTCAGTAGTTGGCAAGTCACATGAAGCTGCTCTGAATTCTTTATAATCTAGACACAAAGATCATTGAACTCTGAGAGAACCTCTGGGCTTTTATTCAAAAATATGTTGGCTTCTATTTACCTCTTTCTTCATTTGTATCTATCAAAATGGCTCAATATATAAATAAAGCCCGGGTGTTCTTATTAGCTAAGGCAGTATTTCATGCAGATTAATGCCAGCAGGTTTTGTAAAATACATCTCTATTCAAAGCTAGAGTATGTTTTGAATTAATTTTCATCCTGTATATGAATCAGGTATATTCTACTCTGGCTCTTACACAGAGCTCAGCTGCAGCACATTGGAGGAACCTGTAGTGTTTCATTCTAGTCCCATCATCCTTCTTCAGCAAAAACACTTCTAACCTGAAGTGTGTGCATAATCCTATTGACTTTAATGGGAGCACTCACGGGCTCAGGTATATTAAAATTATAATCGAAAACAGCACCTTGCTTTCTCAGGGCCTAAGCGACATACCTAGCATTTTATTGAACAGGCTTATTTGAATGTTACCTCATGCATTTGTTATAAGCAAATCTTTCTTGTTCAATAAAATCAGGCTTATTGTTATTGAATTAAAAAAGAAATAAATTAAATATTTACTTTTCTTTGCCTCCAAAGCAGGGTGAAACTCTCACAGTAAACTGAAAATACTGTGTTGGCTAAAAGTACTTCGCCAGATGAGCCAAAACACAGCAAGATATTAATCTGGTGCTGGTCTTAATAGAATAAAGGGTAAGGAGATTTAATGATGTTGATAAACTGACTGTTTTAAAGAATGCTTTGGTCAACCACCAGCTAAAAATTCAACATCCCACATAAGATATCTCTGCATTTGGCTAATTTTGCCAATGTTAAATTGATTGTTCAAATGATCCTAGCTTTGGAGTGGTTGAGTGGGTTTTTTACGTGTAACATAAACACCCTCACAAGCAAAATCCCTCCACTGAGGCAGTAAGAATGTGATGAAACCAGAGAATGGAGAAAATATATATGTAAGATTATAGCAGATCACACGCAAACTGTTTGAGGCACTCCAGTGTGATTTCATTCCCATCCTGCGGAAACTCTGCCTAGTGTGCTCTAATAATGGAAATGTTTGGATTAGTCTACATTCAATCCATTTGCCTTAGCGCCTCACCAAAAGTGAGCTACGCCATCAGTCTAGATGACTAATTATTTGTAATTTAATTGTAGATTTCTCGTAGCTGTGGCATTCTGAGGTCATTAGTGAAGTGAGGTTTGCGGGGGATGCATTAGTAATGCATTAGACCAACTGATTTCATTGGAAAAACTAATGCAGCTTTTTGGATGCATAAGCTCTTCATTGGAATAGACCAGAAGTGTACCTGGAAGCTATCGGCTCTCATCCTCCTTTGTGCTTACCTCTAAAGACAGAGTGGTTGTACAGGCTGAAGCCTTAGGTTGCAAGTCTGCGATAACCAGACTGAGACTCAGTGGAATTGCATGACTGTTGTTGGGTGCTACTTGGGCTATAGCACTGCTAAAGAAAAAAAAAAGGCATCGATTGCAATTAGTATCTTACAATCCACACACAGAGGACAAAGCAGTCAGGGACATGTCAGCAGGCAAGGAATGAAAAGAAAAGATAACAAAGGATAAAGAAGAAAAGAGACTATTGTCATAGAAAAGAGCAATAACTAAGTAAGCTGCAGAGACACAACCTTTCACGTTTTATACCAACTGATGCTCATTTTAGCACAGCAACTACAGGTTTCCCTACAGCATGACCAGTAAATACACGCGTAACTTCGTGTATATCCCCCTTAGCTCATCCACAATGATCTGACTAAATATATACACCTAGATTTCTAGTTCTGTTTTAACACCAGAAATTTCAGCTTTCTCTGATGCTGTAAGTCTCTTGGAGTCTCAGAGATGAGCACTGCATCACTAGTACTTTGATTAGAAGTCTCAAAGTGCTGGATCTCTAACAAAGAGGGTTGGGGGCTTTTTCCAAAATGTGAAGTATTTGGGCATGTTCACTGACATGTAAAGAGATGCAAAGAACTTTTAACTGTATAGTTAAAACTTAAATACCTTGCCCTTGCAATGGCATAGCTCTTGGTCTTGGCTCCCACTGGCTCTGCAGCCATTGGAGTTCTTTAGACTAAACAAGAGCTGAATTCCTAGGGTAGAAGGTACTGCAATAAAATCAAATATCAAAACAAAATCAGATTAAATTAACTTAAAAATCTGGCCACTTTTTTCCTCCCTGTCATTTGCTAGTCATCCTTAAATTCAGAAGAAAGAGCTGGCTTCATTTTATTGACAGCACCCAGAAACATACCAGTGTCTGAAGAGCACTGCTTCTGAAACGTCCTTTGTTTGGAAGCTTTAACGGGGGAAAGGAAACCTTAACAGTCTTAAATTGTTACGGGAGAAGACAGAAGCCCAGAACTGAAGGATGCCCTAGCAGATCCTTCCCCTTTCTCAGGAGAACGGCCAGTGTGAGCGTTACTCCCGTTTTCCGGGGTATAATGGCATTCAGAACCGGGGGGGAAATAATAAAGTACAAATCATAGTGCCAACACCAGGGCGGGCGCTGGCGGGCCGGGGCCGCTGGAGGGCACTGGCGCCCCGCCGCCGCCGGGCCGGGCGAGGGGAGGCCAGAGGCAGTTTTTTTCTCTTTGAGGTCCTGTCATTCCTGTGTAAACAAGTTACGTTCAAGTGTTTAGGATATAAATTACGACCATGCAGGCTTGCCTCGGAAAGAATGTAAACACAGCACTGTGGTCGGAGCAAACTCTGAGACTGACTTTATAATTTATCACAGGCCCTGAGAAGCTCAGGGAAGAAAAGGGCATGTTCGAGCATAAATATGTATTTTAAAAAATGAAGGGTTTTATCTCTAGGTATAATTATATAGATATGATTTTATATCTCTGTGTGTATGTATGCATTTATATATATGTACACATACAACATTCTGATGAAACTCTGGCTCTTTCCAGGGTCTGGGCTCGGGTCCGGGGGCAGTCAGGCCGGCGTGGTGGGGCAGCTGCAGCTTGAGAGGCTCATTGGGATAGCGGAGCTCCTCCATCCCCTCCATGGGACTGGACGGGCTGAGCGGGGGGCGGCGGCCAGCTGCGCCCCACGACGGGGCCTCGTAGGGCAGTCCCCCGGCCGTGGCCGTGGCCATCCCCGGGCCAAGGCGGGCATCCATCGGCCGTGGGGCAGGCCCGTCCGCGGACTCTTCAGAATGCGCGGGGAAGCAGCACCAAGCGCCCGGCACCGCGGGGCATCTCGGGGACAGGGTTTGTTTTGCCTGGGGTGCTTTCGGGGTCCTTTATTTTATTTTGTTTCTGAATTATTCTTTTCTTTTTCCCTTCTCCGCCCCTTTCACTGGCCACGCCATTCCTGGTGTTTTCCCCCTGTCCTTATCAAGCCACGGTTTTGTCTCGAATCTCTCTCGCCTCTCACCCGTGACCTGCCCTCCCTGCGCTCTGTGCAGGGGCTCCTGCACCCCGCACCTGGCAAAGCCCCGTCGGGGCACAGGGGGATCCGACGGTGCGGGACACGGAGGAATGGGGACATCGGGACCCAGTCCTAAAGAGCGGGGAAAGCGCTTCGGACTCCGAGGACCCTCGAAGGGAGGAGGAGCAGGCCGTCTAGATCCTGCTGCCTTTGCGGCCACTGCCCCGGTTATTTAAGTCTGCCCCAGCAGCGGGGGAAAGCAGGGTGGGAAGTGGGTGAGGAGGGGAGGTGCAGCCCAGAGACCATGGCACTGGCCTCCTAGGGTCAGTCGCTAGCTCCCCTCCTCTGCTTCCAGAGACTGGACGATTTGGGGTTGCAGCTTTAACGATCTCAGATGCTGGAGTGGAAGACTTTACTCAGAAAGAGCCGAGAGAAAATTAGTGCTTGTCCAGTGCACAGTCGTTTATATACATTTTATTGGAAAAAAAAAAAAAATTTTGTACATCAAAATACTTTGGCAAACTGTAAAAAGTATACATAAGTGCAAATATATTCTCCTTTTAAAGCAATAGTGTGTGAGTATACACGAGATTTATTTAAAATACTTTTTTTAAAAAATATTGTGGTAGAAAACAATTTTCGTAAAAATAAAAAACAACACATTGTATTGCTGCAATACTGGGCAAAAAAATTGGAACTTTTCTTACAGTCTATACACGAAAGGGCTAAACAATACTGTTTTAATAATATCGATCGGTCGGTGCTGAAGTCCACACAAAGTGTCCTTGGTGGGGTTCAGGGAGAGACAAAAATAAAAAAGTAAATTTCCCGCTAAGGCAGCAACGGAAGGGGGAGTCCTCGCAGGCGCTGAGCTGGGACACTTATTTTTCCTATTCAAAGGCACTTTCTCCTATAAAAATACAACGAACTGCCCCTTTACCAATGCTCAATTCTTTAGGAGGTCACAGAAAGGTGGTTTATGATTAAGGTGGTCAGAATTGGCATGAGGACACTTATGTCCCACATTACCCAACACATCACACAAGGCATTTTTCTTTTAGGAAGAGCTTTGGAGAGTTATATCAGCTGTACGTGTCCTTCAAGAGATGAAGGGGGACCAAAACCACCGTTTCCTTAGGTAATTCTGCTAAGTGACTCGTGTACTATCAATGCTATCAGAGTGCACATTATATTTAATCTGCGTGGGTCCGTCTATACCTCGGCTCTGTTCAATGCCACCTGATTGTCTCTGTTGGGACGCTGCCTTCACATCACGCAGGGCTTGATGTCCTGACAGACGCTTTGATGGTGGTGATGGTGGTAGTAAGATCCACTAGCGGACGGGTGAAACGAAGAAATACCATTAAAATTGAGAACAAAATCTTTCCGGTCACACACCGGGGAAGGGTGATGCTGATAGCGAGGCAATCCCACTGCAAGAGAAGGAAATAAGAAGAGATGCTGAGAAGTCGGGTGGCTCTGCTCGAGGGTAGCAGCCCTTTGCCCTTCACCTGCAGGGAGCAGCGGTTGTGTGTAGCTGCTCCATTTCCCCCGGCCCCCGCTCCCCACCGTGAGGTCTGGGAATTCCTCTTTGGCTTCCCTGGCAGCCGACGGGGCTCTCGCCGGGGCAAAGCCTGTCCCGCTTGCCGGGCAGGGAGAGCGGCGGGTCCCATCGCCCCACGGGAGGAGGGGACGTGAATCCCGCGAAGACCTACACCGACGGCGGGTGGGCTGGAGGCTGCTCGCGTGCCCATATGACGCCCGTGCCTGCTCCGCGGGGAGATTCGGAGCCGCACAACCGTGCGACAGCCGGCCGAGAAGCGAAGGGCGGCAGAGGTGGATGCCAGAGGTCGGATGCACGGCCGCATCCCGGGCGCACCCCGTCTCGGAGCATCCCTCCCTCCGTCCATCCATCCGTCCGTCCCTCCCTCTCGCGGGGGCACAGGCATGGCTGGCGCTCGGCCCCTCTGCCTGCGGGCACGGTCAGGTCAGCCGCGGCGTAGGGTGAAGTGTGAGAGCGTGTGCGTGTGAGGAGGCGATGCCAATTGCGTGGTTTTCTGAATGCGCCGCAGCCATTTGAGCTTGGTTCCCGTCTTTGCTCCCTCTTCACCCTCCCCATCCCGTTCCTGAGAGGTTTTTGCTTTTGACTTGAATAGCTGCATGTTGAATTCTAAACACAATCAGTCTGTGTGTTGAGGCTGTATTTATTTATGTGTGTGTGTGCGTACGAGCGTGCACGCCTATTCGCGTGTGTGCTTTCGTAAACATAAGATGTAGACCGAAGACATCCTAAGGTTCATCAACAACAACAAGCGAAGTACATCCGTGGCACCGGCCTTGCAAATCCCTATTTTCATTTCCCACCACAGCCTAAGGCAGCCTTTCGGGGGATAAGGTTCCAGGGTCTCATGGGAGATCCCTTCCTCAGCCAGCGCTGTAAGGGCTGTGCTGGGATCTTTAGTCTGGCAGGGCTCCTATTGGATTCGGCAGGGAGGGGAGCATCGCTTAAGCAAGGCCCGCAGAGTAGATAGAGCCAGAAAGGGATTTGGATTGGTGTGTGGATGCCAAACTTGGCTAGCGGGATCTTGTTAGATCTAACCCAGGTCAAACGGGGGGGGGAGGGGGAAAAATGGAATAAGGAAAAAAAGAAAAACCGAAAGAAAGAAAGAAAAAGAGTGGTGAGATGATCAAAAGAAAGAGCAGGAGAGTGGGAAAAGGAAAAAGAAAACATAAAAAGAAGGAGCCATCCCGGTTTTCCTTTCCCGGCATGTGGAGTCCTTGGGCAGCAGCGGCCGGCGGCGCGTTGAGCCTGTCTCCTCCGGCACTGTCCCCTGCTTCACCCCGCAGAGCTCACTTTATAAAAGTGATTATTTCGCTGGATTTCCTCGGCTTTCTAATAACCCTGCTGGTATGCTCACCATAAACCGGGGCACTTTATTACAATCCTGATTCAATCATTTAGCAGGATTTAATAGTGTGAGAAAAAAATCCGTCTCCTCCCCACCCCTCAGCTTCAAAATCCTTTTAGCAGAACCGAGCCTCCTGTTTCCAATTTTTTCCTCTCTTATTCTTGGGTCTGATGCAAATTCAAGGTTTGAAGTCAGCCCTGTCGCTGTCTTGAGTAGAGGATTATTGACCGATCAACAGCGATTGCCTCCGAATTTACTTTGCAGTTAACTAAGAGAAAGGGAAAGGCAAAATCCACTTGCTACTGGTTTTGTGGGGAGAGGAGGAGAAAGAATATTGCTGGTAATAAATACGAATGAAGGATGTCGGTACCGTTTTCGCCATCTCCTTTCACTCTACTAAAACCTTTGCGCCACAGAGATTTTACATGGCACGCACGAAAGAGGATTGGATCACGCAAAAGAATAAAGGTTCGGGTTTTTCTTTTGGTTAATCAGGGAATGGGGACGGCTTCCACTGCAGTCCTGGGCCCAGATCCTGAAGCTCTAGAAAATAAGTGGAGAAACGCCGTTTTACAAAGTGGTGGCGTTACATCTAAGCTGATGGTAACGGACGCTCGTCGTCGGCATTAAGAAAGCGTCCATCGATCCGTCTACGTCTATATCCGTCCTTGAACAGAAACAATTCTGACTTAAGCAGCAGCAGCCTCGGAAGCCGTGGTAGAGGCTTCGGGGGGACGAGAGCCCTTGCTCTCTCCCCTTGTGTTCTTGGGCTGAAAATTTCTCTTGCAGGAATGGCCTTTCCCACCTCGGGCGCCTAGCAGAAGGATGGAGCAGCCGCTTCCCAGCCCCGCTCACCGGGTCAGTCCCACTCCCGCGCAACGCGTGGCCCCGTGGGGGCCGCGATAAGTAAAACAGGGAAAGGAAAAATCCGAAAGAAAGGAAGAGGAAATAAAACAAATAATAACAAATAAATACATACATAAATACAAAAATAAATAAACCAAACCAAACCAACCAACCAAAAAAAAAAAAAAAAAAAAACCCAAATAAAATCCCCCACCAAATAACAACAAACCAAAGCAGAAATTCCTAACGGTAAAGGTACGTATTTCGCCGGGGGATGGATGCCCCTGTGACCCGCCGGCCTTTCGCCCCGGCCCTCAAAACCGAGACCTAAATCTCCGAAAAGTGGGTTTAAATCCCAGCAGCAGAGCCCCGCGGGCACGGGGGAGACCAACTCGGGACGCCCCTCGTCCCCGCACCCCTTCGTGTCGAAACGCTGGTCAGGAGGCGACCGCTCCGCAGCCGTCTCTCCCCAGGACCATACCAGGGCTATCTGAGATTTGGGACTATTTTTTGCAGTCGCTGGCTCTCCCCAACATCCCGCGTCCCTTCTGCGGCGAAGGCAGAGCGGCTTCCCCGGCTGTGGGGAGGCCGGGGCAGGCTGCGGAGCTCGCCGAAGGACAGAAGAGTGATTGACAGGCACCCGAGGAGGGGGCGGGAGGGGACCCAGAGCTGAAGGTCGCCTGTATTTGTTACTTGTTGAAATTCCCATAAAATTGAACAAGACCCCGCTCTCATAGGGGTTAAGTCAGGCTAAAATCCTCTTCGGTGTGGTCCAGCCCAGACTGTCTTTGTTTGCTTAACCTCCGGGACCCACGTTTAAAAGGGCTATTTGGAAAATTTCCCCGTAAGAGCCCAACATCTTTTACCCATTTTTGTGCTCGGATTTTTCTGAGCAGACATTGTCTGTGATCACCGGCCGGGGGGCGTGGGGGGGGTGGGAGACAGAGACCAGAAAACTCTTTCCCTCCAGTTGCAGAAATACACTGGATCCGCTTTAATCTCTCTCTCATTTTTCAAGATAAGCGGGTGGGGGTTGTTTTCTTTTTTTATCCCCCTCTTTTTTTTCCTCTCCTTTTTTTTTTTTTTTTTTAGTTATTATTTTTATTTACCCCGCAGGGCTTAGGGGATAACATTTAACGCCTTCTTTTGATTACTCCCGCGCCGCGGCTCCGCGGACCGCGATTTACCGAGGCGGCGGCGATGCCTGGCGGCGTTCCCCGCTAAGGGAAGCCACAGCCACAGCCCGGGTTAGCTGGGCTCGCCCCGGTCCTGCCGCCGCGCACATGTCGCCGGCTCCGGGGGGGACGTGCCAGCCGGCATGGAGCCGGGCCGGAGCCGGGATGGAGCCGGGCTTTCCTCGGAGCGCTCCTCCGTGGCGCTGGGCAAGGAGAAGGGATGCTCGCAGCCGTACCCACAGCCCTCCCAGACAGCCCCCCTTTCCCAAAACAGAGCAGCTCCAACCCACGTGTATTTTCCTCCCTCTCGCAGACAATGCCCCTCTTCTTTCCTACACCGCGGAAGGTCGGGGATTCCCCACGCAAAACCCTCGCCTCCGGTGAAACCCCCCGCAGGCGCAGCGCTCCCTGCCGCCTCCCCCCGAGCCCCCAGGACCCTACCTGAGAGGTCGTCGCGGGGGCTCTGGTGCAGGTAGCCCTGCTCCAGGGAGTAGGAGGGCACGCTGGAGTGGATGCCGGAGGAGGCGGCGTTGGCGGCGGGGAGGCCCTGCTGCTTTATGTAGGGCGAGGCCCCCGAGGCTGTCCAGTGAGCCGAAGGGCTCGTGTAGGGCGAGTGGCACTCGATGGCGCTCGCCATGGCCGGCGAGGAGGGCACGGGGCTGCTGCTGCTGTCGGGGCCATAGTCCCCGTTGGCAGTCACCGGGCAGCTGGCCATGTAGGTCGAGCCAGGGTTGGGCGACATGTGCGGGACGTGGTGGCCTCCACTGAGTCCCTCGTAGCCGCTGGCCATGGCGTTGGGCATCATGTCGAGGTTGTAGCCGTTGGAGTGGCAAGCAAGGGAGGCGGGGGGCGCCTGGAAGTCGAAGCCCTGCGGGAGGATGGAAGCGCCGAAGCCCAGTCCGTTCATCATGCGGTACATGGGCTTCAGCGCCTGGCATTTCCTTCTGAAGCCGCGGGGCCGTCGTCGGAAGGAGCCCTCCTCGAACATGAATTCGCTGGCCGGGTCGATGGTCCAGTAGTGGCCCTTGCCCGGGCGGCCCAGGCCCTTGGGCAACTTGATGAAGCACTCGTTGAGGGAGAGGTTGTGGCGCACAGAGTTCTTCCAGCCCTGGTAGGAGCCGCGGAAGAAGGGGAAGCGGGCCTGCAGGAACTGGTAGATCTCGCTGAGGGTCAGGCGCTTGGAGGGCGAGCTCTGGATGGCCATGACGATGAGGGCGATGTAGGAGTAGGGGGGCTTCTCGGGCCGTCGCAGCCCCGAGCTGGCCTTCTTGCTCTTGGAGGACGCCGCCGCCGCCGAAGAGGAGGAGGAGGAGGTGGAGGTGGAGGAAGAGGAGGTGGAGGTCTCCAGGGCGGAGGAGGGCGGCCGGCTCATCTGGAGAGCTCCGGGAGCCGGGCTGCAGGAGCGGAGAGGGACGGGGGGCTCCAGCCGCTGCTGGCCGCTCTCGGTGGTCATCTGACGGAGGGAGGGGAATGGGGCAGGGTGGGGTGAGGCTGGGAGGGAAGGGGGGGAGCCGGGCGGGGTGGGTACCGGGGCGGGGGGTGCCCCGCAGGGGGAGAGCGGGGGGGAGGGGGGGCGGTGGGAGCCGCTGTCCTCCGGGCACCTCCTCAGCGCGGAGGGCGGCGGCGGGGCTGCGGCAGCGCCCTGCGCATCCCTCCCCGCGGTCCCTTGCGCAATGGCTCCTCTGCTTTCCTCCGGAGCCAGGCACTGGGCGGGATGGACCAGCGCGGCCCCGGCCCGGCCCCGGCTCGGCCCCCGCCCTCCCCGCGCCGCCCGCGGAGGCTCCGCTCAGCGCCGCTCCGCTTCCTCCTCTGCCCCCCACCTGGGGACCATCCCGCTGCCTAATCCGGCAAGGGGAGGAAGCGTAAAAGCCCCCCCCAATCTCTTCCGCACTGTTATGCTTTCATAAATGCTTTTTTCTTGCGTAAAGGCACAGGCGACCGCCTACCAGTTCCTTCAATCTTGTCCTTTCTTTTTCCCCCCCGCGCTTTCCTCGCAGACCCCCCTGAATCCGGCCGAGAAATCAGCACAGATAGAGAGGGGGCGCGAGAGGGGGAGCGAGAGAGACCACCCCTTTTCCAGCTGGCCTCTGTCCACCCGTCATCTGGGCAGGAGGCGCTGCTGCTGCTGCCGCCGCACCAGCCCCGGCCGCGCAGCCCGCAGCGCCACCGTTTACCGCTTCCCCGGGGTTCCCTCTTTCCCGCAGGCACCGGTGTGCCCGCGGCTTCCCGGGACCGCCCCGGGACAAGGGGAGCGGCTGCCAGCCCGCAGCTCCGCCGGTGCGCCCCGGGGCTCACGGGTACTTATGCCGCCGGGTGCGGGCATGTGTGCGTGTGGGGGGGTTGCCCTCCCTACGGAGCCCCAGGCAGGGTGTCTGCTGCTCCTCAATCCTGCGACACCTCTACTTCTAAATACTTCTCGCTACCCCTTCCCACTCCCATATAAAACGGAATTAATTTAATAAGGCGACAGGGTCGAGTCCCAGGACCAGGGATGCGGTCCCGTCCGCCTCCCCGGCATGTGTCCCCCCACCCCGGTGCAGTGGGTGGGTCACGCGTGCTGGCCTACGTTTTGCCAGAGGAAGCGGGGCGCCGGAGGGGGAAGGGTGAGAGAGGCCGGCGGAGGCACAGGCCGGCTCCCAGATGATGGAGGAGGCTCCAGGATCAAACTGGAGATGGAGGGAGGACGGCTGCAGGATGAGGGGCAGAGCAGATAGGGATGCTGGACCAAAGGCACGGGGGTAGGAAGGACGCGGGCAGAGCGGGACGCCGTTGTCAGCGTGCCTGCAGCGCTGTGTGTGTGTGTCTCTGTGTCCGCCTGTCTCCAGCGCAGCTCCGTGCTGAGAGCTCGCTGGTGGGTATGGGCAGGGAGGGGGTGGGGCTGGTCCCAGACAGTGACCTGCAGTTGAGTGGAAGCAGGCTTTTTCCATCAAACTGCCTGGATACCACACACAGAGCCCAAGTGTCAGTTTACTGCCCTGAGCCCGGCTCCTTTTCCCTAAGCTCCACAGTAATTAGACAAAGAAAACCTAAATTAACTGAACAGGCGTCGACAGCTTCCTCCAGATCACCACTGCTACATACATGGGAATGTGTCCGAAAATGGCTTGATTGTATCTGAGGATCAGCTAAGAAAAACACTACCAAGCCCGGCAATGTTTACTACACATTTTTAATAGAAAAAAATAATCGCCCGGTTGATAGACAGTGTTTACCTTTCCCGAGGCATCGATTCAAATTGTTCCCATGGTAAAAATAAAGTATCTATCTATCTATCTATCTATCTCTTCAACGTTTTTTATTTTATTTTATATTTCTTTTTCTGGAGGGGCAGGGGGGCTGACGTGCCTGATCGCATTCTAACGACCTATTAGGAATATTTTTTTTAAATATCCGTGTTTTTATACACAAACATCCTTTCCCGCTCTAGATCGGCGAGCGAGCGTGCTTTTTCTCCTTCCGTGGCGGGACATCTGTCTGCATGTCACCTTTGGATGACATGTCCAAGTAATTTCTGCCATCGTCAGGAGGCTAAAAGTATTAAAGGCAAGGAAAGGGGGACGGGGACGTTGCCTGGACATCACTCTAACCTGCCCCCGTTTCAGACAGTTCGTTTTGATCACTAACATTAGCCAAGCGGGAAGAGGCATTTACTCCCAACACAGATGTCACGATATACGAAGGTGTCGTTGCTTTCTTCGCCGTGCGAAACGGGGCAGACGACGAGCAAAGCCGGGCAGGGCAGCCCTATGGCAGGGAGCCTCATGCTGAATCAGTCGCGACTTGTCACAGCCCTGACAGGAGAATCGGGGGTTACACGATGTATCAGTCAGCCGCTTTCTACCTGTTAAGCAACGTCCTCTTCTTCGCCGCAGACGCTTGTTTGAAACATAGCATTAAGTCTCCAAGACATAGTTCTGGGACTTTGAAAGGTGATTTGAAGTGCCTGTGATTAAACAGAAGTGCATTTGCTGTTTGGTGGAGATGTTTATTTTGGTTGGTGTATCCATTTCTGAGCTGATCCCAGCTTTGGAGCACGACTGGTTTGTTTTACCAAAGTATACGGAAATAAAACTTTTTGGCAGATTTGGTTACTCAGATGTTGTTCTATAATCATCGTTTTTATTCTAGGAAATCTCTTCATTATTGCGGTTTCAGTTTCATGTTCATAACACAGTCCCCTCTGCTTCGTGGGCTAAATGAAATAAGTTAGACTAAACCAGTTAAGAAAATGGGAGACAAATATGAAAGATAAATGTTTACGGTTATCTTGGAGTCCCTATTTTTTTTTTCTTCCTTCTTTTTGTTCTTTTTCTGTTCTTTTCCTCCCCTTTTTTAACTGCGTGCTTCAGGCTCTTTCCTCTCCTCTGAGGTCCTGCAGATGAGAAGCGTTTTTTCAATTAAAGCCGAGACTGAAACTTAAACAAATCCCTCCAGTATTGTAAAAGTGCGTTTCCTTAAGCCCTGGAGGATTTTCCTCCAACTGTCAGTTTCAGGGTGCCTGGATTTAGATCTCGATCTGCAGCGGCTGACAGACAGAGACCCCTTTCCGCATGAGGGGCATGCGGGCATTTGAAGGAGCTGGAGGAGCCGAGCAGCCGCAGCGGAGATCCCGGCCCCGGCAGCCCGGGGCGACCGCCTGGGGAACGGGGTGGGGGGGGGTCAGGACAGTCGGGGGAGCAGAAAGGCCGGGGGTGGGAAGGGACTCGCAGAGGTCTGGCCCCGTCCTTTGTGCTGCTCCCGGGACCTCTTGACTTCTCGGGACCTCTGGCAGTAGCCGTGCGATCCCAATGTTTGTTTGGAGAGGTTTTTCCGCTTCTTTTTTTGCACCCCCTCCCTTTCTTTTTTTGCGTACGCAACGGGCAACAGGAGTGACTCTTTTTATAGACGTCTCCCTGAAGGCTGCTATCAGGACCCTTCTTCTCAGTTCCTGTTGAAGAGTCGGTCTCTCTCTGCTTTTCCGAGGCAGAGGAAAAGGGGAGATGGTCATGGCACCCAAGGGGTTGAGACATCTCTCATCTCAAGGGCAGACAAGGACATTCAGTGCAAACGCAGGGGCCTACTTCATCTTGCAGGAAAAAAACCCCAAAAGCATCACCAGACGTGCCCCCTGCACAGAGACGGCACCTCTCTCCTAGTATTTTGCTACCACAGGGTTACCTGGGATATCATCACATGGGTTTGGCCCGCTTCCCGTGAAGATACCTTGGGAAAATTTTCAGCAGAGCCTAGATGTGTGGGGAGCTAAGCCTTGTGGAGGTCAGGACGCCTCCATGCAGGTAGTGATCATGAATTAGTAGGGCCGCACCTTCCCCTTTCCTCCCTGCTGCACAGCTCTCCCGTCCGGGGCAGCTTTGCTCAGCCCCCGAGGATGGAGAGAAAGAACAGGCAAGAAACAAAGTATAGGCGAGAAGAAGTCGAGAAGCAGAATCTATTCGCCTTTAGGGAAGTGTTTTCCAGGGGAAAATCGGCCTTCAGCAGGTGGGAGAAGAGCCACCACCCAACTCTCCAAAGCTGGACATGCAGGACCACGGATCCCGGGAGTGTCCCTCAGGGAGCCGGCACTCCGCGGGCCCCGGGGCTGCAGGACCCCGCCGAGGGGGAGTGCGAGCGCTGAACAACGGAGGCGCGAAGACATCTTCCTCGCAGACAGTTTCTGATGAAGAGAACAGACATTTGGTCTCTTCAACGGGCTGAAAAGAGTTTTCCAGCTTTTAGACTTTCCGGGGGGCACCTACAGCCTAAGATTTTGTTGCTACGTTGACCCTCCATCCCCCCCAACACCCCAAGGCTACCTCCATCCCCTGCATCCAATCCCGCCCTCATCACTACACGGGAGCCATAGCCAAAAGACACCCTGCGAGCCCGAGGTGTCCGCTCTCCATTCGACCGCCCAGGGTTTAAGCAAAGCTGACTTGCACCCAGGCGCGGGGCTCTGCTGGGTGTGCCGAGGGCGTCTGCCGTGATCCAGTGGGCTGCCCGTCCCCTTCCCCCCTCCATGCTTTTCCCCCGGGCTGGTGGGACACAGGAGGAAGGCGGCCCAGATGGGGCGTAACGCAGAGGCTCCGGCTGATGGAGGGGACCTGGCCGCCCGGCAGATACTGCGGGTGTTGCAACAGCCTCTCGGAGCTGCGCGGACATCGAGGCGATCAAACCTGCACAAAGACGCGCTCCGCGTATAATAATAGCGTCGTGTTTGTAAGTGTCAGCCCCCCAGCACTTCCACCCAGTATTTTGTGTAGGTAGACTTCGCTTTTCCTATGCCAGATGACAACTTTAAAGATTTTACCCCCTCCCGGCTCTGCAGAGCTCCGACTGAACTTCCCGGAGCATCAAAATAAACCCCCTACAGCGGTCAGGATATAGGTCACCTCTCTAAAAGGAAACACAACCCTTCCAAAAATATAAAACATCTTTGACGTAAAAAAAAAACCAAAACAAAACAAGACTCTTTTGTCTCCGAGTATCCTCTTGTCGGTGTAAATAAAACGTGACAGGCGCGGGGTAAAACAAGAAGCGGGAAATTTCGAGATCAGAGCAGAGCGGCGAGGTGCCCGCGCAGTGCGGCCAGCGGAGCGGGCAGCTGCGGGCAGGTGGAGGGTTAGGGGCAGGCTCTGGCTTGGGCAGACGCTGCGAAAGAGATGGGTGTCGGACCCGATTCCCCCCGCCCCGCACATCCAGGTCGGGTGTCGGTGGTAAAGGTCGCTCAAGAGCCAGGAGCGACTTTGGGGTTCTTGGGGTTCGTCCTGTCTCTGCAGGGCTGGCGGGAGAGCTCCCACCCCCCGAACGGCTCCGCATACCCCACTGACAGCCGCGAGTACGGGCAAACACGGGTTGGCCCGAGATCTGAACACACGGGACGTTTTTGACTGGCTTCTCCCCCGCCCAAGTTTACATTCCGATCAAATGAGATTTCTGGCTTTACACATTGTCAATAATTTTCATACATGCGCCGACCTTAATTACTTTCCATACCATTCGCGGCAAATAGTTTCAGTGGGGAGAGGGAGCCAGCCGTGCCCCCGGCTCTGGCGGAGGGTTGCGCTTTCCCCTCCTCTCCCAGCCGCTCCCCGGGACACCCCTCCATCCCCCGAGCCTTCTGGCCTCCGCCGCTCCAAACAGGATCCCCTTCCCGCAGAAACAAGCGTAAAAAGCTCCGCGGGAAGGGCCCGGAGCCAGACAGGGGGTCTCGGCGGGTGGGCAGAGAGGGGGGAGCCAGACAGGGGGCTGGCTAGGTGGACAGGCATCCCGGTAGCATCCAAGCGGGTGTGGGTTGGTTTCAATTTCAGAGGAAGAAGGGCCTAGAGCTATGCCCTCAGTCACCATCCCGGTCCCTCCGGGCGGCCCTGCACGCCCCTCACCCGCGTCGCAGCGGTGCCCGCGGGCTGAGAAGCCGGGATCGCCTGCAGCCCCAGCCCCGCTGCCAGGGAAGGCACTAATCAGGAGCAGGTTTCCTCGCTCTCTCCTTTCCTTCCCCCGCCTTCCCTCCCTCCCCAGCACCCCCCTCTCCTTTCGTGAGAGGTTTGCATTAATTTTTAAGTAAAGCCCATAAAACATAACGACCCACTCAAAGGTAGGGCCGAGTTACTGAGTGCCGGATTATTACATGATTTACGAACATAGTTTGGAAAAAAGTAATAATCCAAGCTCGCACCTCAGGAGCGGGGCCTGCCAAGGCCGGGCACGGCCGCAGCCCCGCCACCTCCAGCCTCGGTCACCCCCCATTAGGGCCGGTTCGCGATGCCGGGGCAGGAGACCATAACCCCGTGTTTATATCCACCTATCTGTCTGTCTGTCTATCTATCTATCTATCTATAAATTTTTTGGGGAGGTATGCTTTTACAGGCCGCTTCTCCCCCCACATACACACCTTTTCACATCGGTCCCTCCAAACCCTGGGTCTGCTACGATCCCCCATGGGGTCAAAGGAGGATGAGGGTGATGGTGCCTCCGGGGTTCTCCCCCCCCACACTCTTTCTCTCTTTTCCTCCTCCATCCGGGAGGCTTTTATTGATGAGCTGCCTCCGAGCCCCCGCAAGAAATGTCCCTGAAGGGTTTAGACAATTCATCAGCCATCACTTTCGGTATCTGCTTCCTCCCTTTCAAATACCATCCTCGCACACCACGCTAGGAGAGGGGGGGAGAGCATACTTGAGACCAGAACAGCTACATAATCAACGTCAAAAATGATACCACTGACCTTTCGGAAACATGGAGTCCGGGCCAAAAAACCCTCCACTTGATTTACTTCTCTCATTAAAAAAAAAAAAAATAAAAATATATATATATATTATATATTATATATATTTTTAACTTTCACTGCCACAGTAGATACACCAGCATTTCCTGCTTCCCTAAATTCACCAGAGGTCTGCGGCATAGCAGATCCACCTCTTCCATTGCAACAGAGGAGGGGGGACAGCAAAAAAAGGGAAAAATTGACGTTTCAAAACGATGCCCCTTGCAACCTGCCCCCCTCACCCCTCCAGGCACTGGAGTGGCTGTCGTCGGAGCTGCAGTGTCTCCGTGACGGGGGGGGGGGACCGGGGACCGCTGGACTCCCCGGTGCTCCCCGGGGGAGACACTCGCCCCCCGTGGCGCCGGCCGGGGCTTTCCGCTGGGTGGCGCTGGGCTCCTGGAAATGGGGGCGCTGGCCCCGCCTCACCTGCCGGGGCAGGGGTAGGGTTAGGGGCAGCCCCCATCTCCTTGAGCCCCTCCATCCCCCGAGCCCCTGCCCCAGCTTCCTCCCCCGTGTGCACTTTTTCCCGGTAGTTCCTGAGTTGATCAATTTAAAAAATACATCTATATAGGGTTTCTTTCCGCCCCCTCCTCCCCCCTCAGATGAATTATGCCACTGTATGGAGAGGAAGAAGGGGGACCCCTCCAACCCCGGACATTTCAAAGGCCCCCTTGTTTGTCTTTCGTGTCATCCCTGCCGATAACGCCAGCTATGCCTGCTTTTTGCCACGAAAATAAATTCCCGGGCTGACAGGCGGAGAGGGGCAGCGCCCTGCGGCGCAGGGGCCCTGAGGAACCCCCCTTCAATCCCGGCCTTCTCTGCAGCCTGCCTGGGTTTAAACGTCCCCCATAGCTCCAGAAGCGAAAACTCTCGCCTCGGATTTGTCCCAGGGCGGGGTAATATCCTCTGCTTATAAAGACCTGTGATGCCTTTTAAACGCGAGGCTGACATCACACTTACGTTATTAAAACTTCGTGGAGAGGGTTTTTACTGTTTGGACCGAAGGGAAAGGAAGAGAGAGATTTGTTGGAGGGTTCGGGTCACATGGCCCGACATAAACCCCTTTAAGGTTTAGGGCTGGGCTGTGAATAGGGTCTCTGTGAGCCAGAGGCTCCTTCTCCCACCGCCAAAAGGGGGTCCCGGGTGCCAGGTACTCCGGGGCGCAGGCTGCTTCTCCCCCGAGACCTCCTCCGTGCCTCGCACTGGGACTCCCTGGAAGGGAAAAACACTTGCCGTTGCTTGGGTACGATAAGCCTTTTGAATAACACCAGGGAAGAGGCAGAATAAATGTCCAGATCGAAGCAGTAACGAAGGCGTTTTACACCTCTTCTGCACAACCAAACCGCCTTTAAAGCTGTATGCACATGCAAAGCAACAGATCTCTTCAAGTGCCAGATATAGTTAAACCTCTTTTGCTTCCTTGATTTTCAGTCTCCAGAAAAACAAAAATGCAAATTACTCCCCCCCAAAAAACCCCAAAACCCCAAAAAACAAAAAAAACCCTCAAAACACCCCAAACCAGAAGAAAATGGATTTAAGGGATACTTTTTCCTTTCTTTTCCTTTCTTTTTCCCCCTTGGAGAACACTGTCTTTTCTTTGTTATTGCATGTGATGATGCTTGTCTTTCCTTGAGTCACTACGCATAATAGTGGTGTACTTAACCACTACAGTAGCACATTACTAGCAGGTAGGCTGCCTTGAACACTCTTCTTCTGAAACCTGTCCTTGCCCACTATTTGCAGCAAGGCTGGTGTAGGTGGGTGCCTTCGTGGCACTGCCTGTGGGCTGGGTTTTTAGGCCACTGGGCTAGCAAGGGGCTTGTGAACGAGTCCTCTGGTTTGGGAAGTGATGCTGTGTGGGTGCAATGGTGAGTTCCTAGTGTGTGGAGCTGGGCTAGATGTGGGCTTCTCTCTGCAAGAGTTTCTCCTTTTATTACTGGTTGAAGGCTGCTGATGGAGACTGAGGGGATGAAGGCAGACCTTCCCAGAAGCACAGCAGGGTCTGCATCAGAAGGGAGCTGCTGTGGAGTCAAAGGCAGCAAGGTGGGCATCCACAGGCATGCTGACCAAGGGAATGTTAGTCATGGCACAGGCATTTGGCCAGAGGTGTGGGAAGAAGGCCTGGCCAGCAGATCCCAGCACTTCCCAAGCTGTGTCTTAAGACATACACTCTGTAATCTCTTTGTAGAAGGATTCCTCTCCTACATTTACCTCCACCCACCAGGCAATGAGGCTGGGGTGTGCAGCAGGGATCTACAGGTGCTCTTGCAGTACAACAAATAATACCCGGTGGGGTACATTGTGTGTCTCTGATCCGGTCTGCACATGAAAACAGACCTCTGCCCTGCCTGCCCTTTACCAGAGGCTCTGCTGCGGGAATCATAGTGTGCACCTTCATGGGGTAGAGACTTTGTTTCCTGCATTCTGGTAAGACATTAGCTAACGGGTAGCCTACAACTCTTACGATTAATCATGCCTCTAATTATCTCAACAAATGAGACACAGTAGCTTGGAGGCTTTGAAGACATATGAGAGAGAGCAGAAAAAGAAAAGAAACAGCAGCCACAGAGGGGGTGAGAGGAAGTGACTTCCCATGGGTAAGGCAGTGCAGCTCTGCTGCTGCATGTGGTAGGGAGGATACAATGTCCCATGCGCAGTTATTCAAATCCTGCTGTTATTTGAATTAGGCTTTTTCCTCTCCTACTCCTCCTGTTCTCACAAAGAAGAGAAAAAAAACCCAAACCCAAACAAAACAAAACAACAATAAAGCTCTCCAACCCAGCGGGCCTTAATGGAGAAAGACCATACTGGTTTAACAGAAAATCTAACATCTTCTGCCCTCCAAACTGAATCTTATTAGAAACTCACTCTGAGAAATGCTGGACCCATGAGGATGTGCTCTTTTCTCCAGGTTAGAAGAATGCTAGTGGAGCAACTGATTGGAAGATTAAGCTGCTGCCAAAGTTGTCCTGCCAGTAACTAATTTATTCTCCAAAGGATAACTTATTCCAACTCCCAATATCTGCAATGTGGATCCAAGGGGAAATTTGGCTCTCAGGAGGTAGCATGTTCAAGTCTCTGAGTTTCGTACAGAAATGTGAATCTGGGGGTGGAGACATGCCACTGCCTTTAAAAGTTTGAGCACTTGTAATACTCTGGCCGGTGCATCTCACTGGGACATTTGGGTGTAAAAATAACTAGTGGTGATATTTGTGCATGTCCAGATTATGTCTCAATGGCTGGTTTTCTTTTCAACCTGTCTCTAGTTTTATTCTAAAGTTATTTTTTCTCAGAGACTGGATCTAGCCCTGTAAAGTGGCACATTCCCAGCTGAAAGTTAGGAACAATAGGCTTTTTATCAATTACATAGATCCTAAATGGAAAACCATGAACTGTTTTACATATACTGATGTAGATATACATGTTTACTTATATGTACAACCTTTACCTATGTATATTCATACACATAGCATATACCTAAAACATATATATTCATACATATAGAATATACAGTTATATAAACTCATTAGTAAGTGCAGTCCAGCCTGGCTAGCTAAGCATTAAAGGAACTAGGGCCATTTTCTTGCCCTGGTGTTTCCTTCACCTCAAGCTTGCTCCAGTTCCACCAGGGTCCATACAAGTTGTGTTTCCTTCAGTGGCAGTACAGTTGCACTTGCAGCATCCTGTGCGTCACTGAATGATGTCAGGGTGACCAACATAGAGGTGAAGTCTCAGCCAACCCATATTGAAAATGGCATTTAAAAATGGCATGAGGTAGGTCCGATGTAACTGCATTTGTGCTGGCAGACTGGATGCATTGAGGATCTCTGCTTTAGGTGAAAAAGATGTGGCAGGGTAAATATTTTTCATATAGGTGAATGGGTGATGTCTTTGGTTTATAGGTTTGGTGGGATGTGAGAGAAACTTGCCTGATTTGTGCAGTTGCTCACCTTCCCCATACATACTGCTGCCTTTTGGGGCTTCTAATGCATGTCATGATAGCACAGAGAAATTCTCAGGTTTGAAGGACTTTTGCAATCCTGACATTTGTTATCAGTTGTCATCTGAGTGGACCACTAGGCACCCTGAATTGCCAACAAGTTGTCTGCTTGATCTAGTGAGGCTAGATCAAGCAGATCTAGCTAGATCTGTTGAGGAAGCAAGCACAGCAGCATCAGGAGGGAGGAGAGTTGAAAGACTGAGAGAAAAGTGAACTCTCCAAAATGGCTGTTCAGAGTAAGGAAAGGTATAAAAGCTTACATGACCAGAGAAGCCAATGCTAAAACTAAACCTCTGCTCTAAACCCAGAACTGGGGAGAATAATAGGATCATTTCTCATTCTGTTGGCCTTGATTTTCCACTCACTTCCATTGCTATAAACAAGGAGTAATTCAGCTAAGTTAATGAAATTGCATTAGTGCTAGTCTGGTATACAGAGCTTATTGAAGCCAATGGAAATTTTACTGTGAACACGAGTAAAAGCAGAATAAAAACCCCCTTAAAGCTTTCCCCCATTTTGCATGTTATTTGTATAGCAGCATTAATCAGTAGTAATATCTCAGTGCTATTGGAACAATGCAGAGGCATTGAAAAAAGTGGAAGTGGTGCAGTTATTTTTGGGCTTGTGCCATTGGGTGCAGTCCATTTCTGCGGCCATGAGCTGGTTCCCCATGAAACCACAATGAGAGGGTGTTCGATTGGCCTTGCTGTCAGGAGTTGGGGTGGAGTTTGAAGTAGCTGACAAGTGCATTAGAAAAAATAAATATAAGTGGAATGCTTGGGAAGTTAGCTCAGCCAGAGCTAGAAAATCATTTGGACTGCTGTGAGAAGGAATATTTGAAAAAGTGATTCAGTAGGAAAATGCTTGGATTGGCTATTAATCCCCAGTGCTGAGCACATTTTTCTGTATTTCTGTAATTATATTATTGCCAGCTACTGTGGGACAAATGACAAACAACATCTGGTCACAAAGCCGTTTCAGAGTGGTGGAAAAATCACTATAGCAGCAATTAAAATGCTTAAAGCCAAAGAATAAACCAGCATGCAGCAATCGAGTGAAACAGCACACTGTACAGTCAACGTTTTTTCCCCTCCAATTTTAAATACAGCACTGCCAGTCTCAGTTGTATGACCCAGAGTAAGTGCTTTCTCAGGAGGTTCTTGCAGACTCTCCTGACCCATCAAACTCAGCAGCACTTTTGTCTCAAAGTTTGATAGATCCTAGATGAAGCTTCATGCATCCACAGCTGTTGTTCTGATGAAAAATACACAGTTCAATTAATGTTTCAGCATTTTTGATAAAATATCTTTAGATTTAAAAAGCTGAAAAAACTTTTTTTTTGGTTTTGCTTGTTTCTATGTGCGGCTCTTCTCTCTCCCTCTTTCATCTTTTTTCTTGATTTTCCTCCTTTTTTTCTTTTTCAAGTGAATAAATGGGGAAGGAAAACAGGGTGGTGAAAATTGTTTCCAGTTTGTCTTACTTCTGAACACCTTATGCATATACTTAATTTATAGGTTTACCCAGATAACTCTTGAATAAAAATAAATATACCACAGTTACCCATGTGTAGATAGATAGATAGGTAGATAGAAAGATAGATAGATAATTTCATACCCAACATGTATATGTTTATTTTATACCCAACATGTATGAAGAAACATGGGTGGATGTTTGCAACTCAAGCCATTCAATCTTTTTTGGTTTAGACAGAACTGTTTAAAAGATCTGTTCAATAGCTGAGGTGTATACATCAGTTGAATGATTACCTTTAAACTTTTGAAACTATATTTCAGCAACAATTTCCTTGTCTACAACTTTACAAGGCTGTAAATAGCCCCTGTGTGCATAATGAATTCTGACATCATAGGCCAGGGTTCTTATACACAGCAGGTTTTCCAGAACTTTTATTAGCAAGTTACACCTTGGGGCAAAACTAAACCCCCCAACTTTCTATTATAAATGTTACAATAAAATGTTCCTTTGAGTTTTCCTAGAGCTCAATGTTCCTTCTTTCTTCCCATTCCAAGTCATTCTTTCTGCAGTGTATACAGATTTGATACAGACAGATTACATGGAAAATGTGTTTTGCTGCAGACATATTGGATATTAGGTATTGTTACAAGGCATTTTTTATGGCTAGGCTTGCAGGACCAATGTAACAAGATGACAAAGAACAAGATTTCTTGCTCTTACAATACTGTAGTCATGGCTGTTGTTATTCGTGCGTGGTGCATGTGTGCTGATGTCATTTATATAAGTGCAGGGTGCGATGAAGCTCCAGTATGTTACAACTGAGGGCTGGGAGGAGGAAGAGTCAAACGATTTTTTCAAAAGATTGAAGGGATACAGGCAGAAATAATCTTGCAATGAAACTGTTCCTTGTGGCCTGCCTGTGTTTCTTTTCACCCACCGTTGTGGTTAGCCCACCTAACAGTGCCATTCTTGGTTCTTACGTGCAACACCACAAAGCTGGTGCAGCTATAATGGTCTTTGTCTTCTGCATTCTCACAGTGTGGTGCACAGCAAGGCCAGGCTTTCAGAATACATACATATCAAACTAGATAAAATACTGTTGTACGTGTGATTTCCTTTTGATCATTAGTGCCATTTCTGGCAGCTAGAAGTGATCGCAATTAGAGAAAATGAAGCGACATCCCTTCTGTCCTCTGCACTGCCACTGGGCAAGTCACTTCAGTATAGATTTCTAGACAGTAGGCTAGCTCAGGTGATGGGAATGCTTGAATTAGTCAAGAAAGCACTTCAACACATGCTGGTTGCTCATCATAGGCTTTAGGTGTTTTCTGAAGCAGACTGTATGCCTATGTGAGAAATGCAAATGGTGGCATGTCCTCACTGTATAAGTCCTTCTCACAGCTCTTCCTGCACAGAAAGGATTTAGTGACAGCCTGACCAACACCTCACTGTGCACCAGAATAAGAAACATAGGTAAGGGTTTGTTCCTGAAGTTTGACTTTGAAGGGTTTTGTACAGACATCTGTTTACTGAATGTATGATGCTGCCAAGCAGCCATGTGAACACCCCCATTGCTGTTTTTAACACTAATTTTCCCCTAATTTTCCATTCTGCATGTGCTTCTATGTTTCTGGGTCTCTCCTTGTCTCAATTACCATATTTCTCACCTATGAAATACATGAGTCTCTCTCACCTAGAGACTATGTGTCTAAGGCAAAAGGGTTCTATCTGCACAATCCTTTTGGGCCTTTGAGTTGAAAAGCTGTGGACAGTGCAAAGCCACTTTCTCTTTGGATTCCATTTCAGCCAGGTCTGTGGAAAAGCAGAGTTCTCAGATGAGAGGATCAAGGCAAGTATAGGCAGCACCATGCCCCACAGTTAATGCCTGGGCTCCTATGGAGCCGCAAAATTCACTGCAAATCTCTGTCAGGCAACAAGTTGATACTCCTCTCCTTTTACAGAATCAGCAAGCAAACATCAAAAATGAAGAGAGAGTTTTGCTTGGCCCATTTCCTATGCAGCAAAGCATCTTCCCAGCATTGCCCCTCCTCCTCCCCAGCATACTGTATGTTTCATTGTTGTTGAAGTAGGTTATCTAGAGGTCAGTAGGCTAACAGGGTGTTTGGATTTCCTAAAATTGTGCCTGTCCTTAAACGTGGCAAAGTGAATTGTTTACACACCACTCCATGAACCTGGACCGCACACTAAAAGCTGCACACAATGCTGCTATTTCTGCTTCTGTGCTCCCTTCCCCCTCAACGGGTATTTCAGCTTTCAGGGTAGGGGCTCATTAAGGTTCATAAAACACAGTAAAGAAGCTGGCTGGAGACACTTGTAATTCTACAGGTCCACCATGTGGGATATGTGGTAAATAAATAAATAAATAAAAGCATAGCTAGAAAGAGATGTCTTCAATAAAAGACTTAATTGAAAGCAGCCCTGATGGTCAAAATGGTACCAAGAGGAAGGAACTACCATGACACTCAGGTTTGCATTTGTTTCCTCCGACACTGATTTCCTGTATGGCTTTGAGCGAGGCACTTAATTTCTTCAGAAGTCCATTTCCTACCCATAAAATTGGGATAATAAGACTGCTTTTCTTTTATTGTCTTTTATCTTTATTTGGACTGTGAGTTCTTCTGCACAGAACCTGTCTCTAACTAGCTAACACTATGCATTTGAATGGTTGTTTAAGGTACCAGCGTTACACTGCCAGAAGCCAAGCAGTATCTCTGTTCTTTGCTGCTGCTCTGGGGTTCAAGAGGGTTTTATTATCAAGTGCCGGACTAGGTGTTAGATTCTGTTCTTCCTAGGCCAGCAAAAAAGCCTCTTTGCAAGATCTCACTTGAATCCCTGAGAGCAATTTTGGGGCTTGATTGAGAGGCTTACTTTATTCTTATTTACCCTAGTGTACTTCCACTGAAATAATTTCAGTGGTTTCACAGGTTTTGTTTTTTTATTTTCTTCTGTGTTTTCTCAATAAAAATATACCCCTTAAGGATTGGCCCAACTCATATTCTAGACTGGAAACTTTCCACTAATGTTAACAGCTTTGGACTGAGTACTAAAAACAAGAAAGAACCTACTCCAAAAATAATTTTTAACTTCAAAAGTAGTAATAACCATAAAAAAGCCCTAGTTGCAGGGAGTGACATTTGTGTGGCTTTGTGCTCTTCTTAAACTCAACATTCAGCCTCAATCTTAACTTTGGCTCCTGTTCCATCTTGAAAATACAGCATAGCATGCACACATAATACTCTTTGTATGTTTTCTTTTTTGTTATAAGGATAACATTAGAAATCCCACATTACAAGTTCACTTACAGATTGTGACCCAAACATTATGTGTAAGAAAGACAGTAGGTGTATGGGGCAGAAATTTTGGGGCAGAAAAGTCCAGAGTTAGTTTTGGAGATGCTGAAATATCATAAGAATTTTCAAAACTTCTCTATCTGCCTCAAGGGTACAGAAGGTTAAGGAACTCTTACTGGAATATTGAAAAATGTGTACTAAATTAAACTTACGAGGTTCACATGCTTCTGTCTTTTTGTCATAGCTTCATATTTTTTCACTTCTTCTGTACATGTCTGGTACCCAGCTGGGAACCACCCAGGATCACTGTGGTGAGCACCAAGTAGCTCAAGGAATCCATCTACGAGCTGAAGAAATAGACTATGTGGCAAAGTAGTAGCCATTCCTTATAGCTAATGCCTATCATGTCCACTTTTAATTCTGCCTGCATCGGAAGAGTACAGGAAAGGTGCTACAACATTAGGAACTACACTAGGGATAAAGGACCTAGCATTCACCCCAAACACACACTGTATAAACATGCGAGACCACTGAAGGACCACCACCTGCTGTGCTGAAGAGACTGGTCTAAGGAAATATAAAAAGGGTGGATGTAAATGCTCTGAGCCTGAACAGCACAGTTATTTTCTATTATAGTGCTGATTAAGGCAACCATAAAAACAAGGATGGGCTGAAGGCTGAGGCTGTGATTATGTTGGGGAGCTCTCTGTGGTTTGCAAGCAGAGGAGTTGCTGTAGCACTTGTTTGTGGTTTTTAGAATAACTAAATGGCTGATAAGTAGATGTAGTGTGAGTTGTGCCTATCTCTTCTGTACAATCTGGAAGAGACAGGAGTTGTCATCTCTAGCAGAAAGTGGTCTGATGGATGTCTGAAGGTCATTGTTGCTTGTGTTTTGGAGTGTATGGCTTAGTTCTTGGTATTTTTGAAGTTAAAGTTGAGTGATTCTATATTAGTATGCTATTAATTAAAAGTAATTGAGGCAGAGCGTAAGACAAGCAGAGATTTTGTTGTCCTATGAAGGACTTCTCCCAGAAGATAAAGAGAAGGAGGTGCCGTGACTGCGCTGTCTAAAATGCTGAGAGAAGGGTTGTTGGTGGACAGAGAGGTTGTTGATGATCTGTGGCTGCCTTCTAAAGGGCACAGAAATAGCCTTCAGACTGCTTCCTTGCTGTATTGGGTAGTAGGACAGATGCTTAAGCCACAATTGGAGATACCTCCATTCCCGCCATGGGAAGATGAGCTGTAATGGTGTTCCTCTGACTGCTTTTAATTAGGTCAGTTCAGAGGTCCCACAACCTGGTGTGACTCTGTCCAGACTAGAAATAAGTCTGGGGCTTGGGGGAGTCACAACTTCTGTCACTGCCTTAAGCAGAGAGCTAGGCAGGGACTGATAGGCACCAGAGGGGAATGTTGCTGAGCAAAGGGGCCTACAGAATTGCTCTTATCTAGGCTTGAAGGGATAAGTCATAAGAGTCCACAGGTAAATGAGTATCCCGGCACCTGTGAAGGGGAGAATGGGGAGCTGCATGAAAGGCATCAGAGAAACAGAACTGAGAGCAATAAGGCAGTGAGCTGAGCACTTGAGGTCATTCTACACTACTGACAAGGGTATGGCAATAAACAAGAAGAATTCAAAGCTTTAGACCACAGCCAAAGCTATGATATAAGAGGTATCACAGAGGCCTGGCAGATGGATTGTATAACTGCTATATTAGAATGAACTGCTTTGGAAGAGAGATGGGGAAATGTAAGGGAAGGGTTGAACTGCATGCCAAGAACACAAATACTTTCTCCAGAGGAGAAGGGATGAGTGGCAAGTTTACTGAATGCTTCTGAGTAATAAAAGATCCAGAAGTCTCTTGGAAGTCAGAAAACTGAGTGGAGGAGGTACAACAATCTGGTTTTGAGTAACTACTAGAAGGATTTAAAAGGCAGGCTATGAAGAGTTTTATTAAAAAATATAACGCAACAAAACTAACCAAATTGTTGGAGAGTGTTGAGAATATTAAACTGTGTAGGAATGCAGAGAAGGCAGTAAAAGAAGATGCCATTATACTTCTGGCTCTTATTGTCTGGAGGAACTCACAAAGGATCTGAAGTTCTGAGGTAATTTAAATGAAGAGGATCACCTGAAATAGCTTGAAAATTGTGGTAATGGAGCACCTGACCTCCAAGGACATGAATATGTTAAATAAACGGGGGGGGAACAATAGAGCTGAAAAAAGTAGCCCTCAGTAGGCTAGTTAGTGGGACTGTTTTGAGAAGATACCTGGCTTCTAAATCAAAGGCGGTAATAAGTGTTAACCGATTTGTTTTCCACTTCTGTGCTCCTTTTCAGTTCTGAACATCTATTTCCCTCTTACGATGCCAGTTCTGCTTACCACTGCATTTGTCATCTAGAGGCTTTTTAGCATTTTCTGTATACATCAAATACAGAAACATCCAAGGTTAAAGAAATAATTTCGCAAATTACCTTCACAAAGGCATTCAATTATTGAGAATGGGTATGTGTGCGAAAGGCAAGTCATAATTTCCTTCTACTTATGAACCCAGCCTGAGTAATTTATTTTGGTCTACTTAACACTTAGCCCACTAAAGTGACTTCAAAGGATCCCCCAGTCTACCACTCCAGTATGCTCTCCTCTGGGAGTGGAGACATGAGGAGTACCCAGGTGTGTCCTGGTGTTATCTTAAAAGGCACCTGCAGGCTGCAGTGTTGCCTTGATTATCTGCACACCTCTACAGAGGCTCTGCTTAGTTTTGTTCATAATGGGTGTGCCCATCACCAGCTGTAGAAACTGGAGATGGGGGAAAGCCAGCAAACTGGCTTCTGACTAAGAAGAGACTAGTTAGATATTTCGATCAGTGTTGTTCAAGCTAATGGGAGGGAAGAATAACCTGGGTGTTTTGTTAGTTCTAAGAGTGTTTTTGTTCCTACCACGCAGATCTATGAGACACAGTGAGTAAGGGCTGGTGATGTTCCTGTTGGAAGGTAAACCCATCTTGGCTTAGAAATGGCCTTTTTCTACAAGCATCAAGCTATTTCCTCTGGTCCAAAAGGTGTTTAGGATTGTATCCAAGTAGAATAGAATTCATTTCCTTCCATTCGAAAGCATGTGTGTGGTGTCTTAAGACCAGAATGAGGGCTAGATGTCTTCTGAAGGCATAGCTCCTTCTTTTGTAAAGGTGGATGGTGGAAAAGAGATTGTGTTGAATCTGAGCTTCCCAATCTGTGTAGAAAAAGGTTAGCATGTCCAGAGACTCCCCAGGCAAGGGAAACTGACACACTAATCATTTGGGTAGGGGAAAGAGAAGAATATACTCTTAACTGGTGTGTGGTTTTTTATTTTTGTTTGTTTGTTTTTGTTTTTTTGTGCTTTGTTTTTTTATTCATTTTTTCTTTTATCTTTGATGGCAGTGTGACTTTGCCTGGCTCAGAGAAAGAGTATCGCACTTGCTGGGTCAGATTTGGAAGTCACAGCATCAGAAGATGGGGCACCTCCAGTGTCCATATGGAGGTAAGCTCCTAGGCAGGTTCTCAGTAAATCCAGTCCCCAGATTGGGTGCAGGCACAACTCAAGGCATGCAGCCCACCTTGCTGTGCCACTGGTGTCTGCTCTTCTGAGTGGTAGCCAAAAGGAGTTAGAAATACAGTTTGGATGCTTTGGTGGAGCCCCAGGCTATTCCATGCTATTATGAATTCTCCTATCTAGAAAGCAGTTGAACAAAAAGAAATGATGCTTTACTGAAAGGTGCCCCTTGTTACAGCTGACCTAATGAATCTGTGAGATAGTGTTTCTGTGTTTGGAAAGGCAGAGTGTGTGTTAGAGAAGCACTGTGCAGTCGTTGGATGAAGCCAGGCTTAGGGCTTGCAAAGTACATTGAGCGGATTGTGGGCTTAAGGAGAAATTATGAATCTACAGAGCCCAAGGGTGTTCTATCAGTCCTGAGTGATGCGGCTGTCACAGCTGGGGGTGGAGGTGTGAATGCTGCAACAAAGTCAGAAGTCCAGAAACCAAGCAAAATCCTGTGGGAGTCTGCCCAGTGGGGTATCCCTGCCCAGTTGCAAGGAGACTTCTAATGGAAGCAAAAGAAAACACCTATGTCCTACCAGCTTAATCTAATGGCCCTTAGGTTATTAGGAAAAGGCAATTAACAGCTGGACCCTTTCCACATCCATCACAATATTCAAGTCTGTAGATTTCTATTGTATTCTGAGATGACTTCCTGCCCCTCACTGCCCATAAAGTATGTTGACTTTGGGTATATTATTGTTAACTACTACAGAGCAGTGCTTCCACAGTGAGATACTTTTTTAACCAGATCTTGCAGTTTGCTCCCTACCAAGTCAATTTGAAGTCTTTGTTTTGCTGCTTTTGCAGGAGCCTTGTGTGTTCCAGGTAAATGTGCAGGTAAATAATGCCTTTTTTTTTTTTTTTTTTTTTGCCTTAATATTTTCCCACTGAGCTGTGTCTTCTCCACGGCCCTTAACATGCCTGAAGGAAGGCAAAAAAACCCAGAAAAACCCAGCAGTCCTCACCTGCAAGCATACAAATAAACTGTCTCAGTAGGGTGTCCACTTTTATCCAAAGGGGCTTCCTGATGGATAGGGCTAGGCTTACAGCTGAGAATTCTATTTCCATGCTGCACATGTCATCTTCCTGTTATGAGTCACGTGTTTTGCATTTTTCTTCACATAAAAGTGCATAGGGCTAGATATATCCCCCTGAATCTGGGCTGCTTGGGATACTGCCTGCAACTCCTGCTAGGACTGGCTGCATAGGTCAACGTTTCTAGAACTGATATGTGTAGGAAGTGTTTGAACCCGTATTCGAGAATCTGAATTGGTGGCCAGTTTTTTTTTGAGAGGAGCTAAAGGAGATGTTACTACCACCAAAATCAGTGTCAGCTCTGAGTTCTCAGGTCTGACAGGAACAAATGCCTGCTTTTATTTCCTCCACAGCTCCACTCCTCCAATTCCACAAAAATCCAAAAGAAAATTCTGCAACATGGGAAATACTGAATGTCTGATCCAAAGCATTTTGAAATGTATGCAAAACACTATGATGGGCTTTGGATCAGGTCTTAAGTAAACTAATTCTTGGATTGTCACCTCTGGTCATAATGGCCCTTTATTCTGTCTTTTTAATGACAAATGATTTTGTTACAAAAAGCCTTATGTAATTTCTGGCATGGTTAGACATCATATACGAAAAGTGTGTAATCTTAGAAATGCTCTAGCTAGTTTCTTGGTTGTGTAACAAATAATTATGGAATCTCGCTGAGTCTTGCTTTATTATACAGCTCCAGGCTTTTACCCCCAGTGGCTTTACATGCTTGTTAATATTTAAGCCATCTTGTAGCTTGGGTAATTTGTAATGACTTTTTTGTTACTGAAGCTAATATTAAACAAAAGTTGTTGGGGGGAAAATGGAAAAAGTATGATGGATGTGTTGTTCTTCTGAAAGTGTTTCTCCTCACTTTAATAGTTTTTGGCTGATTTGCAAATACAAATATGAAATAGAAAGCTCTTCCAAAGCTTTCCTTGTGTGCTTCTCTGGCTAATCAGGAACACACAGCACCACTCTTCTCAGCAGACTTGCTTGAAGACAAAGGGACAGAGCTACACATCTAATATGATGACATACATAGGTCCAAGCTGACCTACGAAAACTGGGGTATGTCTGGCTTTTTGATATAAAACTCAAATGGTTAAAAACTCAAAATAATAGCTGCAGATAGGCTCTGAAACAACACTTACAATGCAGGAGTGAGCTTTTACTTTGCTAATGAAAACCAAAAGTCCAAAGCTACTTACAGTTGGAAAAAACTTGTAGTATCAAGTAAAGATAATTTGTTCATGACTACCAATTCACTTGTATTTGGATAATATGTGTCCGTGGCATACTCAGCACTCAAATCCTGTATGTGGCTGCAGGCCTCCCACCCTTGTGCATTTGCAGCCACCTCTATCTATCACAACAAGGTACAGTAAAGGTGGAAGAGGTTCACAAGTATGATGAAGATGAGGAATGATTCTGAATCATCTTCAACAGATGACTCAGAAGGGGATATGATACCGAACTCAAGTTGTGAGAGAAGAGGGCTTAGGGGAACGGTTGCAAAACTCTCCCAGATGACATTTATTGATCCTATGGTCTGTTATTGGGTGGCACATTCAAAGCAAAATAGCAAGAGATGCTTCTTTACATGACACAAATCTAACTGAAATGGAATTGAAGAACTTGGCATGTACTCAAAAAGTGGCAAGACAAAATTATGAAAGAAAAGTTCTTCAGGGTTATTAAGCACAAGGGTCCTGTTTTGGCTCAGGAATATCCTAATCTCCAAGCAAGTTTAGGAGATAATTTGGAAATATGTTTACCTGCTGTTGAACATGTCCTAAGCTATGGAGAGTAGGTGTGCTGGAGACAGGACCTTGGGCTAAGCAGATTCTCGCTTTGACATAGGACAGGTGATTTTTTTTTTAAATTTGACAGGGGATTTGGGAATCACATGGCTTCCTATGAAAAGATGCCTAACAATTAGCACAATGTAGCTTGGTGTTTCTTGTGACATTTTCCACCAATTATGGGTCCATTGGAAATAAGCTATATGGGTTGGATGTAAACTTGGGCTTTAAGTAAGATATATTTGAGCTGCACAGAGTGTGCTGGAGTTCGTTTGAACAGAGCCAGGGAAGAGGTAATTCTCCTGGCAAGGCATGCTGGAAGTAGTCTGGCAAGCCTGTCTGCCCTGCTTGGGTCTTTCAGCATCCTGTACAGGTACAGGCTGGGAGATGATGTTGCCAGAGCTCCCAGGTTCAAATGAAGTGTATGGGCCCCTAGGGCGATGAACGGTGTAGTCTCCTGTGCCACTCTGCAGGTGCATGCTAATGTCCAAAAAGGAGACTCATTCCCTTGCTTTCCCACATCAAAAGGCTGGATTCCTTCCTCTTTGTAGTGTGTGGGCTTTTCTCTGATTGCAAAGCATGAAACTGGCTCTGCAAATTCTTTTTCATACAAAACCTTTATTCTTCATGGTCCCATTTGTATCAGTGAAACAGTACTTGCAGGTTTAAGATTTTTAATTTTTTTGTAGCTGAGCCCTATGTTCATAGTTCAACTGTGACCAATTTTACCCTATGTTTCTTCTGTCATTATACAGCTTTTAACCAAGACAAACTTATTTCAGTGAATACAAATATGTATGTATTTGTACAGCCAGGAAAATAGGATATTCAGCTTTTTTGCCATGTAAGGGTAAGTAGTGAGTTGTCAAATAACTGAGACTTCTTAAAATATTGATACATTGTTCACATGTGTGGTGTTAAAATGAATAAGCCCATTTGCTGATATTTTTATCAGATTATTTTTACAAAAATTAAGGGGCTTTTGTTGGTTTTCTCTTTATTTTGTGGGAAGGTACTAAATAAAGCAGCTACAGGAGGAAATAAAGCAAATTAAAAGTAGCAGTATGTTTGTCAGTGTTGATCAAGTCTCTGAAAAATAAACCAAGTAAATGAAAATTGAGACATGAATAATTTCAAATAGGATTTTTTCCTCATAATAGAAAAACAGCTCTTGGCTTTGTCCTCACTCATTACAATTCTATTTTAATGACAATATGTAAATACTATTTAAATATTACCAAGTTTTTCTGTATATTCAATCTGTAGAACTAAAAGTAAGGAGAGAAAGCCTCATGCAAATATGGTGCCAGTCAAACTTCTCTACTAGCCTGTATCTGTAAACATCTTGTTCAGGTATGTTTTTAACCTGATGTGGATGATCAACACTACACAGTTATCACATATCAGTGTAACTTGAACAGTAGTTGAGTTTACATGATAGAAAATGATGATGACACATCTATGCATTGATGGGCAAACGGGAACCCTCGGGGCAGTGCATTCAGAGCTGCACACAGTGATAAGAATGTTTAAATTGGAATGTTATAAACCTCCTGACTTGCTGCTGATGTGCTGTCAGACAGAGCTACAGCAAGGCCTTCGGGAGACACTCAAAGTTGTTCCCTCCTCCTGTCTCAGGCTCCTTCCAGCTACTGCTGTGGATGTTAGTTGTTCATCCTGAGAGGCAGCAGTGGTTGCTAAGGCTTGGGCAAAGCGCATATCTTTGCAGACAGCCTGTGGAGCAGCTTTGGTTAGAAGAATATAAATCCGTGATTCTTGGGACCTCGAGATTGTCTCCAAAGTCCCAGTCCTTGTATGTGAGGGAGCAACTTTCCTCTACTTTGTTAGAGAATGATGAGTTGCTGTTCATGGGTATCTGAATGACTCATGCCTATTGTGACTCTCCCTGAAGAATAAGCATGTATTTTGAAGTCTTCAGGGTTTTTTTGTGTTATGCCCATCAAGAAAATGTGGCGTTGGAAGACCTGGTCTGGTGGTTTTCCAAGAGTTGCTCACTGATTTCACCTCCCACTGTAGTCAAAAGGATCCTTCTGTTTATGGTAAGGATGGCATTGCATGAGACAAAACTTTTCCGGCCTATCTGGGGCAGAACCTTGCAGAGTCTGTGGGATGGGTCATTAATGCACAAAAGCAGGCGTGCTTGGTTCTTTAATGTATTCTTTGCTGCATGCTGAAATCCTCAGAAGAACTGGATGCAGCCTGGCCCATGGTAAGCTCAGCATGCTGAAATCCAATGGGTCCCTCACAGGTTGCTGTGGTTGTGGCCTTAAGGTTCTTTGCAAAAAGTTTGAGATCCAGGAAAACATTTTTAGGTAATCGGCATGTTCAGCAGCTTAAGGTCTCAAATTTGGTTCTTGTATAGGAGAGTTTAAAGAAATGGGGCACAGAGATGGAAATGTGTAACAAACTAACGATGACACTCATCATTAAAGCTCATCAAAGAGATGAAAATCAGTTTTATGATTTTTTTTTATTTCTGCCACAATGAGCCTATTGCTCAAAACGAAGTTTCATGTTAGTGCTTGAGTCTTCTAATTTGAACACTTATTTGGCCTTTTAATAATGCAGGGGACAAAAAAATACCCCTTCATGATTCTTGTTGCTCAATTTGACTGGAGTTTCCCAGCCTATTTATAGAATAGCAATTAAGATTAATGTATAGCTGCTCACATTTAGTTCCTGGCTCTGCTGGGTTTTGAGCCACTCCCAACAAGATCTGAATGACTGAGATACTTAGCGTCCATGAGAACTCCTGCTGAAATCAGCTGGAGCTATCTGTCATGTAGATACGCGTGTGCCTTGAAAGCAAATGTATCTAATCTTTCTTTTTTGGTATCATCAACTTTTTTTTTTCTGTTGTGAAATGAAATTGTGAGGCTGAAGCTAAACAGAACATACTTCCCAGTCAATATATGGAAATATATTTTCAGTATTTCTCAGTCTGTTCTTGCCATTGAATGGGTAAATTTTCAAATAAATAGAAGGGAACTCATTACATACATCCATTACTACTGGCCCTTTTCGGGGGAGAGATAAAAGTCATGCATACAACGCGGGTGTCTTATGGCTGTTATGAAGTGATGAAATATAATGATTGGTTTGTGGTGTTCTTTACTGCTTGCCAGCTTTTATGGCTTGTGCACATGGACTTGGATGTAACTGTGCTGCACTTCATATAGTAATGGCTGATAGATCTCTGTAGGAGATGCTGCTTGCTGGCCTTGCATCAGAGGAGATGGATGGATGGTGCTTATGAAAGCAACCAACCAAAGCAAATTGAACTCGAGCAGTGTTCAATCCTGTTTTGCAAGCAATTAAATAAGAATGAATATGACGATGAGGGTACAGTTTCGTCAGACCTCATCACATTTGGGAGACCTGTAGGCACCAGCATGCTAAGCCAGGCTTCTTGTCCTGGTGAGGAACAGCAGAACTGTGCCAAAGGGAAGGGTCCCATGTCTTAGATTATTATCTGAGTTAGACTCAAGTCTGGGTGCATACGACAGCTCAGAAATTGCAAAACCTCATTTCTAAAAGGATACTGTAACAGGGTGTGTATGATACCACAAGGAGCCTGCCTTTTCAATTGCAGTGTCCCTTCTATTAGAATAGATTTTGGTAAAGTAACAACTGTCTGTGTCCTGATAAAGCTAACTACCAGAAGTACTCCAAATGTAAAACACAGGGCTTAGTTTACAAGTTTCTATGTATCTTGATACCATGCTAGCTGAAAAGATTTAATGACTTTAGTTCTGCTATGTACATCTAGAATCCTATGGCTTAAATATTTAAAAATCCATTCTTCTCCAGAGGTCCTCTTTCTCACTTGGAATAAACCTCCTGACTAGCACTGAGTCAGGGCCCTGAAACAATATTCCTTTTAATTGCACAAGACTGTTTCCTCCCCACAACAACTAGTTATTGGATGATGTAGGAATCCTATAGGAAGAAAAAGAGTGTGATCCTGTAATTTAAATAGTGCACTACAATGGTATGTGCACTGAATTAAAAGGGGCTAGAATAATAGTGTATGAACACAATGGTCCCAGGTTTTGGATGATTAACTTTTAGATGTTTTATTGTAGGGTTTTTTTCACGCTGTGACCTGAAAATAAAAAGGCTTATATGTTACCTCAGAGTAAGACAGTAAACTGTAACCTCTGTTAACAGCACAAGCACTACCTCTAGAACTCTTTATCCCATGCTCTTCTTTGTTACATTAACTTATACAGATAACAGGCTTTTGGCACCATTCCAGTGTTCACAAGCCTGTGTGTGAACGGACTAATTTTTAGCTGCTTCAGCTGTTTCCCAGTTTGAGGAGATATCTCCACCCTATAGGAAAACCCAGCATAATTCCCCAACATTTAAATCAAACTGTGACAATGTATGCCTTTCTCATTTTTTCAAGCTAGTTACAGGATATTTTGGTCTTGAGGTTTCAGCTGTACAAGGAACAAAAAAGTGTCTAGCAAATTTTACTGATGCAAATATTAATTAAAAGTAATTTGGGTAGCCTTCCAACCCTTGCTCTGGTTGTTTGTGCTGGAGAGGAAGAAATTATAATAACAAGATGATAGTATGTGCTGAGCTCGTCAAGTCAACTGGTCAGATTTGAACCTGTCATCTGTGGTGACAGAAATGATGATGCACAGAGGAAATTCTCCCTTGCAGCCACTGGGAACGTTGTGGGGTGGGGGAGACTTATTCACAGCAAGGGGCAAAACCAATCTCCATATAGAGTAAAGAAATGTGGAACAATGCCTAGTCCCTGGGAAATAGGAAAATTCAAACCTGAACATTCCCAGGGAGCTCTGACAAGTGTTTTCTTCTGCCACTTTTAGAAGACCCGGGGATTGCACATGCTTTCTTGGGAAGTGGCACTAGAAACATACATTTATTTTGCTTTGGCTGAGGTCTCAGCAGTTACAAGGGTGCGTGCGTTGAGCTGAGTTAGGGGCTTTGACCAGCAAAAATGCAGTTTATGTGCCTTATCTTCCCAATACAGGGTTTGGATGGAGAGGTGCTGTCTGCAAGAGACTTGGAGCAAAGCCATCTTAGAAAAGGATGCTAAGGCATCAGAAGAGTCTATGGCAAGTACTGCTGTCTTGTGCTCAATGTTTTGTAGACTAGATTAAAGGGAGAAACTGCTTCTGCTTCCTCAAGGACAACGTTGGATACAGGCAAGTAAGATAAGGGAGCAAAGGGAGGCAAAAGGGGAAGGTTGTTTCTCTGAACAGGACTTTTGTTGAAACGTTATGCTGAAGGGGGTTTTTTTGGTAGTTTTTGCTGACAAGGTAGAGTAACTGTAGTCTCTGTACACTGTTGTCATGTGTTAGCCTGGCTGCTTGAAAGATACTTTATAACTTCTTTGTCCTTCTTTAACCTGCTTCTTCTGAAGCTGGGGGCGTGGGAAGAACCTGACATGACTCCAGGTATTGTGACACAGAAAGCTATGCCTTTTCTATGTCTTATGATTAGTCAGAAAGATGCTTCAGACAAGTTCAGAGAAACCCAGAAATGACTAGGGGGCTTCCTGGACTGACTTATGAGGAAAAAGTGAGAAAGTTGCTGCTGTACATCTGTGCAGTTCTGCTAAGTGATTAATGGGGAATGTGATGATAGCATACAACTAATTGAGGCTTGTATATGCCAAAGAGACGGGAATTACTTTGGTGTTGTGTGATGAGGATGAGTAATGAGCACATACCACTGCATTGAAGATGGCTGTGTGAAGTACCCAAGAGCAACAGCAGTTGCTTGATGGTGAAAGAGAATTGTGTTAGATGCTTGGTTTGGGAATATCAAATACTAAAACTCTGTTATTACCAGGTGATGCAACATCACTTCTCTCACAAAGAAAAATTTTTGGTTTTCTTCTTCTTCACATTCTTCACAGCTTAGAAGGTTTTAAACAAGGCTAGTAGCTAATACCTTGCTTCATAAGCTATTAAAAATAAACTGGAAGAAACTGTGCTTGAAGGAAAGTGAATTGAGCAATTCCACAAGCCTCTCATGTCCGCATTCTCAAAGATTCTTGTTAGAAATCTAGGGAAAACTATTTCTGTAGTGAGATGCCACAATTTTCAATTGTAAATGCTGTGGAATTAATTGACATAGAGAGTTTGGTGTCTTATGTTTATTTTGAAAGGCCATATGTAACCTCTGAGTTCTTACAGAAAACTCTTTTTTGAAAACCTTGAAGTAAGATTGACAACTTCTACTTGGAATATTGGAATTTATCTGGCCATTCATAACAGCTACCGACAAAAAGAGAAGGTTAGGAAATTGGACTCTCAGGTTTCTGCTGAAAGTTTAAGATCTCTAAGTCAGGTAACTAAAAATTCTAGCAAGCTAAAATGAATTTCACAGAATAGTCTTGCTTAAGCCTCTTCTGGTCCAGTGAGGTAGCCTGGGATACCTCATGGTGCCACAGAATACCTGTAGTTATGCCCAGTTTGGCTCTGGCATGATATTCATAATATTGCTTCTCCACAGCGGGCTAAAAATACTTTAGCAATAGTAAGGACAACATGAAAAACACTATTTATGTGAAGGGCTAATAGTTGACTGTCAGATATTACTGGAGTAATCAAATTATTACTTAAAATAACAACAGGAGTTCAAACACAACTAAAGTAAACCCTTTGGACCCTAAACCAGCTAAATTATACTTAATAAAGCATTTATGAACCCTTATGTACTGCTTATAAACACATACTCGATCAATAGCTATTATCAGGAGGCAACTACAGTGGAATTTGGAAAATTAGGTGTCAATCTATTTTTCCTTTTTTTTTTTTTTTTCCCCTCTTGAATATTTTCCTACTTGATGGTCTTTGGTCTTAGGTCCTACCCACTCTGCTCAAGACATTTTACTGAACAGTACAGTTGTATTGCTCCATCTTGAATATCCTCTGCTCTGCTATTAAAGAGAGGAAAGAACCCACAGAAGAATTTGCTTTTCCCCATAGCAAAAGAGGTTATTAGTATGCCATCCTACTTGAAAGAACTTCGAAATTTTGAAACAGGTCATAATAAAGAAAACAATACTGTGGTGCAAGAGCACAAATATTATGACAGTGCGTTCTCTCAATCCTTCCTCATATACACCCCCTCTGGCTCTGGAAAAGAGGACAAAGGCCTCATCCATCCAGACGTATGGAGGTAAAACTTCCTGAAGGCAATAGCAATGTTTAGCTCCTATGCCGGGCTGGAGACTACGTAAATTACTAGCTTTCTGGAGCTAGCAATCTGTATAACCTAAATAAGGATGCATAAATATAGGTTTGAATGTTTAGAAAGGACTAGGCTCTTTCTAGCTATCTGTCTGATTTTATGTTGGGGTACTTAAGCTTTGTAGATGTGTCTTTTCTGGAGCTGGTTTTGAGACTTCTGAGAATGTCAATGAAGACAAGAAAGTTTATTCAAGAGGAAAATGTTTCCTCTCTAGGTTGTAAACGAAAGATGGAACCCTATTCACCCCTTCATTAAACAGCTGCTCTAGCACTCAGCAAAGTTGCAACAGAATACAAACACTCTTGCCAAAATCACAGCTTAGTGCCTTGAATTTGGCTGGAGGTGGATTTCAACTTTGTTTTTATGTCTACTTCAGACTTAAAAGGCAAAAAGCCTGGCACAATAAAGGAACTCTCTTGTCTGTTATTAAATGAAACACCTCCCCCAGCTCAGTGAAGAACTGTGCAAAATCTGGACTTTGATTCAGAAGCTCTACACTTCCATGTGGGGCCGCAGATGTTCTCCTTGCTCTTGTGTAGGAAGTTTCACTGTGGGCTACTTAAGGTGTGGTGCAAAAGATGAAGGGCCTATGAATCTGCGTCCTTTGTATGTGTCTCTTTCTGGGGTGAAACTTCTTTTTGTTATAGGGTCTTCTGACACATCCTGTTCCTAAGAATAACCTTCTTGGAAAAAGGTTTGGGGCAAAACCAAAATGGACGAGGTCCCAAGGCAAAATTACATCCATCCTGTTTCAGTCCTCTCAGCATTTAGTGTGAAATTAAGCTGATACCAAGGGCTGCACTTACTTTGCTTAGGAGCTTTCACTATAGATCTGTGTTGAACTGAGTTCTTGTGGCTAGCGCTGCTGTGCTGAGATGGCTCTTGAATAAAATACCCAATTTCAGTAGATTTATTCCTGAGTAAGGGTTAGGGATACTTGACGGGCTACTTATCCCATCTTACAGATCATAGGGAGTGTAAGAGCTGAAAGCAAGTTTCAGGATTTACTGGATCTGGATGGTGAAAAATGGGGTTAATTAATAGGATAGGAAAATAACACTATCAAAAGGCTGCCCTACTGGCATGTCTCCAGTAAGGTAAAAGAGTAAAACTCTTTGCCTCCTATAAAGGAGAATAGGCACCGTATTACTGTAGTATCCTGCTGCGTGGAATCTATGTAATTTATACAAGCTGTTATCCACAGATCACTTTTGCAAGCTTGTTTCTTCTGTGAGTGCATGTTTGGCAATTATCAATTCCTGAAGTGCATAAACTTCTTCTTAAACCTCTCCTTTGTATTAATTTGGTCTTAACCCACAAAGGAGGAGTTTATGCACTTCTGCTACTCAGTAGGTTAAAATTTAAAGAGATTTAAGAAAGTGGCTAGGACCAGCATTATTCAGGTAACTAGTTTTATCACTATCTGGTATGGAGGTGGGGTAGGATGGGGAGAAGCTTCCCCCAAATATTTGAGGACAATATTTTGATCACCAGGTTTTTTGTCTTTTGTTTTTTCTTCCTCTTTAAAGCACGGCAAGTCATCCAAAACCTGCAAGAGATTAAACAGTTATGAAACAGAAAGTCTCAAACAAAATATATTTATCTGGAAAGCCAAATCTCTTTTCAAAAACGCAGTTAAAACCAGAGCCTAGTCCGATCCAGAATTCATGCATAATTCTACTAGGGCTAGGTTTTCCACCAAGCGCATGAAGCAACTGTGGAGGTGATGGAGCAGCCAGCATGGGATCTTTGCAGAGCCTCACATACCAATGAAGAAACTATTATGCTCCCTGTTCCAGTTGGGCATTTTGTGCCGCTGACACCTTTTTTGCCTGTAAAGTGTGTAAAAACCTCTCAGGTTCCTGAACTGCACCCATCCAACAAGCAGATACCCTGGGTGATGTAGACGCTAGGACGACTGAAAGAACGGGGCACAAAAGTATCGGCTTACTGCTGATGTGTCAAATATCAAAAGGAGAAAGGCTTTGTCTCTCTTCTGTCATCCTGATTTATTAGACGTTAAAAAAGACAAAGTACCCAGACACATAAACAGCGCTGTTTTGGGACGGTCTGCGAAATGGTTAATGGGCTTGTTCCACACAAAAATGTAAAGTGTCGGTTCTCTGATTACCTGCTGCCGGAAAGTGTTTGGACAGGTGCTGTGTTTCACCAGCCGTCTGTCTCAGCTGACAGCCCGGATTTATGGCCGTACAACAAGGGCTGGCCTTCCCCCACCTCCCCGACTCCTCCGCCAGCCACCGGTACTGGTCCCGGTCCTCCGCCTCCCACCCTGCTCCGCGGAGCTGCCATGCGGCTACCCCTGCCCGGTACGCGGGCCAGCATTAGTCGAGACCCAGCTTCCCCTCCCCCCTATTATTTTTCTACCCGTATATTCACTTGCATGTGGACAAACTGTCCCAGCTCCCTTGCTCAGAAACCCAGGCATGATCTAAGCAGTATCGCAATGGGGCAATTTCCACCCGAAGGTCAACAGTGCGAAATCTGTCCCTTGCCTCCCTTTCAGAGGATGATGCGCAAGCAGGACGAGCAGGAGAAGACCCGGCTCTTCCTCCAGCCCTGCCACCGAGTGGGATCCGGACAGCGACGGTGCCCGCTCGCTCTCTCACCGCCTCGCCCGGCAGCTCGGGTGCGGCGGGGTCCCCTCAAATCCCGACCGCAATCTGCTAGGGAAATCCAAACAAGCACTAGGAAAGGATCGCGAGGACACAGAGATCCCTTATACTGTGCTGTGGCCGTACGTTTCCTGGTACATCAAAAAATCGAGATTCATAGAAGATAAATCCTTATAACAAAGGCACGTCTCGAACTCTGTAGGCTGCCTTTATTATTATTATTATTGCTGAGTTATTTTTTAATGAAAAACTGACTTTTCTAAAAGTAAAAAGCCGATTGTCATCTTATTATACACACGTTTAGCACTGTTCGCACTTACGTACATCCGATTAAATACACGCTTGTGGCTGTAATAACAAATTCCACTTTCCGTCGAGGTGCTTTTAACATACCCTGACATATGAACATTTACTAAACGACAAACCCCAAAATATTAGCAGTTGCCTATTGGCGGCTCATGTGGACTCCTAGAAAGAAAGACGCTAAAATACAAGTTATAGGAGAGGGTAGATTATAGAAGGGTAGATTAATATTTCTACAGAACCTTGAAGGCAGAAGGATGTCGAAATACTGTGTGTGTGTATGTGTGTGTGTGTATGTGTGTGTGTGTGCGCACATAAAAACCAATTCCTTCAAGGGCTGGATTACTTCATACATTAGTCACTAATCTCTCGCAATGTTATGATGAATGTTATGGTCTGAGCTAAACGCACCGTGAAATCTGCTTGAGCTTTATTGAAACAAGTCGGTGTTTTCGCCCGCAGACTCTTCGGTTTGAAGCTTTCCTTTCCCAACACACATTCGCTGTTCGCGATAGCTTTTGCGAGTAGGATAGAAGGGCTTCAACAGCTGAATCCCGGCACTGAAGGGAAAGGAGGTGGGGAAGAAAGTCCAGGGTCCAAAGCAAGAATAAATAGAAAAGAAAGAACAACCAGCGCCCCAAATTCCGCTTGTCACCGTTTGTTTAGGTGATCTATGCTTACAGAAGACTTGGAGGGGAAAAGAGCCCGCCCGTTGCTATCCTTTTCTAATTAAAACAAACAAACGAACAAACAAGTCCCGAATTATCATTTCGGCGTTTGTTTAAAGCTCTTCGACCCCGGGGGCGCTACTGAATTGTAATTCAGTACCACGGGCAGTTAAAACCCCATCTTTTCCTTTTTCCGACTCAGTCTTCCTGAGGCTTTCCTCATCACTTCTGGCAGCGCTAATCAGCCTTAATATAACACGTGTGTAAGCTGTTTATGACCAGCAGATATTCGAGAACGTATCACCCTGCCGAGGTTCCGCCCGCTGTAGGGGCCAGCGGGGCTGCCTCCGCCGGGAACAGTCGGAGCCCCGTCGTGCCAAGGACCTTCCCGAAGCGAGTTTTCTTTGGATCGAGGGGTGACAACAGGATTACACTTCGCCTGCTGTCCTTCGGGGAAAAAAGTAAAAAAAAAAAAAAAAAAAGAAAATAAAAATAATAATAAACAAGGCAGGGACATGCTCAGGACTTCCGCAGGCTGCCCCTACGTCGGGCAACCTGCCTGCAAATCCACCTGCCTGAGGCTCGCCAGCCTTTCTGCGGGGCTGAGCAGCGGCGGGATCCCTGATTTGATTCGAGGAATTGCAAAGGACTTCCAAAAACCTGGCGGCAGCCCAGGAGGAGGAGGACATCTCTTACCTCTTGTAGTCAAAATAAGGCGGGCCCGTACGTGGCCCAGCTGCCCGCATGAGGAGGATGGAGGACGGATGGGGAGGAGCGGGCGGACTGCCCGGCTGGCCCGCAGCCCGAGCGCTCCCCGGGCAAGGCGATCGGTAGGCTTCCTCCCTCCACGCTAGCACAGACACCACGCTCTGCTCCTTTTAATTACCGTCTTTATTTAGGGGGCAGCTTTTATTCGGGGGAGACGAGAAAGAAAAAAAAAAAAACAAAGGGGGAAGGAGGGTGAGAAAACCATGGTGGCCGAGCGTCAATAAAATGCACACGCACATATATTATATACAAACACAAAAATAAAATACGAAAAAAAAAAATTACTCTTCTCTTTCCAGTAGCAGTGGTCTTGGCCTTAAACGTACAACGCCAACCAGCACAGGAGACAACGCCTGACATTTCCTTGAGCCCTTGCCCTCTCCGCCCCCCCACCCCCTCCCAGAACAATAATTAATTAAAAAAGCTGCACTCTCTTTGTGTTAAAAACACTACTTTTATAAATAACTTAATGTCCTCCCTTCCACGAAATGCTAGTTGCCGGACAGGAGAAAAGGTTTCTTTTGGCACAGTGATGCATTGCTTTGCAGTACAGACCTGCGGCTCCGCAGCAGCCCCCGGCCCCCTTCCTTTCTCTCCCCCGTCTCCTCCCGGCAGGCGCCCCCGGCCCGTCCGGCTACCCCCCCAAGCGCACAGCGCACCCCTGCGCGGCTGCCCAAGGCTCTGGTGGCAGGAGGTGCAGGGGCAAGGGAGAGGGCGTCGAGCAAGTGGCGAGGGAGTGGCCGAAGTCAAGTAGTCTCAACGAACAGTAAGAAGCACTTGAGGCTCATGGCTATGTCCAAAATGACAGTTGTTTTGGGATTTTTTGACTTTTTTATTTTTTTTTTTTGTTTTTTTTTCATTTTTTTTTTTTTTTTTATTTTGGTTAAAGTTAACCCCACTGTCATGTCACTAAGGCACAGTCACCGAGGCTTTTGCTTGGAGGCTTTGGTCGCCTCTGGAGTTAAAGTGCGAGATCCAGAGCCTCCTCCTTCCCCCCTCCCCGCTTCCCCGGGCGGGCCCCTCGCAGGGGAGAAGGGGGGCTCCGTCAAGCCAGGGAGGTCTCTATGGCGTACGGGTGGAAAGCGGCCGAGCCCCTCGCCGCCGCCGGCTGCAGCGGCCCGGCCAGCCGGAGGGGCCCATAGAGCGGGGAGCCAGGCGGCGGCCCCCGCCCGCCCTTGGGGAGGCCGACGGGGAAGAGCGGCGCCCGCGGCCGCTCCGCCGGCGTTGGCTCGCCCTGGGCCAGAGCTTGCCGCCCGCCCCCGAGCAGCAGCGGCGGCGGCGGCTCGCCCAGCCCGTAGGCACAGAGCTGCAGGAGCCCGCCGCCGTACAGGGCAGCGGCGGCGGGCGGAGGCTGCGCGGCAGGTGGGTAGGGGAGCAGCGGGTAGGGGCCGGGCAGCAGGTGCGGGGCCGCCGGCGGCGCCGGCCAGAGGAGGCGGGCGGGCCTCGGCGGCGGCTGATGCGGGGCGGCGCGGGGCCCCGCCGGCCGCCGGAGGAGGCTCTCGATGGCGAAGGAGCTGGAGAACTTGGCGCCGCTGCCGCCCGCCGCCGCCCCGCCGCTCGCCGCTGCTGCTTCCTTGGCGGCGGCGCCCGGCGCGCAGTTGCAGGGCGAGGAGGCGCAGCAGCACCGCGGGGAACCGCCGGGGGACGCGGCGCCCGCTCCGTCCGCCTCCTGCGGCGGCGGCGGCGGTGGCGGTGGGGCGGCGGCGGGGCGGGCGGGCTGCGGCGGCGGGGCGGCGCGGCTGAGGCGCTTGCGGCGGCGGCGGAAGACGCCGTCGGCGAATGTGTACTCGCTGCTGGGGTTGAGCATCCAGTAGTTGTCCTTTCCCCAGGGCCGCGCCGGGTCGCGCAGCACCTTGACGAAGCAGTCGTTGAGGGAGAGATTGTGGCGCACCGAGTTGCGCCAGCCGGTGTAGGCGCCGCGGAAGAAGGGGAAGCGGCTCATCAGGTAGTCGTTGATCTCGGCCAGGGTCAGGCGGCCGCCGGCCGAGTCGCGGATGGCCATGGCGATCAGCGCGATGTAGGAGTAGGGCGGCTTCGGCCGCCGCGTGTAGGGTTTCCCCTTGCCGCTCTCGGCCGGCGGCGGCTGCGGCGTCTGCGGGGTGGGGGGTGGTGGCGCGGAGTGCCCCGGCCGCCGGGCCCCGCCGCCCGGGCTGTTGGCGGCGCAGTCACCGTCCGAGCCCAGCTCGCTCTCAGCCGGCGCCGGGGAGAGGGAGCCGCTGCCTTCCTGATCGCTGCCGGCGCTCAGCTTGTCCTCGTAATGCTGCGAGAACACCTCCAGCTTCATGGCGGCGACGCCGGCGGCACCCCCGCACCCCGCGGCTCCGCTGAGGGGGCGCGACCCCCGCCTCTCGGCGCGGTCTCAGGGGCGGCGGGGAGCAGCGAGGAGACCCGGGGGGTTCTGTGCCCGCCCCGGCTTGGACAGCTCCGCGGCGGCAGGCAACGCAGGACAGCGGCGCTCCGCGCCCGCCTCACCCGGGCGCCCGGGATAGCTGGCAGGGGGCTGGACCTTTCCCCGCCGGTGGACGCCAAAGACGAGCGCCGGTGCCCTGCCGCCTGCGGCGGCGAGGCGGGGGACGGGGCGCTTCCCCCGGCTTCCACCTCCTTCTCCCCCACCGGGGCGCTCGCTCTCTTTCCGCCCCCGTTTGTCCTTCTCGCTCGTTACGCCCGCTGCTCCATGGGTCGGAGGAGAGAGGCGAGGAGGTCCCCGCGGAGCCGGAGCGAGTGGGCGGGTGCTGGAGCCGGTTCGTCTCTGTGTCCCCCGAGCCCGGTCCTCCTCGGGACGCTGCCGATGTTACCGTCCGGCGCTCCCCCGGAGCGGGGAGAAGCTCTCCGAGGACGTCCTGTCTCTCCGGCTTCGGCCCCCGTCAGTGCCGGGACGCCGGGCTGGCTTCTTGCTGCGGCGCGGGCAGCAGCAGGGTTATTAGGGTTATTAGTGTTATTGTCATTATCTCTCTCTTCCCCTGTGGTTCTGTGTCTCTCCACCACTTTCAGACCAGCCCATTATAACGCCGGCGAGAGGCGGAGCCAGGACAAAGATCTGAAAGGGTGGTGGGTGGAGAAGCAAGGTAGCAAAGGTGGGTATGCGCTAATAAGCCCTATCAGAGCCGTAATTAGCTGAGATGACAGCGTGGTCTTGTTGGAAAGTTATTTTACGAAACTTGTTTGTATTTTCTCCTGCCAGGTCCCTCCCCTTCCCGGGCATTGCGAATGAAGCTGCAGTTCGGCGCGACTTCGCAGAGCCGGGCCCGCCTCCCAGGTGTAAACTGCAGAATGACTTATAGGTGGCAGAGCAGAACCTGTTACATGCAGTGATTTATTTTAATAGCGCTGTATATAGCAACAAGTTGTAATGTGACAGCTCAACAACCTGTTGGAAAATAATACATGGCTTTGGAGTTGTGAATTCGTAATGATTTATTGTAGCCTGACAATGTCGTTTCAGTCCCGGCCCCTCTTCCTTTCTGTCATGACCACATCTGGCGCACGGGTAAAATGGGAACAGGTAGGCAATGTGATGGGCTTCTGCTATGAGGGAATTAGTCAAAACCTTAACCTTAAAGTGTGTTAATGTGCATATGGTAGCATTGCTTCACCTCTTCTGGATGGTGTGTTTGTAACTTCTCTGATATAACTGTCACTCTCCAATAAAATATATTATTGTGGTTGTTTTAATTTGTTTATTTATTTAATAGTTATGTTGCTTTAACATTTTTTTGCACATTGTGGATCTATAAATTTTCCATAAAACCCGGAGCAAAAGTATTATGTAATTTCACCTGGACACTTTTCTTTAGTAATGATTTTGGGGGTTGTTTTTTAGGTTTAAGTTGTCAGGGTCTTACCTTCCTTCAGAGGTTTTGCCTCCTTCCACAGCATGCTGGTGAGAACAACTCAGTGAAGAGAGCCATACAGCAATAGCTTCTCTGAAAACTCCCTCTTCAGTCCTATGCTGCTCGCTGTTCAATGTCAATGGCAAAACCATTGCAATTGCAAACCATTTGACTTCATGCGACAGTAGTGCTAGTGTCTGCAAAACAATAACAAAACAAAAACATCAGCAGAAATCTAGTGTGATGCTTATATTTTACTTCTCATATACACACTTTGAATTTTGTATCCTGGAGTAAGAGTTGGATTGCTCCATATTTTCCAAAAGCAGTCTTTCTAAATCAGACCTTATTTTAGGATAAATACTTAATGCAGAGTTGCTCTTGTTAGGACTACGCTGTTGTGGTCTGGCTCTTGAAGAGTGTTGGAGAGGAACATGAAAAAAGGCAGGTTTAAAGGACCAACAGAAGAAACAAAGAGTACTGGTTTCTGTCTTGATCTCTCTTGAGCAGAATATACCTTCCCACACACACCTGCATTTTGTTTCAATGCTTTGCCATTTCTTCTGTCTGTGTGAGTCTTAAATAGTAAATACTGAACAAAGAGAGATTCTTCTGTCCTTCTGGTCATACTCTTGCTAGCTTTAATAATAGTAGGCTCGATGTCTTCCTGTTCTCACTAAAGCTGTACCAGTTCAGAAACTCCGGTAATTCAGAAAGACAAAAGTAAGAGGAGGGAGACCTCTCTTGGTTCCTTGTTGTTGTTGTCTCCATGTAATGTAAACTGAGATCTTTCAGTAAAGTGTTGCATTAGCTGTAGGTGCCAATGTTTGTGCTTCAGGGTATGGGAAAAAGCTATCATTCCTTCCAAAACGTGTATTTTCTAAGATGATGCCAATGGCAAGGGTAGGTTTTTTCCTCTTCCTGCTTTTGTTGTAAATAGCAGTGAAGTAGCGATGATTTGCTAGCTTACCTTTGATGTTTATTTTATTACCGCTCCACTATTTGTGTGGAAAATGTACACATTGTCTCTTATCTTTATTCAAAGAACTTAAAAAGTCATTCAAATGCTGTAGGTAAACACGTCAGACATAACGAAGCTTTTTCACAGCCATACTTCAAGACTAGGAGTGGATGGCAAAGCTGGTTTTGCAAGATTTAAGAGGGGACAGAAGCTTGTGCTTAAAATAATACAAAGATAGCTATTAGCAGCTGGGAGCAGGGAGCCTTTCTAAGGTCAGCACTGATTCTTGTTGCGGCTCAGGGCCCCTTTGCTGCCTCTGATCGAGTGCCTGTTGTAAACTGGTCTTTGAAATCTGTGGTGGCTCTTACCTGAGAAAACAAGTGAAGGTGCTGATGTGAAGGACTGTACATGGTTTAGATAGAGCCTTTCTGGCCCAAGTGAGAGCGGTGTCAAGACTGTTGCTATTGCTGCCCACGAAACAACGAACAAAGTTGTAAGAAGTGGCGAAATAGTCCAACTGCTCCCATCTCTCACTACGGAGAGTATATGTAACCTCAAGTCTTTTCCTGCTATAGTTTTTTAAAAGGCACAGTATCGCCTTTAGGTTTATAAAGATTAACACAATCATCGGAAAAACTGATTCTGTTAAGTAAACTTCACATCAAAAGCACTTTGATGTGCTGTATTATAGCAGAGCCAAACACTCCACCCCCATCACCCAAGTAAAACCTCCAAAAACTTCTAGTGAAGCAATGTCAAGAAAAAAATCTAATTCTTTGTTCTGAAATGAAATGTCTCTTCCTCTTTAGAGCAACAGAGCAGGACTTTTTTTGATGTATGACCCCCACTTTTCCTACCTAAAACAGTACCCAGTCAAAGACTGGGTAGAAATTTCTCCCCTCAAAGGGGAGAAATGCCAATGGTTGCTTGAAAAATCACACACTCAACTTTGCTGCCCATTTTCTGTAGTATTTGAGTCATTTAATTCAGAAATAGTAAGAGTGTGCAGATGGGTATTTGGAGGTATGGCAGTGTAGTCCTTTGAAGTTTGCTCAAGCTATGAATTCTAAAAGTATTCCTTACTAAACGTAGCAAAATGCTACACGGCCTGGTGGTTGTGGGTGTATTTTCGGTTGATCCAGTTCTGTTGTCTACATGGTATTTTAAACCATGATTTGCTTTAACATTTCAGCAAACATCATGCAAAGGTGTGTCATGCTATGGTCTTACTTTTCTTTTTTTTTTTTTTTTATTTTTCACCCAATCCTTTCTTACCATCTTTTCTGCCTTCTGTCCTTCCAGACTGCTAACTAGATAAGAGAGGGCTTCCAGATAGGACCATATAGGCACAACTGGTCAATGAAAGTCTCTCTGTGGTGGTTGGGAAGGCCCTATAGCTACTGGTAGGCAAGCTTGTTTGTACATCTGAGATGTCCAGCACACCAGCTGGACAAAGTGCTTCATCATCTCTTCTCCTCCTCCTGTAGCAAGCTGCAGGAGTGCGCTGCCTTGCCAGGAGTGATGAAATTGGACAATGCAACACACTACATGAGCAACAATAGACCAGTTCAAAGAGTTCTCTTTGGATGGGCTGCTCACAGCAGGAGATGTGCCTAGCATGCATAAAATGAACTACAGGCTCTGTGAAGGTTGACTAATTGCGCTATGTATACTTTTATAGTTGAAGGAAATCCAGCTAGATACTGAGCCGTAAGAAAGGAACTTAGTGGAAATTCATTTAAACCTTGAGAAGAAAAGTTTGACCACTGAAGCAGAATGCGTGTTTGCGTGAATTGCCACATTGGGAACTCTACATACAGATTTGGACTTTTGCATAAGGACAGCCGTTCCCTGTGGGCAGAGGTTTTCTTGTATCTTTGGCAGGTACTAAGAGCTGAATTTACAATGGGGACTTCCATTTCAGCTTTGTTTTACACAGTCTTTATTTTGTTCGGAGCTGTTGTTCAGAATGAAATTTTCCCATGCTGAGATCCTAGTATCACTTCCTCTCTGTGCCCACTTCATGTCCCATAAAAAAAGTCTACATCTAAGCAAATTTCTTTTCTCCAGTGTACTAGATTGTAACAGATTTTGGCAGGGACAGGTTTTCTCCTTTGAAGAAGATGACGTTATTGCTGTTGTATTGCTTCTCTGGTACTAATTCTTAGTACCAGAGAAGTAATTCCTGGTTCCTATACCATGCTTTCCACCCAGAGATCTCAGAGCAATCCCATTTTATAGGCAAAGAGGAGTGAAGGGGAGTCCTGCTGAAAATAATTTGGGAAGTTGGTTGCAACCCTATCTGTAGAACTGAGCTCTTCAGAGTCCTCGTCTTGTACTGTGTCCATTGAGATATCCACCATGAGGCCTCATCAGACGGGTTGTCCTACTTACAAGGAGCTGTCAAAATGGATATTGCTCTGTCCTGAGACTCACATAATTTATGGCTAATTCTCTCTTTTTACTAGCGCTATGTTAAGCCTCAATGGCTTGAATGGAGCTTCACACCAGCATAAGATGAATCTCTCCAGAATATATTGCAGGTCTGCAGTCTGAGAAAGTACACGACATAAAAGAGTGCAGGGTAAGGAGTGAGGTTAAGTCAACACAGTATTTGCAACATATTTTGTGATGACTTAATTTAGTAACTTTCCCCATGGGCTTTTCTCATAGCTGATTACCTGGTTATATGTAACTGCACCAAGAGGGAGAAAATTCAAATGGTGATGGACTTATGGGTCCATCTTCAAGGAGACTATTCTTACAGGAAGAAAGAAAGTGGTATTGGAAGGCAGCACAGGTATTGATAAGTCTGGATGTAATTGTCAGGACGGAATTGCATGCTAAGAGACAGGCTTCACCGCAATTAGAAGTTATGTTGTGTTATGTTCGTTATGAAGTTATGATGCAGAAGCCATTTGGTGAAACTCTGTGGCTCTCTGCCAGGAATAGGGAATGTTTCTTGCTACTGGTGCCAAGCAAACTTAAAAAGAAACCATCATAGCTTGTAATTGCTGCTGCCAGACCAAATATCTGTTGGCGCCAAACTTGGTATTGATGCCAGAGGCTTGCTATCACTGGCCCATGATATGAGGAAACATCGTCTGAGCTGTTACAATAGCCTCTTACTGCCTTGAAGTCCATGCATTGATGAAGCAGAGTGGACAACTTTGTAAGAGAAGTACAGCAAAATTAACTGAGAGCTGAAGGGATTTGAATGTGTGATGGAGAGTCATTGAACTTTGCTAGCCCTTCCTGGAATACACCTAAGCCAACTCAAAACCACATATATTTTACATGGGTAAACAAGTGACTAGAGATACGAAGGATATGTTTCCATTCAACTAATTTAAAGTACTATTTATAGCACTGTGGATTAACAAGTGAATCACCTTGCCAATAATATTCCAGTTGAACAGCAGGAAGTATTCAATGTTCTTCTGGGCTGATTTTTTTTTTTTTTATTCCCCCCTTTGTTGTTGCTTTGTTTTCAAAAAGCTATTTCTGGTTGGAATCCCATGATTTATATAAGCATTAGCCAAATCTGTAAATAAATAATGGTGTAAAAAAAATGGTTTCTGTTTTTGTTTTTTCCCAAAGAGCAAATTGACTGCATTATAATAGGTGCAGGCAGCTGATGGACAGGTCTTCCTGTGGTTGGCAGGATTTGGCAGTAACGTCCCCAGATTATGTCTCTCTTGTGCATGTTGTCCTCCTTTTTCTGTTTTCCATTTTCCTTCCCTGCTTCAAGATCTGAATCATCATCTGTTGAGTCACTTTGATCTAATTCTCTATCCCCCTGGACAGCTCCAGAACATCATTGGGATCTTTGAAAATCTGGTCTCTGCTGCTGCTTGCTTACTTCTGGGACAGGTGGCTTAGTTACACTGAGGTCACATCTATTACAGTACTTCAGGGTAGCCTCCAAACCGTGTTCCAGAAATCAGCTGTGTTTTCACCATTGTCAGATGGCAGAGAAATCCAGTAAAAGCTTGAGGAGCTGGTTCTTCAGCTGCTGCAGATCTGACAAAATCATTAGTTTTGTTGAGTTGCGTGAGTTGAGTATCTCATCTCCTGTTCCTGGATGAGTTCTTAAGGGATTAGCTGAGTTTCAGTCTCTTGAAGGTGTGTGCAAACATACTGTTGCCTCACAGACATGAAGTTTCTTCCCTAAAGATGTCAAAGTGCTTTGTGCAGAGGGTGTTGCTATTTCTGTTCTGTAAGTAAAGGTTCACAGGTTTTAAATGTCCTGGCCAAACTTGCATGATCTAAGCTGGGAATAGGACATGAGTTTCCCAATTCTTCCACTACTGCTCTGCCTACTAACTCAGTTGTTTCCCTGAACCTTTACATAGACTTGAGTGGATTAATAATTAACCTCCAAGTGGGGCACTTTGAAGCAAACGTAAAATGAAACCAAACACTTGTCTTGGTTTTTAGTCATACCAGATTTGCAAGTAGGGTGTGTTTAAATGATGCAGGTAGATAAAGTCTTGTTAATTTAGATTAGAGTAAAAGTCAGTGCCTTATCAAAGCAAGTGACTAATTAGGAAAACTATTACCTTTTGGAAAAGAAACAGTCAAACTATCACTCAAAATTATTTTAACTAATTGAACAGTACCAGTATTTAGGCTCGTGCCACTGAGTGGAGAAAGAAACAAAACTGAGAGCTTTTCCCAGCAATTGCCAGTGTTCTGTTTCTTTTTTTTTTTTTTTTTTGATAATTTTGTTTTTAGATACTTCAAGGTACTTTTCATCAGTGTGTAAATATGGGGAAGGGAGTGAGTCATCAGGGAGCCAAACTTACAGAATTTAAGTGAAGAGCTGCAGCATTTGTATTAAATATACTGCCTTCAGTCTCTTCACCTTACCAAGCCAACAGGACGGCAAAGTGCTTGTAAATGGTTTGAAATGAACCTGTGAATCTCAGGTCTGTAATAACTATGATTGGGCATTTGAGAACCTGCAAGGATGGAAATGCTAGGACAAATTCATGGTGTGAAAAGAAAGATTACGATCAGACTGTTTTTATGTTCAGACAGATACATGCAATTGTGAAGAATCATTAAATAACTGTTAACCACACCTGCACAGAGCCTCTGGCAATGCTGGCTTATACAGAATCTCAAGAACTGCCATGTGCCTGACATCATACCTTTGCAAGGAAAGAAGTCCTGGGTGTTAGCCCAAGACTGGTAAGTAAAACACAGTCCACAGGCTTGAGCCAGTTTAATGTCTGTTAGTGATTTTCTTCTGGGTCACACCCAGTACCTTCTTCCCTGTAAATCTGTCAGTAGTCCTGGTTTGTTTAGTTAAGACCGGGTCTTACTAAACATCTCAGAATCTGCTTTAATGCAATGGCTACTTACCTGTAAGTCAGTCAGGGCCATGAGGAGGCAATAAGTATGCATGTGCCGAGGGAGTTCAGCACAAACAGTATCTTAGCTTCTCTGGCCTTGTAATCACCTCTGTGACACACAGCTGCTTGTTTGGGATTTTTTTTACATGGATCATTTTCTCTTGTAAAAACATTGGGGGTTTTTGACACTCTTTCGTGATGGGAATGACATTTCCGAACCTTTTTATTTTTTACAGTAAAAACAAAAAAAGAAAGGGAAGCCTATAGGGAAGGGGATCAAGCAGCATAAATGTAGCAGAGGAAAAGGGAATTGGAACAAAGCTGAGATGAAGAGAGGGAAATGTGGAGAAAATTGGAGTAGATAGCTCTAACCAAGAGCACATTGCAGAGCAGTTCTACTAAGACTGTAGAAAATTTCCAGGATGCTCAAAGATCTATTTGGCTGCTTCTGCTGGTGGAATTTTTTGGCCTGCTCACTTCTACCGCTTTCCTGAGGCTAGGGAGTTCTCTGGGTTTTCATTTCCCATGGTGCTTTTGAAAGCAATCTTCTTTCATTTGCATTTTCTCTCTTGGAGTATGTCTCTTTCTAACTGCAATTTCTGTACAAAATCTTTCCTCCCTCGCCCCACGCAATGAAAATCTCCAGCAACTGTGAAGAATAGGAGATTCTGAAGTGGAAACAGAGCATGAATGATGCACAGAGGGGTTTTCAATAAGATAAAATAATATTTCAAAGATTTGCAGACTTCAGTATTCCTGTCAGAGAAGTGTCTGGCACTTGACATTGATACATCAAACTATGGAGATATTTACTCATCACTTACGAGAGTCCTTATTCATAACTTGATTTATTTAAGCCAAAAAGATTTGGAAGACAGTCCATTTTTACTTTCTCCAGTTGAAATAGAGTCAATGTCAAGAAACTTAGCAAAGCCCAATATATATGAAAACTTTTAAGAGTTATCAAAGTGTTGTGGGAAAAATGCCCTCCCACCATGCTACTTTAAATATCCATCAATTCTCTGTAAGTAAATCTTGGTTACTTGGACAGAGTTTATTTTGAAGGTAGGATGTGAAATAGTAGTCTTTGTATCTTCTTACCCCCACTTTGGCCTTTAAATGCACTAACATTAAAAGTTGGTCCCTACATGAAGTTGGGTGTAGTCAAGTGCTGAGACAAACTGAATAGGTGGGGCTTTCACTCCAGTGGGCCTGAATTCAAACCTTCAAAACTTTGGCCAGACTCATGACTATTCACAGTTGAGACTTTAATTAAATGGTGTTGGGTATGAGAGTTGAATGTGGAAACTCTGTATTCTATTATACTAGCTCATGTTGCCGAAAGAAATAGAGCTGTGCTTCTTGATTGAAGAGACAGAGCTAAGTGAATAATTCGCAACAAATAATTAATCTAAATGTTTCTAAATGATTCTTACAGAATCTGATTATGGTTGAGAAAGATCCCTATTTATTATTGCTATGGGACTCCCTTTCACAAGGGGAAAGTTTATTTATATAAGATTAATGGGTTGAGGTATAGACTTGCAAGTTCTTCCTGAGTCATCAGACCCAGAAAACATGTATTTTATATTAAGGTTAATACAATCTTCCAAGCGAAAGCTTTTATGAGTGTACTTTAACTGATGGGTATATGATGACTGACATTCCAAAACCTCTTCTGTGAACACCTACGCTGGCATACTTTTATACATAGGAGTAATCCTAATTAATTTGAGAAAATTACTCTTGTGTATGAATGTATTCATTAGTATTTGAAACATCACAGTCTTAGTATGGTGAGTCTCGCAGATACAATCTTAATCTTACACTTAAAGATGCCCACAATGTCCCTTCCGGTCTTTATGGCTACCTTAGCATTAGTAAATGAAACAGGCCAGCACCCAGTCTTTGCCCCTGTAGGCTTTCGTCCATATGGCTGTATTCTTTTCCTTTCAAAGAAATGGCTTCATCTGTACTGCCTAGTGGGAACTGTCCTTTGTGCATGTTATCTCCTGATCCATGCCTAAGTGTCGTGTGAGAAAGTACCAAGTTACAGGGGAAAGCCCATGTCGGGAAGCTTGTTGCTTAGTTAAACAGTGTGGATAATAACATGCCAGTTCTTGAGTCCATGTCCTGGCTCCTTCTAGTTTGCAAGTGCAAGATGTAACATTTCACATCTTGAAGCTTTGATAAGGTGCTATTGCTCTCATCTGTTCTTTACAGGGAACAGCAGCACTGTTGGTAAGTTGGTATCTTCAGCAGTATACTTTCAGGGATGTGTTGGCTGGGTTTCTGTTCCAGTGAGGCTGAATAATTTTGCCCAACAACACTGCAAGGAAACTGTCTTTCTCAGTGTTTTGTGAGTTTTCCCTTCCAGATGTAAGATCTGTTGACAGCCTAAGTATACATATATATATTAATAAACGCCATTTCAGTCTGTCACAAGAAAACTATTGGCTACATATTAAAAAGTTGGAAAGTTGTAACACTAAGGAGGGTGGCTTTATTTTGAGTAGAGATGGTAGAGAAATTCATAGGCAAGAAGAGAAAACCTAGGAACTTGAGACATAGCAGTGAGTTTGAATTGAAAATTTGTACCTTTAGCAATTCCTAAATATGTAGATTCTGCTTTGCAGATAGTGAATTCTCAGGGTTGCTGCCTGAAATTGTAGATGCCTGCATATGTTGTCACACCAGGGAATTGTCATCACCTCATTCCAAAGCAGGTGCTTGTAGTACTTGAAGTGATTTGCATCTTGCGGTGCCCATTTCTGTTAGCTGAAAGGAAGCCTAAGGCTTACAGGTGGTCACCTGGGATGTATTACAGAACTCTAAAAGTATTTAAGATGAATTCCAGCACGCTTATCTTCTCCTAGGAAGCACCTAAAATGGAGGTACACCGGTTTTTGATGTTCAAGATACTCTGCTTAATGGAGATTGCCTACATAAGATAATTGTGAAAAAAGATCTGCTTTTGTCATTAATCAAACTTCCTCCTGAAGTTAACATACAATTTCATATAGTGGGCTGTAGCAAACCATGGTATAAGGTGAGAGGGATTGACCCTCACAATTTATTTGCTGCTTAGAAGCCACACACTGTGCTCCCCCTCAAGCATTGCAGTTATCCTCTTCCTTTGCCTGGCTACCAATCGCTTACTGTTCTTTCTGATATGACTTGCGCAGAAGACTGTTTTGTAACATCTTTCCATGAAACTCTAGAATGTCAATGCTTGCTCCAGGAAAAGGTGAGTTAATATGTGTTTTTGTGTGCCTTGATAGTTGCCATGCTTAATCAATAGTATAAAGGATGTCTTTATTGACACAGAGCTTTCCAAAAGTGTTCTTTCCGCTGTTAGTGAGATGTTGCTTAATAGAGCTGGCTTAATCTTGCCACACTGAGTTTTGCATTGTTTGCATTGCATTGGTTGGTTACCTCTTTCTGTTAACTTTCCATGTACAATTTAATTAGGTTGTGAATAATAGCGCATATTATCAGATTGTATGGCATTATTAACTTCAGTGAAGTGTTGTGTGATGAACTAGCTAAAGATCTGGACAATAATTTATACATTCTTCATATTTAATTGTCTCTGTGCATTTTGGATGAAGATAACTGCCAGCATATATGATTGCAAGTCTGTTGCTGAAAGAGGTGTGTCTGTTTATGCCAGTGAGGTGCTTGACTGTTGGTCATGGTAATTACTTAGTTACCAGCTGGGTTTAAACCACGACAAGATACAATAGAGATCAAACTTTTTTTCCATACAGAATACTTTTATTATCCCGGAAGCATACCTCTTGTCTTTTCATGTGAAGATGCTAAGCAAGAGTATGATATTTCAGAGCTGGAAACCCGAGTGAAAAAGCATAATGCTTTATTTCTGTGAATAATTTGTATGTATTAATTTCTCATGAGCTATGAACATTGTTCTCAGGTGTCCTATCATACAACTGAATTATGACTTGTTTTGGCCAAAACCCAACAAAAACTCCTTTAGAATGGCTGTAATGCTCATGCTTGCTAGTTGTATAAGAAAAATGGTATGGTTGTCCTTTTCCGATTAAATATTTCATGGAATAAATTAATCTAATGCATATGTGAATAATAAGGAAAATGATAAATATGCCAACAATATCTAGTTTTAAAGCTGGCTTTCTTATGTATCTGACAATTGAAGTATGTCTAGTCTGATCTCATAAAGCAAATAAAATGTACGTATCAATAGGAATAAATGTATCAAAAATGTATTCAGATGGAAGTTGGCTTTTAATACTGAATGGTAATCCATCATTTTCCTACTCAATTCAGTTCATGCTTCTCATTGAAAGGTGTATGCACTATGACACAACCTGTTGTGACTCCACAACAAAATGTTGCAATTCATATTGGTCAAAGTATGTAGTATTTCAGAGCTATGCATAATTTGTGATTGCAACAGTCCCAAATAGGATACAAGCAATGGGAGCGCATAAAATGTGCTCAGTGTTTCCATCTCATTCATAATTTTGACTCAGCAGTTCCAGCTGATTATTAATAGTTTCTCCAACAAGCCTGGCTTGACTGAGTGAATTCACTATAACGTACTCAGTGGTTTCATTAACCTTGGCCTATGCAAAAATGACTGTCTAAATTGGATTCACTGCACTAATCTTGGTGCCTGTGCTAGTGTTTATTGCATCAAGCAACAAAATAAGCAAGAAACAAAGTGGTAAAAAATATTATTTAAACTGGAAGTGAGGCAGAATTCATTAAAAAGAGAATATGCACCATGCTCATTATAGGATTTGCTAATGCTTGCAAGTTCTTCCAGCTAAATTTAAGGTATGCAAATGATTATTTACAAGCAGTTATTATCGACAATACTAGTAACTTCAATATTAGTAATAATAGTGATCTGGACTAATTAACTGTTTGGAATTGGATTTTGTAATATGTGCAAGTTTTCTCAGTTTTATGGGAACTAAACAAAACCTGCCCCATTGGCTGACACAAAACTCTGTTCATGGACTATGATTCTGAGTTTGGAGACAAGATTTGAACCAGAATAAAGAAGTGGTTGAGAAGGGTTCTGCTTGTGCCAATGAAATGGATGGAGGAATAAAGTCAACATAAATGTGTTCAGCATGTTTTCTCTGTTCATATGGAACCAGTACATTCTGATTGAGTGTAAAAGGCGGTTTGAGAGTTCTGTACTGGAAATGCTATATTTTGATGGTTCCAAATGATCTGGGAAGTGATGTTCTTATGTTGGTTCTTTTTTGGTTTTCTGATTAGAAAGAAAAAAAACTTTGATTTACAGGCAAGATTTCTTTTTTATTCCTTCATGGCTGGGGTGAAAAAAAAATAAAAGAACTCTAGACCTGTCTATAAACAGAAAGTAGAAGGCAAGTTCATGGGAGCACAGAAATGGGGATCTCCGGGCTTTTAACAAAGACCTATTCAAAATGGTTTAAGGATGGCAATATTGTGCGTTAGCCTGCAGATTCCTTGGAACCTTGTTCTGTCTGTTTGGGCAGTAAGGTACCATGCACGTGAGCCCTATGGAAGACATAAAAATAAGTGTGAATGATAGCAATGCAGATAGTATTACTTCTTATAAATAAAAATTAATGCTAATTAATGTTGACTTTGTGTGTTGTGGCTTGGATGAAACTCTGGCAGGAATTGGCAGACATGCTGATATGAAATCTCCACCCACAAAGATCTGCTGAAAGAGCAGTATCTGGTGTAAGGGCATCTGCCCTTGTAAGTGCAAAGAATACAAAGTTTTTCTAATGACTTTTCTTCTTTCCTTTTTTTTTTTTTCCCCTTTGTAGTGTTCCCTCCCTCCTTACACTCTCCACTCCCCCACCCCCAGGCTTACAGCTTTAGAGTCTGTCTGCATGCAAGGGTCTCTAGGAACTGCAGACATGGAACAAACGCAATATCAGATCATGTTCCTTATGTAAGCTTATACATAGTATTTCATGTTAACTGAAAATGGCACATGTGATATAATGTTCTCCTATAATACCCATATGAACATGTAGATGCTGATGCACTTGTTCAGGGCAGGCAATGCTCTTTCCTGAATAGGGTGGGGGGCAGCTAAGCCCTGCTGTGGTGGCTGTGCCACAAGATGCAGGAATGCATGCCACACAAACTGGTGCCAATAGGGATGCTGGCGCCTCCTCAGCAGTCCTTAGTAAATCTGTATCTGTATGTGTGCCTGCACATATGCATACTATTTTTCCTCTGCCGCTTCCCTCCCACTCTGAGCTGCCTTCCTTTCTGTGCTGCCCTCAAGCCAGGAGGTCAGTGCTACCACTTCTTTTTCATCAGTCATGCTTTTCTTTCTATATTTTCTCCTCTGATTATTACTTACCCTCTTCCCAGTGGAGGGGCAGCAAGCGCCGTTTGGCTGATTTGATGTTTTTCTGGGAAGGAAAGGATAAGACTTAGAAAAATAGGATACTGATTTTTGCCTTAAGGCAAAATGTGTAGGGGGGACACATTCTTTTTCTTGAGGGAGGAGATTTTTGTTACCAGGGAGGGAATTTCCACTAACAGAGCAGTTTTATCTGCGTTCCCTCTGAGACAGAGGAGCCAAGAGCCTGTGTGCTGCTGATATTATGGAGGATCTTGGGCTGAATGACCAGTTGCCATCACAAAATAATCCAGCTTCCTAGAGGGAGAGAAAGTGGTTACGTGTGGCCTTGCAAACAAGAAGAAAAAGGAGAGGAGGAAATGCCTGGTTGCTCCTGGCTTGGCAGGAAGAGTTGCAGGGTCCCTGGCCACTGCATAACTACCAGACACCCTTGCTAAGAGCTGTAGACCAGGCCATTTGCTAGAGCAGCTCTGTGACTCCATCAGCTGCCTTGCAGGGGATATATGCTAGAGAAAACTGGGCCTATGGAGCTGTGTTAGCTGGCTTTTCAAAGGTAAGACTTTCAGCTTTCTTGTTTGTTTGTTCACTTCCCACTGGGGGATCAGTTTTATGTTGAGATGACTTGACTCGATACACACCTCCTTAGCAAATATGTTGATTCAATGTTTAGAGGATCATGTTTCTTTGTGGTGCAGAGTTATTTATTACAGTATTTGTGGTAGGCTGATGACACTCTTGTGATGATCAAAAAGAGTTAGTTGTGTAGTTTTTTTAGGAATGTGTTAAACCAGTTCTGTCAAAATAGAGCAAAAAAACCCCAGCCAGTAATTGTTGAGACAGTTGAACAATTCCCCAGAATTTCTGAAAAAATTGTAGGTAATGATTTGACTGAATCTGTGTGGGGACTTATACTTCTACATTTCTGAAGCTGAGCGTAGTGTACTTGTTTTGTATAAGTCTGGAATCTGAAAAAACTAGAATTTTTCCCTGCCAAAAATGTCTTCATAAAGTAGGCTGCTTTTAAATGTTCAGATTTCATCTGCTGAACTGCTCTGGCAGGAGTGAAACATTAGGATAGCAAAAATAGACTACACCTTTCTTCCTAAACTGAGGAAGCTGGTAGGAAGGTGGGCAGGAACCAGGGAGATGGCACAGGTTCTGCCAGTTCAGTGGAAGGTTATTAAGTGGAAATCCTCACATACCAGCCTCGGACTGATCTTACTTAACATTTTCATTAACGCCTTGGGTGTAGTAGGTTGGAAGCCACTGATGAAATTCTCTGCTGACACAAGGTGAGGTGGCATTGTCAGTGTAGAGATAATGTCCAGTTCTTCCCAAACTGGGAGTGTGAGGGCAGGAACAATGAAGCAAACTGAAAGTTTAATAGCTGAGGGCTTCTGCTTTTAGTAGAAATTGTTGGTCCCTGCAAGCATGAGGTGGGAAAGAATGTGGTAGAGAAAGATTTGGATATGCTAATTGACTACAGAATAACTGTGAGCTGCTGGTGTAATCTGGGAAAAGCCAAATAGAAATAGAGTGGTCATTAATGGATAAGGTTTGTAATTAGGAGGTTACTAAAAATGAGATTCTTAATAACCTCCCAGCCGGAGTAGGAAAGGCAGCAGACCTGACTGGAGCTTCGTGAACTGATGAACAGGGCTTCTGACGCAGGAGCTAACAGTATCAGGGAAGAGTGTAATGACACAAGGCCAACCCAGACCTTATTTCCAATGCAAGAGGTGTGTGTTGTTTATTTAGCTATACAGTGCTATACAGAGAAAGGGAAATTGTTGTAGGCATTGCTGATTAAAATTCTGAAATCCAATAAATAAATTTAATATTGAATGATGATGTACCATTTTATTCCTCTTAATTTTCATTAATTTCTCCATGTATGACATATTCTAGACTTTATAGAACTCATTATTTGTAATTGGCCTTGTGTCAACAAGATCAGATTGTCTGCCATTAGTGACAGTTGGCTTAATTTAATAATAGTACTTAGCAGTTATGTAGTGCTTTAAATTTTCAAATCCCTATTCAAATATTAGTTAATTAGTCATCACATCAACTACTTTAAATATTATCAGGTCTTTTATAAAGATGGGTAAATAGCTGTTTCAGAGATGAGAAAATTGAGACACAGATGGGCACAGTTACACCTCTGAGTACCTTTATATATAGGCATTTCAAATGTACCTATCATTTCAAGGTCTAACAAGTCTTGTTAGACCTTCTTCAGTGCCCACTAAAGCCAATGGAAATCATTCTAGCAACTTCAAAGGTTCCACTTGCTGCCAAATTGGATTATCCTGCAAAGGCCAGCTTCCTAATATTACCTAGCCACTATAGTGCACTTTGAGACCAGTCGATGAAAAACACATCTGCCCTGGCAGTCAGCACTCTTAGTGTTGGTGTAGTGGATGAACAGAAGCGCTCAGAAATGATAAGGTTTGCTCAGTTGCTCAGTGAGTTCCTGAGGTGATGCTCTGGAACTTTTGAGTGCTCTGTTTTCTAGAAAAGTTATTTAGGAGCTTTAAAATATTGATAATCTGAGGATAAGATTTTCAGAAGTTTCTAGGTAAGCATCACCTGTTGTTTTTTGGAAGGAGTACCTAGGTATTTTGACAGTCCCAGCATATATTTCTTAGTCTATTTAGGCATCCACATGACTTTCAAAACATAGCTCTGCATTTCAGTGGTACATGAGAGTTAAAACTCAGGAAAACCTCAACAGAGACTTGTCTGAAAAATCCAAGACTCAACAATGTGTTTTTTTATGTTGCTTTTTAAAACGTGAAGTCCTGTGGAGAAGAAAAAAGGAGAAGACAGACAAGAAATCTTAGCCTCAAGTGTGGTGTTAAAGGATCTTGGAAATCCTTTATCTAGGAAGTGGCAGGCAGCTTTGTAGTGTCAACTAAATGTGACATACCTAGTCAAACTTTGACCAATTATGTGCAGTCTGATGGTTTAGCTGTGTTCCTTGAAAGATGGAAATAACCCTTCACAGACTGAAGAATGTGTTGTCATGTGTATTAATTCTGAGGTATCATTCCCTGAGCAGTTACTATGCTTTGCATAAGAACTATCTGTTTCTGCAAATGTTCCCGCCCTTAAACTTGTTGGGATTTGTGACAGATAGCATAAACCAAGTGAAAGATCATATGAAAATCAGACTTTTATCAAAATATGATATGAATTTTTTTCTTTTAATGTTAATGTTAATGTTTGCTTTAATCCTATTAGTCAATAATGCAGTATGCCCCAAGCTTTGAAAAATAATCATAAATGTTGGAAAGCAGCAGACAGCATTTTCCTCACTGTCCTACCACATGCTTTTAAAAGCATGGAAATATTGCAGTAGCAAGAACATACAGAACAATCTTCTCTTTGCGTCAAAACCCTATGCTATGCTCACAACTAAAGCTTTTCATGTTTGTTACTTGTTACTCAACAGTGATCATGAAATGACAGACATTGTAAGGTAGACCCCTCCTTAGGCTTATGTCTGTAAAGAAAAAGTGATGAGAAAGAAACATGTTCCTCCACATGCTTCAAGATGTCAGACATTATTTGGGCATTGCAGTCAAACCAGTGTGTTTACATCAGATCAAAGAGGTGAAATGAGCCAGAGAGATGAAGTCTGCTGAACCAAGCTCTTTCTATCTGCTGGCATGTTAGTGGCATATGTTTTCAAGCTTTAGACTCAGCAATGTGATCAATACTAATGCAATAACAAATGACAGCTGTTGGACTCAGTCTCTGTTTTCAGCTACCCTTCAACATATAAGGGGTTGTTTCTTTCTGACCTTGTTAAGAGCCATAGCTCTGGTTAGCCGCATCTTCCAAAAAAATGAAATCTGAATTGGATCCAGGGTGCGTATGGCCACTGGCACCAGACTCCAGCATGTGAGCAGAGGGAGGCCTGGCTCCCCTCACCAGCATGGCTGCTTCCTCCCCAGGGCAGCTGTTTTCCCTGTTTCGTTTTACTGCTGGCTACAGTGTTTGTGCAAATTGGTTGGTGTTCAGGAGGGTGTTGTGTTTGTGCAGTGAAAATCCAAGATATCAGATGTGTTCCTTTGTGTCTGATAGAAGAGCGGCAACAATGGTCTGGCCATGCTGGCAGTTTTATTGGCTGCTCTACCACTTTCATGACTGTTCTCCTTGGCCTGAGCCCTTGAAGGGGAGGTATGCCTTCATCCTTTCAGTTCTACTCAATACCAAAATTCCTCTAGATACCTTTACATTCTCTCCTCCCAAATTATATCCATCCAAGTAATTTTGCTGAATGGCTTGAGAAAAAATTAGAGCAAGGTTTCATTTTCTCACTCTGATTCTGCTTTTGTTAGCCATGTGGGATTTGTTTTATTTCCTTATGTGTTTTCTCTATTAGCAATGTTGTTGCTTTTTTAGTAAAGGGCATTTAGAATGCGACTCTCCCACGTCACCTAGATACAATGTGTGTTTCAGACCACAATCTTTTTCCCCCCACTTTCACTTCTTTCTTGTGTTCCTGTACCTGTGATAAAAGTCCTGACAAAATACCAGCAAGCAATTACAGTGGAATTACATTTTTATTTTGTCAATGTAATGGGCTGTGTATGATCTGAGGGAAAATCATGGCTTTGGTTCATGGCTAGGGCACAAGAGTTTTTCTTAATATGAATTCTTAGTTCTCCCACTCTTTGGCCTAAGCACATCATTCAACTTTGAGTTCCAGTTATCCAACATGCAACCTCAGGATAATGGTAAGGATCCACACGTTTCCTAAAGCTTAGAATGAAAGTGCAATAGGTGGCTCCTTTTCCAAAATGAGAAGGAGGTCCCAATCATCTGATGTTTCTAATGACCAGACTTATGCTGTTAAAAATGGTTGAAATAAGATTTGGTCTCATAATAGAAATGAAGTCATGTCATTGATGAAGGAGATGCATAAAAAGTCAGGTGGAGATTCTGTCCTAGAAAATTGTGAAGTTAGCCAAATTGCTTTTAAAAAAATTGGCTATTATTCCAAATTGTGCAAAAACTGTAAATGGATAATAATTTGTAGGATTGCTTGAAATGAAGCTTGCTAAGGGCACTCTCAGGCTGTCTCCTATAGTCCAGCAAATTTCTTATTAAGAAAATGAATGGGAGTTTATTGAAATTACTGGGTTGTAGTCATCAGTTCTTTCTTTTCTGGTAGTCCTTCAATTCCTCTCCGTATAACGCCTGAAGCCATACTTAGGTTTCACAAATCTAGATACACAGAGAGAGAAATGAGATTATTGTGCTAAAGATCACCATTTCCCTGGACTACAGAAAAAAATCATATGCACATACCCATGCTCTGAAATGCATACACATAGAGAAAGAAAAGATGGCAGCCTACTGTAAATTAGTGTAGCTTAATTGAAGTCAATCAAACTGCTAATTTGATTTAGTCAAACTGTACTAATTTACACTGGCAGCTGAGATTTTGGCCCTTACTGTTTATAGCTTTCAAATATATGGAGCCAGTTGATTGCTAAACTGTTTATTGGGTGTGGTTCCAGGATTACAACAGTAATTATTTTACTGAAACCCTTTATTTTCAAAAATGCATGTTTCAGATTTACATAATAGGACTAGACAATGACTAAGGGGCAAATTATACCAAGATTATTGCATGCACTTACGCATGTGTTATGTTTTTATGACTCAGAATGGAGCTTGTTTGTGTTCCACCTTTGGACAGAGGTGTCTTTGGTTGGGGGGGGAAACATTGTAGAGCACAAGAATTACAAAAGAGTCTCAGCCTGTGGAATTCTGTGCCAAGACATGATGCTAGACGATAAAATGTTACTTAAGTGTGAAGGTGGGGGACTTGGTTATGAAATGCCAAACGGTTTTCCACAGCTCTGCTCCCTCAATATGGCATTTATTCCACCCTGAGAAATGAGGCCTTCAGTGCTGATCCTGACTGTGAAACACCTCTTCTCTTTGCTACCTGATTCCAAGTGCTGGCACAGGAGTATTTGGAATTCAGAATGGTATTTTGGGTGGTGTTTGCCTGGAATTACCCACTCTCCGCACCTTTCTCCATGCCAAAGGATGGTGATGATAAGGACAGTGGCACAGTGCTTTGAACAAGCTTTGTGATATTGTTTTTCCTCCATTTCCTTTGGTGTGCTTCACAGAATAGTTTGCATCCATTTGATATGCAGGAAAGCTGCCAGCAATCTTATGTCTGCAGAACCATTGCAGCAAGAAGAGCTTCAGTTCAGCAGTGGTGCCTACATTGGGACTGACAGAGCCCACCACTCCTCCCTGCAGGATGATTTGGCTTAGTCCTTTCTTTCCCGGTGGAGCCTTGTCAATCAGCAAGCCAGTTACTACTAGGTTTGATGGATGCTGATGGTGGTGAGGACGCTTTCATGTAGGTTGGATACTTGAATGAACCTGTTCAGCCTGGTCGTTGGTAGGATCTGCAGTCTGAAGGAGAAAACCTTTAGATTCTTATCTCTTGAGCTGTGCAGCCTCTCTCCTGGCTTCTTGGTGTTTACAATAATTACCTTAACAAAATAGATTATCATCTGCTTGCTGTCAAGTGTGCAAAATGGTTGTTGGAGGGTTCAAGACTGCAAGATTTGCTTTCTTGCAGCCAGAAAATAAATTAGTGAAAACATTGCTCCACTAATCCCCAGCCCTGACCTCTTTAATGGATCCTCAAAACTAAATGCATATAAATAATTATCCAGGTTTTGTAAACAGCGTGAAGTAGAAAGATACAACCCACTCTGGGATCACCAACTTTGACAGCAACTCTTTAAAAAAGAAGTGTCTGTGAAACAGCTTACTGTAACTCTTATAAGTTTGCAAAATGACCTCAATCTTCATAACTGCTTGTTAAAGGATTTTCTAAAAAGAGCAGCAACACCTGGAGACTCATTTATCACTGTCTCTGCCTACTGGCGATCCCACCTACACACTGAAGAATGACTGCTAACATAATATTTATGCAATAAACCAGCTGAAATGTGTAAAAAGAAAAGCCTTCAGTAGGTATGATAGAGATTAAAGAAGCATTTGAAGTCATTGGTTATTTTCTGCTGATAAACAGGGAGGATTCTTTTGGTTTCATGGTACAGCTCCCTTGAAAAGAAAAAAACTTTCTGGTATCCATTCTGACACAGGAAGGCCAGCTAAGAACAAACAAGTTTTCCTATTATGAAAAAAGTCTTTTTTTCCCCCTCATCTTCATGCTTGTAAACTATGCTGTCATCTTCTGCAACTCAAATCTATTGAGCAGGGCCATTCTGAAAAATCTCTTGAAGCCATTTATTCTTTTTGAGCCTCTTTAATGATGTCCAAAAGCTTCTGCCTTGCAAAGACCAGCCTGATAATACCTAGAGATGTTAAACTTCTCTAACTGAAAAATGCTGTGAAGACTCCACCTAAAACCCAGGTTTGTAAAGTGTCCAGTAATAGAGGTGCAAAGCTTATAGAGGAATCAAAGCCAGAGGCAGAACTGGAGCCTTGGAGGTGCATTAGTAAGCACAGGCTCAGCCTAAACCCTCCAGAGTTGAGTGGAATGACCTTGTATTAACTTCAGACAATCCAGCAGCTTTGGTCGTGAGCATCAATTGGGCCTGTAAAGCGGTTCTGAGTTTGTGTTTACAGACATAAGGACTCTCTCCTTAGGCTTCAGGCTCTCCTCTGCAGTGGTCCTGTGTGTTGAAATTCAGGAACGGCCATGAAAACCAGATTTTATCTTAGATCTCCAGGTCATTATCCCATGGAGTTCTTACACAATAAAAGTCCGTTAGTGGTAGTACAAATATACAGTAGCCATGTTGGTCAGTATAAATGAAGAGGACTATCACTTCAGATCATATTGGTCAGTCTAAATTATGTTGATCAGTCTAAATAAAAACGACCATCTCTTCAGATCTAGGAAGCTTGGCACCACTGGACTAGCACTTTAAAAACATGTATGATAATTCTGTTGGGTCATACATTCATGTACAGTGCAAGTAAAAAGATTGTACAAAGAAGGAGCAATTTGTATACAGATGGTCAGCAAAAAATAGCTCTGTCAGAGCACAGGGAACATAGCCACCAAGGATGAGCTGAGAGGCACAGTCCCCATGGCCTCATGGAAGTATTAGTGACTGACCACATGGCCGATATGCAAGTATGTTGTAGTTAGCAAGAGTGCTTACTGGATGGGATGATCTGTCTTCTGTGCGTATCCTCTCCCTGTCCACCAATTTAGTTCAAAACAAAACAACAAGAACAAAACAACTAAAACCACAATAACGAGCCAAACAAAAGAAAGCAAAAAAAAACTAAAAACCAAACAAAACCCAATCCAAAACCACACATGACACGCAGAAGTAACATGTTGGATATCTCCAATACCTCTGCATCAAGGCTTTGACCAGATATTGTTTGCCCTTTAGTTGTGTTACTTCAGCAAAGAACATCACCAAGTCATCAGTTCACATGAGTAAGTACCTGGGAAATACTTCTTCAGAAAAAAGCCTGGCAGGCTGTAGTAGATCACAAGTGTGAACATGATTTGGGAATGCTGTTTAAAATAAATAAATAAATAAATAAAATTGCCAGCCTGGGACATACAACAGGAATGTAGCTGACAAGACACATGAAGTAATCCTGCTTCACTCAATGCTGATAAGGCATCAACTGGAGCACTGGATCCGATTTTGGGCTGTGCCTTTCTAATAGGGTGTGAGCTCATTGGAGAGAATCCAAAGTGAACAAGGGAATGGTCAAAAGTCTGGAAAATCTAATGGTAAGGAGAGATTGAATGAATTGGCATTTTTTTGGCCTGAAGAATGGAGGATTTCAAAGGGAGAAAGATTTAATAAGGGTCCTCAAATATATGAAAAGTTCTGGCAAAGAGAGGACTAATCAGAAGATAATTGTATCTAATATAATCCTGGCTCTAATTGCAGTATGTCAGACAATAGGGTAGATATTCAGGAATAATTTGTAGTGATAAGGATAGTGATTGCCTGGAGAAGTAGGAGAGTTTCTATGAGTCGAAATATTTTAGAAAATGTAGGTAAATATCTGTGAAGAATGATGTAGGAGCAGATGATTTTGCCTTGAGGAACCAAAATGAACAAGTTTATTGGATTCTCTTTAGTGGTGTTTTTTTTCTTCTAGTATTTTATGGGGAAAAGGAAACAATAGAGATAATAACAAGACTGCCAAAGGCTTATGATGCCTTTTGAATTTTAAGGTGCGATTCTAACATGATGCTATGTATATAGATAGCTTCATCATCATGTAACATGATGGCAATCCACGTAGATCTATCTCACTGGTATACCCGACTGTCTATATGAGTTGTTAAAAGAGGAGTACCACGGGGTGGTACCTGCACAGCACAGAAGCTGTCATAGCAGCCTTCAAATATCTGAAGGAGGCCTACAAGGATAGTGGAGAGGGACTCTTTATTAGGGACTGTAGTGATAGGACAAGGGGAAATAGGTTTAAACTTAGGGGAAGTTCAAGTTAGCTATAAGGAAGAAGTTCTTTACTGTGAGGCTGGTGAGGCACTGGAACAGGCTGCCCAAAGAAATTGTGAATGCTCCATCCCTGGCAGTATTCAAGGCCAGGTTGGGCAGAGCCTTGGGTGACATGGTCTAGCGTAAGTCATCCTGCTCATGGCAGGGAGGTTGAAACTAGATGATTTTAAGATCCTTTCCAATCCTAACTATTGTATGATTCTATGTGGTATGGGTTAATCTTGGAATGTCGCAGCACAGCCAGTTTTGTCTAGAGCATATCTCCACGTGGTACAACTCACAGGATTTTCTTTTTCCTTGTAAAAATATAAATAAGTATTTAATTGGAACTGCTAGAGAAGAGGTTGGCTAGATAGAGGCTATATGCTATGCATAAGATGCTACTTGCAAATGCTACTTGTAACTTGCAGTAACTGGTAGAAGCCATCAATTTAATCCTTAGTGTCAGCAAATAAGAGAAAAAACAGAACCTGAAACTAAGCAAGCTTCTTAGTTGGCATTTAGCTAAGATTTGGAACACTATCTTCACCTTTTTCTTTTTCTTCTTTTTTTTTTTTTTTTTTAAGAGGAAGGGCAAGAATGGGAGAAAGAAGGTGATAAAAGGTTTTAATTAAAACAAATGGAGATTTGACTTTTCTGGGAATTTTCATGTTTCGCAAAAAAAATGGCTAGAAATTTGAGAGTTTTGGTTTTCAGATAATAACAGCAAGTTGACTGCACATAGAAAATGTTATGTCAGGACTGTTGTGAGTCCTTGGGGAATGTGAGAGCAGGTATCTCGTATCTCATATGCCCTATTATATGTTGGAGTTAAGGTTTCTGGCCAAATATTTCTCTCCTATGATGAACTACTGTATCTTAGCAGGAAGTGAAACCATCAGGTGTTAAAAGAGAGGGAGCTTGGCTGGACAGTCTGTTTAATACAGGAAAATGCATATAGCTACCAGGAAATATAACCATTAGGCTATATGTTGAAGGTTTTTTGAAAGATGTTATTTCCTGTAAGGAAAACAATTCTCTATTTGAGAAAAAAAGGTGCAGATGGTGTGGATAGTTTGTAGGGCAAAAGGCTGCTCCTGCATCTCTGACAACTCTAGTTTTCTTTGGAGACAGTAAAATGTGCATGGTACTGCACAACAGTTGTCAACCTTTATCCATTTTGAAGAGCATACAGAGATGAGAGTGAGCTGTCTGATTTTTCCTTTTTTTTTTTTCTTTAAATCATTCTGTACCACATGCTATGGACAGTGGGAAATGACAGGGTATCTTCTTTAGATCTCTATTTTGCTGTGCTGAAGAGATACATTTGCCTAGTCTAACAGAAAATGTCAGATGGGTTACACTATTATGTGGGATCCTGTGGGGGGTTGACCCTGGCCAGCAGCTCAACACGCACTCAACGTCTTACTCACCCCTCTCTCCTGTGTGATGGGGAGAAAAAAGAAGGAAGGTGAAAAGACTTGTACATCAAGCTAATGACATCTTAATATGGAAAGCAAAAGCTAAGTGTGAAAGCAAAGGAAAATGGAATTCATTTACTGCTTCCCATCAGCAGGCAGATGTCCAGTCTTCTCTTCCTGGGAAGCAGGGCCTTAGCACAAGTAACAGTTGCTTGAGAAGGCAAGTGCCATAATTATGAACAGCCCACTTTCTTCTCCTTTTCCCTAAAGTTTTGTTGCTGAACATGATGTTATACAGTAGGGACCATTCTTTTGGTCAGCTGACATCAGCTTTCCTGGCTATACCCCCTCCCAGCTCTTGCCCACCCGCAGTTTGCTTGCTTTGTGGGGATGAAAGAAAGTCTTGATGCTGTGTAAACACTGTTTAGCAACCAAAACATTGGTGCATTATCAACAATTTTAGCTGTTGATAATGCAACAACATCATTGATTGTATCTGTTGTTGATAATGCAACAACAGATGCAAAAGCATGGCACCATGTGGGCCACTGTGGAGGAAGTTAACTCCATCCTAGCCAGACCCAGTACAGATCCCAAGAAGAATACTGGTCCTGTGGCTACACAGCTCCTTGCAGTGTTTGCGTCTGTGTTTTAGTTGTTTGATATCATACTTCCACCTTTTTGCTGTGGGTGGAGGGGCATTGTGTGCTAAAAATCTACACTAAGAGTTGCATGTACAAAACACATTTGCAGGAAGCTGTAAATGTGATGAAATGACAGAGACAAAAAAACCAAACCCAACAAAATCAAAACAACCTGCTGCAGACTTGCCCTTTAAATAAACAATTGGGAAATGCCAGATACTGAAACACTCTTAATTTCTTCAGAGATTATCATAACTTTTTAATGAAGTGATTCGATATTGTTAAAAAAATAAAATCCAATGAAACTGTTCATCTTGCTATTCCCACTATGCAAAAGGAGAAAGGAGCTTAGTTTTAACTTCGGTTTCTCTAGCAACACTGCTGGCTTTTCAAATTGCTTGAGATCTGAACATAATGAAAGACAATTATCCAAAAGGAAGCAAAAGCATTCCAGGAAGGGTAATGAGTATATGTTTCCACTCCTATGGCAAGATGGAGGTGCATTCAGACTGCAGCAATGTTGTAATGTTAGCCTCTATAATTAAGTTGTTATGGTGTCAAATGTAAGGAGTTACTGTTTTGACCTTTCTGAACCAACTTGACTACTAGGCTGAGATTAACCAATTTATCATATTGTGCCAAAACCCAGCAGAAATAGCCATCTTTTGTCCAAGAGGCAGGTTTAAGTAAAACATCAGAGGATTTCAAATGCTATTTTCTTTCAGTTATCCTAACTTTTCAATGAAGGTACAGCATATATTTTAGCATTTGTCTACAGTTTTTGAAAATCAAATACATTTCAATAAAATCTAAGACCTACACATGTTATGGAGGTAAAGGCTGGCTGATTCTTAAGGAGCCAATGTGGGACTTAAAAGCCTCAGGTTTCGTTCTTTGCCACAGCCTTCACTAGTGAGCTTTGTCACAGAATTTAATTTTCCTGTTCCTCTGTGCTCCGTTTGTAGTTGGGATAACAGCTTTTTGTTGCCTCACAATCATCACTACCTGAATGTTTCATGGGATGCTGACTAGCAAATCCCACTTGTTCCCCTGAAACTGCCACATTCCATGTAGATGTCTAAACACTGGAAAGATTTGAAGATCATAATTGTCTGTGTGACAAAATGGGATCCTTCTTTTAGAGCAATTTTAGTTTGATAATTGGCCTTCTTTTTATTGCAGGATTTACAATTTGCAGCAATAACAATGGGTATTCTCAGGCCATTATTTTTGATGGGAGTATAAATGGGGATTTAATTTTTATCTCATAATGAAATGATGAGAGATATACATAAACATATAGTAACACATTAAAAATTCCCACAGAATTGTAAGTCAAGCATCACCTAGAAGAGGCCGGGAGACTGAGCTACCATGTTATTACAGGCAGACCTGATAATGACACAGACAATTAAGACTGACTAACTTTTTCATTATGTGACTTTTATTGCAATTGCTGATAACATTGCCAAAGTTTAAACTACCTGGGCTTGAATTTTCCATGCCAGCTATTTGGCAAAGGTAGATTGTTGTTATTTTTGAGGAGCTCTTAGTGAAAAATGGTTCAACTATTTCTAAGAATGACATTAGGAGGAAAATATACTGTTTTTTCCACAGAGTCCTTTGCTTTTGAGCAAAGGCTTGAATCTTAACTTGGGAAGCTGGATTGATCTGAGATGTATTAAAAAGATGGAGTGCTGCAAATTTAAGTGTCGAGAATTTGCAGCATGTTTGAGTAAGGGCTGTCAGTGTACTGCTACAGCAGGATCATGATGTTCATTCAGAAGTAATTTCTAATCACATGATTGCATGCCGTTCTCTTCTAGTGGGTTTCCATCACATTTAGAACAGAGATGGTACATAGGGCAAGATGTTTAGAGATCCATGCAATTGAATACTGCATTGGAGTAGTCCATATCTCACTAGGAGTTTAGCTTTAAACATTGAAATCTTTGCAAAAATCTGGGAGAATATAGATTATGAGCAGGGAACTTTGAGATATACCAGTCAGTCAGCTCTGGTCTATATGGTAGGGATAAGGCAGCTCTTGCTCAAAGATGCTTTATGATGATGAATTAATCAGCATTTATTTCTTGTTTCAGGTTTCCCCTCTTCCTGCCCTGAAAGCACTTAGATGCTCTAAGAACAAATATGACAGCGAAGCCTGTGAACCCGTTCATGAATGCTGGTTTTAGTGTTGTTTTAAGAGGTTGTGTTTTAAGAGTTATGTGTTTAAGAGGCTGGCAATCCTGGATACTGAATGAGGCAGAGGTCCTGGAGAAAATCACCTGTCATCATGTCATTGCAGAATGAATACATGCAAGGAAGGCTTGTGTGAATTTTCACAAACAACCATAAGCCTTATGCTCTCAATCCTATTAATTTTGGCACCCTGCTTTTTTTTTTTTTTTTTTTTTTATGCATTTTATCATTCATGGTAGGGGGGTTATGTGTAGTTTTCCACATAAAGCTGTACATTAATAAAAATAAAATAAAATAAAAACCTAAAAAGTTCTCTTCAAGTTTAGAATTAATGGAATATTATTAATAAAGCCTCAAATGTGGCTTTTCAGACTGCAAGTAATCCAACTATGGTTAAACTCCACGGGGAGGCAGGGGACAGACTTTCGGGGTGTCTCTACTGATTCCAGGTATTTCATACAGCAGGTTTGTGTTACATTATGTCATGTATTAAGTGTATATTTAGTTATAGTGCCCTTGCTGGTGGATTCCCATTTGTGCAAGATAGGATGAAAAGGGAGAATTATAAGCAGAAGTAAGGTAATATTGTCTGATATGATAGGTAGTTAAGACAGTTCGGTAGCATCACTGTTGTCAAAGTTTTGATAGCTTTTACAAATGAGCAAAGAACAGAGGACAGCTATGGAAAAATATTGTGAAGTAGCCATTGCAGACGTTAGAGATAGCCCCTTAGAAAATCATGGCAATGTGAGGAAGCCCCGAATTACTGCTTTGAAAACTTACCAAGCACAAAGATTCAGTCAGGTCTTCTGGACTAATGGCAGGCAAAGTCCCTCTGCATGTGCATGAGGGTGGTGATAAATCTGTGATGAAGTTTGCACAGGCTGCTAGTACCTTGCTCTATGAAAAAGAAAGGGTATGTGGGAGAAACAACTTCTTTTCTATTTCCTTTTGGAGTTAGCTGGGCTTGACTGTAGCAGGCTAAATCCTTCTGCTGGAATGAAACCTATAATGGTGGCACTACTTTTTGGGAGCAATGATATGACAGTCCTTGAACACTATTGGTTTTGAGGCAGTTTGCCACTGAATTATGTTCCAAGAGAAATGAGGAAGTGCTTGCAAAAAGGTGGGAAGCAGAAAAAAAGAGAAAATATGTGGAAAATGGAACAGATATTGGTCACTGTGAGGTATAAACATAAAAAAGATATGTATGAAAGTAGGAGGAAAAGCAGAATGAGGAGTGTGCCAGGCAGATCTTCAAAGAGTACCATGCATTGTAGAAGATTAGCTTCTGGAGGTAAGTGAAGTAGATCATCTCATTTTATTTACTTTGATGTCTTTCATTCGTGTAGAAAAATGTTGATTTTTCTCTTCCCCTTTTAATTGAACCACCTCTGCAAAAAATACAGGATTAAGTTATATAAATAAGGTCTATTGTAGTCAAACAAGTTTTGTAGACACAAACATTACTTAGAAGCTTACAAAATCTGGAACTGTGAAAGATTCATACATTCTAAGTCAAGACTTTTGCAGTATCTCTTTTGCCTTCTGAATACAAGCTTCATATCCTCTGTGTAGTTTTACTGTGATTATCCTGGAGACAGAAGACTAGCTTTGGTCACTGTCTCAGCTGATGACAAACTTACTTTTTTTAAGCAATCACCTCCACTGTCTGCTCTGCAATAGTTGCAAGTAGCATAAATAGTTTTAATGAGCATTAGCTGCAGCAGTCAGCCCTGAGCATAGGTTACTTGGAACCTCAGAACTTTTTCAGTAGCCCCAGCTATTTCTTTATTGTTCCTCTGTTTTGGGTGGCCTGAGTGAATGAGGCTCATGTCATTGATTATTAGGCACCCGGCACTCATCAATATCAAAGTGATTTAGTTTCCCCTATACTTCAGAGGTCAGCAGCTTTTTCTGCACCCAGAAGGACTGACCAGTAGCTCATGATTTGTATATTAAATTGAGTTGTTCTTGTTCTTGTTCCATAGAAATTGGTGGCTAATTTCCATTTTGACTTTCGTGCATTCAGATGCTCATGTGAAAAAGTTTGTGTTTGGTTTGCTTTTGTGTCCCATATACTAGAGCATATACCATATCGCATATTGCTAGAGCAAACAAAGCATGAGAGCTGCTGCAGGTGACTTCTCACACCACCCTTATGGAGTGTGAGAAGTTGCATATGGAGTTACTTCTCAGAACTACCAGAGGCGCTGAAACTCTTAAGTTTTAGTCCAGTGTGTGTGTGTTTAGGAGTTCAAAGGAGGAAACTGAGGACATGTAGGAGTTGTTTCATAAGTTATTTCAACAATTTTGAGGCTGAAATAGGGGGTAAAGGAGTAAGGGAGGTTTAACTAAAACTAGGCCTCATTTTTTCTTAAAATTTTAAATGCAATCTAATCAAGTGTAATGTTATTAAAAAAAAATCAAACCAAAAAAATGTCATATGGTCATGACAGGTGTAATCAGGTTATTATATTGAATAAGAATTCACTGGAGTAGTTATAGTTAAGAAGAAAGTTCAAGAGCTGGGAGCACAGCTAAGTAGAAAGATGGAAGGAGACACCTCATGTGAAGATACAAGAGAGAAAAGGCAAGGAAATTACAAATTTGTCCATCCACAGTGATGATCTCATACTTTAATAATACATGTAATGTGTCTTTGTTTTTCTCCTCAGATATGTCATCGCTAACAATAGGATGAATGTGGTATCGGTCAACAGGATTGGAAGAGTTGCCATACTTTGTGCCAACACATCTTTGCATATGGCTTATTTGGTAGGAAGATGGGGAATGAAACATTCTGGATCTAATTCACCCGAACTATAAATCTGGTTGACATTAAGTGATTTACAGCATGGCTGTACTTGATTCAGTATAGCTACTGGAAGGAAATTATTTGTTTATTTTAGATTGTTATTTTTTAAGTGCTACAGAAATGTTACAACCTGATCCTGGCAGGAGGAGGGAAAGCATGGATTCCTACTCACAGAAGTCAAATGCCTGGTCTGGTTTTAGTGGGTGCTAACTTGGATTTAATTTCTTAGAAGAAGAAATTCCTTAGTAGCCTAGGTTTGTTCATTGGTTTGCTGAGATGAAAGTTGTTGTTTCGTTTTTCTTTTTTCTCCAGAGGAAATGCTGTCTGCTTTCCTTCTCTAACATGCTCTCCTACATCTTCAAGCAGTTTTTTAATTTCAACCATCTGTTGTTCTGCCACTACCTCAACAGATAAGGGGAGGAAGTGACATTGGATTTTCAGCTATATGTATTTTTTATTAGTATGTCTGTGTAAGCAGCTATTAAAAGCGAGAAAGAATGTGTAAATGTAGAAAGACACTAATCCAGTTTAACTAGGTCACCAAAACAACTGAGTTTCCCCCCAGCCAGAAAACTACCTAGAAGTCCTATCTATTTTTAGAAGGAAAGAAGTTTAAGTTGCTCATGTTTGACTTCCAAAAATGGTAATATCCTGTATTCAAAGAATGGGTCTAAAGATGTTAATTTCTACCCACAAAGGTCCTAGGAACTTGCACAACAGAAACTTCAACTGACGTTAGAATATTTCATGTATGCTACTTTAGTGTCCAAGATTATTTGATTATTATTTCCACAATATATGTTCTCCTTTTAATATTTCCACGTACACATAAAGTACACTTGTAGAATCTCATACTGCCAGGAGGGGAAAATAAATGGAATCAAACAGGTGCATGAGCTCTACGAATAGTCAGGATGTGCATTAGTGCCTTTTGCTTCCTTTGGCTTCCTACTATTTGGTTAGTGCACAGCTCAAGCAACCAAGACACTTGTTTCATCCCTTAAGTCTCATCTGAAGTTGCTAGCTTTTAATTTTACCTAACTCTTGAAAATTCATTCATCTATCTAGTTAGCTCACTGGAGTAATGCATTGATTGGCTGTTGTCTTATGTACAGCAATGGTGACTGTTCATGAAATCAGTGTTAAATAGAGTAAGACCTCTTTATCTCACTCAGACTTCTAGCTGGAAATGCAGCAATCCTTCCTGATGCTGCATGCCCATTCTCCCCATTGACTCTTGTGTAGGTTACAGCTAGATAGTTTGGGGGACTAGTATTAGGAAACAAGTTTAGTAGTTTGGAGTAATGTGTAAAAACTAAATTTTATTTGGGTTTATTTGAGAAAGTCAAAAGGTTTTCCTACCTGGCCCATAGACCAGCCTACTGTTTGTCATCTCGGTTCTTCTGAGGAAAATGCAAGTTAAACAATTTCAGCTGGGATTACTATTAATGTTCCCTATTAGATTGTAAATTCATTGGCTTTGCTTATAGGACTTGGTGAAGGGGGGAGAGGGGCAGGCAGGGCAGAAGACCATACTATTTCAAGGTACCTCACAAAAATCTTTGGAGTTCACTAAACCATATTACCTCACTAAATCTTTGGAGGTGAAGTAAGGTGAACCTCAGAGACCAATTACTTGCATACACAATTAAGGTAAAGTGTTTGCATCCAAAAATAATGTGTGTCATCTGTGGTGACTAGCACAATATACCAATATACATGCAGAGTCAGTTTTGGACATGAGCAACCAGAATAGCCGCTGAAGGCCCCAAAGCCTGGGACATCCCTTCAGGCTGAGTTAAGAAATTATAAGTCATCTAATGTGGGAATGAAAAAAAGGGTAGCTTAGTCTCTGCCTAGAGCCCCAGCAGGTAAATGGTTCTGTATAAATGTCTAGATCAATTAAATTGCTTAACAATAACTATTGTGGCATTGCTGCTTTTGTTAGACTAGAGTCAGTTGTTAAAGTAATGAGCATCACATACAGTTTTAAGTCCTGACATTGTAAATTACCTTTGGTAGCACCCTCAGGCTTGATCCAAAGTGGGGCTTTGATGCTGCAACATTGAGTGTTATATTGCCGAGCTTTTATGTGGCTGGTCCAAGGTAAGCAGACACCTCTGCTAAATGCCTTGGCCCCATACAAGTATGTGGGAAGAGCAAGGCACATCAGGATCAGGCAGTCAGCTTTCTATTAGGAAATGCTGAGGGTACTGTGGGATCTTTACCAGCACGTAGCTACCTGTTACACCCTTTATTCCAAAAACAGAGGTTGTTTCTTCTCCTCTGAAACATGGCAGAAGTGTAGGTGGAGGTGGCCTTTTGAACAGGAGCCTAGTGATTAAAGCACTCCCCCAAGGTTGTGGGAAATCTTGCTCAGTTATTGCTTTTGCCTGAGGGAACTCAAACTCACCTCCCAGCGAGTTTCCTAAATAATGTGTCTATCTGCTCTCTGCAGTGCAGACACTGACCCTGCTGTGGAATTAAAGAATTAAAGAGAACTAAAGCTGAACTAGGCTAGAAACCAAGAATAAGACAGTGCTTCCAAGAAGCATGGTGACTTCCCTCTTCAAGAGCCATTTCCTTCAAAACATCTTTGCCATGCATAGTGTAGGAACCTGACTTCAAGATTTCCTTCTTCATGTAAGAGGAAAGTGAGGGCTTTCATTTCTGGCCACTGAAACAATTTGAGCGAGAGAAAAGATCAGTGTATACTTCAGGGGCTGGGGGGTTTGCATGGCAGATGAATAATGTGCATTTGAACTCTCTGGGGCTGGCTGTGGCATGGTGGTGGCAGAGTGGCCTGACAAATGAACTAAGAATGATATCGCACTTGTATCTAGAAAGAAAACAGTAGCTGCTACTGCACGTTATGTGGTGCCAAGTGTGTAGGGGTGCTCTGCAGACTCTTGACAGATCAAAGCAATGAGGAGAGAGGAACGGAAGAATGATGAATCTTTGGATTTTGCTTGGCTTAAGTAGGAGTTACTCAGTGCTGTACATGCATAAGTAGAGCTTTGTGGCACATGCGTAAGTAGAGCTTTAGGTGTCCTGACAACTTGAAGTTCATATATGGAGGCAACTGTAGAGTCAAGGTAGCAACTGAATTTGGGTTATGGATCCACAGTGTTGGATTTGGTGGAATTCAGGTATTTTGGTCTTTTTTGGATCCATATTTTTGTCCTATATCAGATCATTATAATTACTTCTAGGACTGTGTAAACAAAATGATTATTCCATGAGTAAATTTGTACCATAGTATTTGGGTCGCATAAAGTGGTGTAGACTAACATTTGCTTATGACGCATTTCTGCACACACTCTGGAGTCCTCATAGCAGCAAGTGTTGACAGAAGTAAATGTGAACACAGCAAGGGTCACTAGATGGTCTTGTCTTTGGGCAGTTTTAGCAGCATGATTATGTTTGTAATTCAGTTGATTCAGTAACTTTCAACTCAGAGTCCACTGAAAATTGTACACACTGGTGCCATGAATTCAGCGTTCTGTTCTAGTCACCTGGATGTGTTAATGCACTACCACTTCTTTCAAAGCAATATCTGAAAGGAGCCAAAGTGAAAGCAACAACATCTTAAAAGAGGATTGGCTAGCCACTATATTTAGTGTTGAAGAGTGCTATAGACAAAACCAAACAACAAAGAGTAATTCATACCTTTGGCCATGTGCATATGCCATTATATGGTAACATATCATCAGGTATTTTAGTTCCTAGTACAGTGGGATTTTGCAAAGAAGACAGGTTTAGATTATATTCCAAATACCAGTGCTGTCTGGGAGAAGTATTTCTTCATTTGCAGCAACTAGAAATTTGTACTGATTTTATCAGGTGAAGCCTTTAAAAGGGCCTTTAATGCACAGCTGGCTGAACAATCCTTAACAAGAAGGGCTGAGCAAAAGTAAGAGTATTTTCTCTTTGTAAAAATTTACATTTATTCTTAGCTGGAGAAAAATAACAAATATTCACAAATTCTCAAGGAACGAAAAGTCCACGAAAAGATAGTTCAAAATTTTATGTTGCTGGTAAAAAAAATATTTTTTTTGTGTTCTGAAATGGTACAAGGAAGTCGTAGCACATTCACCAGTCTGGGATCTAACTGACCAAATGTCAGATCTTATGATATAGGCATCCCCACCTGAGTATGTCTCTCTAGGATGCATTTTAGTCACTGTAGAGAAGGAGGCATTTCTAGAATGACATTCATTTCATGCTAAAGCAAACTGTCAAATAGGTCGCATGAATCAACAAGCTGGAAGTGTAGTTGTCTGAAGTTATCTGAGATGAATCCTACCTCTTACGTATTCACTCTTGTCCCATAGCCAGGGAGAAGCACCTCTGCTTTGATGTAGCTGCTGTTATGGCTCCAATAGCTCAGTCAGAGGGAGGGACTATGATTCCTTATTGGAAGTGTTGTCTGACCAAAATTCCAGATCAGTTGCAGCTGAGATAGTGAAGTATAAGGTCATTTTCTCTTGGAAAAATACTCCTAAATCCACTCTATTCCTGTCCCCTTCCCCCCAACTCACTATACTAGCTGTCAGACTATAGACCATTAATGAAGGTCCTGTTTAAACTGTTGCTCTTTGCATTACCTGCTGGGTCACACCATTTTTCCTGTGGTCTTGATGCTCATTATTTATTCATTTTTATTTTTCAGGATAAGAATGAATAGCGAATGAGACAGCTTTGGCAGAAATTTTCTGAGAAACTGTCACTCGTGCTAAAATTCATGAAACCTTTTTGCAAATACTTGGCAATTGTTGAAATAGGAAGGGAAAAAATAGGAGTAATGTGATCTCACAAATCATTGATGAACTAGAGTCAGCATTCTGGACTTGATTTGATTTTTGACCCACACTACCTAGCATCTGCTTGGTTAAAGGCTCAAACTCCCTCTTTCTAGTGATTCTTATGATTCTGAATTAGCAAACAGTTGCCAGGAGCACGCATGTGTGTTTGCATGAGTCTTTGATAACTGTAACCAACGACTGTATTTGAAATATAATATAAGTTCATCAACAAGTAGCCTACTAGTTCTGTTAGCTCCTTTTAACCCAAGAGTTGCTTTCAAAGGTTGGATCTTCTTTAATACAATATTGTGTGTGAGCTTGTAAGTAGCTAGGTGTGAATGCATGCTGGACAGTAACAAGCTTGTGATTATGCCTAACACCCTCGGAATTGTAGCTTTCAATTCACATGAATTAAGACCTTCGATTAAAAATAAGTCCTTAAATTACCTGTACACTGATATTATACAGGCAATTGCAGTAATACTTCTTGTCCAGGCTACAAGACATATGTACCAGGAATACATATGGTACATGTGTCCTGTAAAATTTAATAGTGAAGAGACTACCACCTCCTGGCATTGTAGACAAATAGACAAAAATTGTCCAGCCTGGGTGGCTCAAGTTAGCCAGGGCTATATGTACAGTCTAGACTGCTCTTGATGCAGTGGCAATATTATTAATAGTAATAAAACATGAATGTGTTTTTATAGGATGCTTGTATGTGAAAGCCTTTGGGCATTTAAAAAGTACAACCAAACGTAACAGTTATTTTCCATGAAAAACTGCAACATATCCCAGTGAAATTGGAAACTGGCAAGAGAGCAAAAAATACCTACGAAACACCTAACAAAGTACAAACGATAGAGCAATCGCCCACAATACACTAGATTTCTATACATGCCAATGCCTCCTAGCCATACTGACATCAGAGGGAGATTTTTCACGACATCAATGGGAGAAAGATCAAGCTCAAAGTGAACTGTAGGAGAGGTATTGGTGAGGGAATATGGACAGCTGTGCTTGTGCAGATTAAACTGAAAGATGTATTTCTTGGAGCCAGCTGTAACTGGATTAATGATGTTGGTGCCTTTTAGAATTTAAACTTCCTTTTGCTGGATGAGATGGGAGCCCTTTGTGTTGGCATTTAGACCTAGGCTGAAGACTGAGATCTGTATTTAAAAAGTCCTGTGATGTAAAGGAGTTCTGTACCACCTTTTTATGGTTTTCCTCGATGTTTTGCTATTTGTACACATTCTGGCAAACTCTTGTTATCTCAGCCAAAAGGTGGTCAAAATAGGCTTTGATTTTTAAGGGAGATCTTTTCAAATCTACGGAGTTGATAAAAATGCTGGTTTTCCAGAAGGGTTGGCACACCCTTGGAGATGTAACTAATTTTTTTGGTTGGATTGGAAGGTAGCTAAACCACTCAAGAAAATGTTTTGCTGCTTTTTAGAAGTCTGAGATTCTTCCTTAGGTTTGTAAATCCTCATTTATGCAAACCACAGTCTTTTGTGGTGAAACTGCTCTAACAGAATTTTCAGTATTGTAATACACTTTCTCTCCCAGCTGTTATGGGTAAGGATATGGTCTAAATTACCATGTTATCAAAAAACACCCCCACAAATAGCTTTCACTTCCAGCAATCATAAAGTGCATAGTTTTTCTTGTTTTAGCAGACAGTACATTCACAACATTGCATATACTGGGTCAGATAAAAGCAAAAAAAAAAAAAAACCACAAACCTTCACTGCTATGAAATGAAAAGAAACAGATATCACAAAGCTTGCATTTTCTCAATTCAGGAAGGGAGAATAAAGATTCCAAATGAATTGGAGAATAAAAGCACAATCATTAAGAAGATGGCCTTTGGTGTGGTCACCTCTGTTGAGATTCAGTCTAACAGAACGTTGTTGTTGTCTCTACTTGTTCTGTAATGGCCCCACCCTATTCATTTGTGTAGAAGAATGGATCAAAGTGAGCTTGAAGATAGACAAAGTTTATAAAAACAGAAAACTCATTTTCTCATACATTCTTTGGTGCCTGAGGCAGAGGTATTGATTGTAAGGCAACCGAAACAAGCTAAGCTATTCTTGCCTTCTATATGTTTGAACACTTGTAATTGTGCAACAGGCAGTGAAACAACTCAGAATGACTCACAAAGTGCAGTACAAATGAGAGACAAAAGAATCTGAATTGTTTAAATAAGGCAAGGCTGTGAAACTGAGATTCAGATGGGATTTCATCTTGTAGGTGCTTCACAGAAAGCAAAAAGAAAAAAATCATTAACTTGCTAAGTGTTTTTTTTTCTTAACTGTCAGTTCGTATGGCAACTCTATACAGTATAAATAGAAGGGTGTTTGATTCTTTTGTTTTTATTTATTTTACTTTTTTTTTATGTGAAGAGTCACTGCACTTTGCACAGGCCCATTAACTTGTCTGTTACAAAACTGGCTTGTGCTTCCAGGAGTAGGATGTTAAGGAGAAAATGAAAAGGATCTTTTGTAATAGTGTGACTCTTTTGCTCTGCCTAGGGCCAGTGCAAGTCTCTTAGTCATGACTCTGAGGGCTCAAAGAGGGACTTGGTGATTTTAGGGACTCTAAAGAAATAGGTTCTCTGCACTGGGTAATTGTATTTCCTGTGGGAAGGTGTAATTAAAGGTTGTTTGCAGAAATCAGTTGCACGTAATTTATAGTGCCGATCCATGATGTATGTATTGCCTAATCTTAATTGATTTTCACAGTTTTGCCTTTGTTTGCCTGTACACCATCTTAACTGTAGCAGCACGTATCTACTGCTCATCTTGTGTCCACAGGAATGGTTTGTGGACAGCCTGTCAGACATGTTTGACGGTCCGCTAACCTCTTTTATGTGTCCAGACATGCTCAGGTCTGCATGTTTCAGCTGTGCCAGCGCTCGTGTACTGGTTTGCTGCTTGTATGGTCATGAAGCTGGTTTTGAAGAGGGCTTTGAGGTTGCCCTCTGCAGAGTGCATAGTATAGTCAGGGTGGACAGATCTGTCCAGAGATGAAAGTGCTTCTCCAGGGATATCTTATTATGTTTGAGGGAGTGGAATAAATTCTGCTGGTGTGAGATGCCCTCATACTGGTGTAACTGTATCCTTGCTAGGACTGATCCTCATCCCTGGCTGGTGTACTTCTGCTGCTGCTGTTTTACTGCTATGGACCAACAGTAAAGCATCTTGCATTGCTGTGGGCAGCATAGAGGAACCTAAGTAGAGGAATAAATGGTATTTACACCCAGCTGAAGGCTTCTGTTTCATCCTAATGCAGCAAAGAGCAGAGAGAGCCTAAGGAAGATCTAGGCTCCCAATTTGAGCAAAGAACGGTTCATTACCAAGCCTCTCCAGCTCATTACCAAGTCTCTCCAGCCCCTCCCTGGAATTCACCTGGACATGTGCTTCTTCAGTAAGATAAATTGTGTTCACTTTCCAATGTGCTGACTCTGGGGTAAGGGGGAAAAACAGTCAAATCAGATATGTTCTTTTTTACTTTAATTAAGTCATCTGTATTTGAAGGTGGTGACAACTCAGCTTCAGACTCCTCTTGTTCATCCCATACTCTGGGAAAAGTTCCAGTCTGATTTTAGCTTTGCTCATAACAGAAAGCTTGTATTGGTTTCCTAGCCCTGTAATAAATTGTGAATTCTGTCGTCAGCTCTAATGGTATAATGAAATCTCAACAGTTACACAATGTGCAATGTTCTTGTCTTCTAAGGTCCCAAGCTGAATGGCCAGCTAGTGCTGGGGAAGGTGAGAGCTCCATACAACACAGAAACTTTCCTTTGGATGAGAGTGGATTTGCTGTTATTGAGAATTCCCATTATGCCTCAAGGGGCTCTTCCCTTCTTTTGTTTTCTCTAGAAAAGTGGGATTTGCCATGTCAATGCAGATCATTAAGATTTCAAGCCTGGTATTCTGCCTGTAGCTAAATTTAAGGCACTATGCTTCACAGGCAGCTGAAGTCCCGCTCATTCCATCCCCCACATTTCTACCTCTGCTGTAGTTAACTTTGCCAGTGCTCTGTCCTGTGCTCTCCCCGTCTCCCTGGTCACTGAATGTGCAGGGAATGCTGGTTCAAATGTTGCTGGGTATAAGGGGAAGAATATGCAACATAACTATTTGTGGCTATGGACATGAGGAACAGCGCTTCCCAAGCTTTTCTGAGGGATTGCTTTATACCCTTGGATAAAGAACTTAAATTCTTCCTGAAGGTCCCACCTATAGAATGATTCCTTCCTTTCTTAAAACCATCAATAGCATATGTCTTCACATCCATGATTGTAGTGAGTACCCTGACAGACCCTGCGGTAAGTTACCAATTGAATTTTACTTTCTTGTGTTTCCTAGCCACTCTGTTAGTCTTATCCTTGAGTGGTTTAATACAACAGGCTGATCAGATTTGCTTCTTGGTCCTTTTGCTAGGGATTAACAGCATTAGGCACTGACCTGTCTTCTAGTTCTGTCACCTCTTGGCACTGTGAAAGACAATGTAGAGTTGGCTAATGAAAATTATTCCTGATGTAGGAATGCAGAGATATATTCCATCTCAGGAAATATGGAGAAGATAGTCACAGCATTTACACTCCAATGCTGTTCAGATGCTGGGGACCGTTAACTTTACCAGGTGTTCAAGTGACTTAATCCTGTGTTGGGTGTCAAGCCAAAAAATTGGATAGCTGCAATGATAATATAACGGCTTTGTCTCCTCTTACCCATATTCTGCAGCTAAGAATCAAAACTATCCTTGTGATGACTTTTCTTAAAGTTGTCTCTGCATTTCATTGCTGACATTTAATGAAATCCCTTTGGATTTGTGGAAACCATGTAGCCAACACTGCATTACTGCTTATTAGGACCCACCAGCAGGTGATACAGATCAATAAAGCATCCAAAGTGTAGTGCTCTAGATGCTTGAAAACATGTTAGGCTTGTTACAACCTTCAGAACTTCTACCTGAGGTTATGGGCACGAGGAACAGGATTAAGTCAGGATTTGCCATTATAGCAACACCGTCAGGTGTAAAAAATATTTATTGTCACAAAGGTTCGTGAGTAACACAAATATCTTTGATCCAACAAACTGAACCTCTTATTCCAATAGAGGAGAACCTCTTGTTCCCATGAAGATGGCTGTATGCTTTGATGGTCTTTGCGTGTAGCTACTCTATGCCCTTCTCTGGTGATGTATATGTTATATGTAATGTAGTAGTACCTAGAAACACTGAATAGCATTCTGGTTCGCATTGTGCTGGATACTGCAAAAAACCCTCAGAAGGTAATAAATGAAACCTTATAGTATCTTTCTGCTGCTGATTGATAGATTGCTAGAATTCTGGTTTGTCACCTTCCATTTTTATACTTTCCATAGGAGACATTCTAGTAAGATACTCACAGGTTTCTTTCAAAGAAACTTGATCTGTGGAGTTTCTTATGGGTGGTACAGCTCCTGTTGGATCGTGTGAAATTTGTGGGTGCAAAGCACCTTCGCCTGTTAAATCCTTACTGACTAGGTCTTCTCCATTTCTTCCCTTGCCATCTGGAATGTGCTGTACATTTTTTCTATAACACTTGGCAGGAGGCTGGCAACAAGAAACCTATGTTGGCAGAGTCCATGTTCTCTGTGGGGGTGGCTCAGACAGCACCAAATTAACTTGGAGACTTAAAATGAAAAGTATTTACAGTAATTTTTATTGATGGTAAGTAACTAACCCTGCCTTTAGGACAACTAATCAAATTAGCTTTAAGAACAGGAAAATGGGCTTCTCTGAATGGCCCTTTGACTTTGTTTTTATGAAGACATCCATTTGTCCATTCCACAATAATTCTTCTTCAGCTAACGCAGTGCCTGGTTCTTAGGAATGAAGACTTAATCAGGGCATATTTTTATTCTTTCTATACAATTTTTAATTCCTTGGTAAAATGAGATAGGCAATAGAGTCATGGGGTAAAAGACAAAAAGATTTTAGGTGCCTGCAGTTTTAATGACTATCAATAGCTTGTTGGAAAAGAAGTGCTCCAATTAGTGCCTTATTCCTATTAGAATGTTCCATTCCCTCCTATTAAATTGAAGGACTAATATTACTGATCAATGCCATACCTAGCCTGAGGCTACAGCCCACAGACCAGTGAGGACATATAGCTCCAAATCAGATATAACATGCACTATTGCTTGTGCAGGCTAACAGATGAGCTCATGGAAGGGAATTGAGGGGTACTGTGATTACAACGGAAAGTGGTTGTAATTGGGGGATGTAGAGCGTACATCTGCAGGAAACTCAGCTTCATCCATCGTGTTGCTCATAAAACAGCTCATTGACCTTATGCCTATTAGTTCCCTAATTCTCCACCCATTTCTGTGAGGACTTGAAAACAATAGGGAGAATGTCAACCTAGTGAATCACTGTTGATTATGTCCTCCACATTTCCCTTATTTGGGCAGCCATTTTTGCTCAGGTATGCTGAATATCCACAGAATGGCTAGGTACTAAGCCCTCAGACACTCAGACAGGTGTCTCAAAAAGCATTTAGGAGACTTACTCCAAGGTTCATGAACTAGATTTTTAAATAAGCCTAAAGAATTTAGACGTGGGATTTGGGACCAAATTCCCTTAGGCTTCTTTACTCTCTAAAGGCAAGATATTCAAGCAATCTTGACTAAATTAGGCTAATTAGAGTCCTTCGTCTTACCCCTGCAGCATATCTATTATACTCGCCTAATGAGTGTACTATTCAACCGCGTCAGGGATCTTTGTTAATTTAGTGGGAATAAAGAATTAATCATCAGTGTTTCTGCTAAGAAGTTTGTGTTTACCATCAACATGCCCAGTAGATGTGCAGATGTTAGCCTGATGTGAAATTATAGTTAGACATATGCACTTGGCCAGTTCATTAACCCATGTCTTATAGCTCTTTGGGGCTGCATTTGGCACAGGGTTAGAGATTTCAAGATGTGCTGATATTTACTGAATGTGGTTGAGATAACACACCGAAGAGAGAGAAGCATAATTCATGCTTTAGTTTATTTGTGGACTTGTAGCTTTGAGGTGCCCTTTATGTACAGCTGTTCTCTTGAGTACCATGAAGCTTTGTCTCTCACTGATGTATTTGGGACAAAATCCTGGGTCAGGTGATGCAGTCTTGCCAGACAGCTCTCCCAGTTGAAGAACTGAGTAAGCTGGAATTCCTTTCTTTACTTTTTGATTTACCTTGCAGCCATAAGAGCCTTAAAGCCTGCAATTTTCTAAATTTGTCATTTTTATTCCCGTATCTGAGCCACGGAGCAGAAATACGCAGTCAAGTGCCAAATCAGACAGAGCAGTTCCTGTTAGTGTGTGTGTTATACTACACACTTTTAAAAAAGAAAAAAAAAAAACCCAAAACAAAACTGAAAAAACTCTCCAGTTCTATGCTCCATGTTTGTCTTTAAGGGAGTGTATGAATGAATAACATTGTTGACATTCTACTCAGCTCTTTTTCACTGGATTATATTTGAAGGGCTTTTGGGAAGAGGTGCTTCTATTTTCTTTCATTATTTGTGGTGTTCCCTTGTTGTTCATCTAGTGCCAGCATTTCATCCAAATCCAACAAGAGGCTAATAAATGAATCCTGACTGTCCTGTGGCAAGAGCTCCAAGATGGGTGAAAGCCAAGTAAGTCTTGGAATTAGTAGTGTTTAACAGTGCTTTCAACACCATTTTCAATTGAGAAAGTCAACTGAGAAGATTTATATGGTGGTTTGTGAGAAATGTTGATAGTTGGTAATTTGCAACCAAATATATTAATTTCAGTTTGAGGGGAAAAGACACAGAACATCTGACCTAACTGCTCATCTGTGAATATGTGCCCAGGAGGGTATTATGTGAAATACAGCATGTCATGTGGATTTTCCTTCCCCCTCCACCCCTCCAAAAAAAAAAAAAAAAAAGTGTTTATTCATCAGTGGCACAATTACAGGTATTGAAGCCGTATTTTGGAACAACATCATCTAAAGGTAGATAATCCATCAGGTTAATGTAAAGATTGAGGGTGTAAAGCCTCTTTGCTGCTTTGAAATGACATTTTCCAAGTCATTGGCAGCTGTGCCTTTCATTCTATGTGGGCTTTAGACCAGCTCCTTCATGTTGGTTTTTATGAAATAAATAAAAGGTTCAGATATTTGCCAGCCTTGGGTGATCAGTCACATCTGTCACAGGATTTGCACTTGCCTTCCTCAGGATTAATTTACTAATGTCAGTGGGGTTACAGTGCTGCGAGGTGAATGGGTGTGACAGCCGATTCAGGCTTTTGATGTATCCAGAGTACAGATCTGGTAACAAAATGCATCACTTCAGTTTCAGGAACGACTCCTCTCTCCTCATCTCTTTCTTGCCCCATTGACCATTCCTTAATGAGGGATCATTCTTCATGAGAGATCAGGTTTGTAAGCCAATTTGTTTCTGGTGTAACCCCACTGGGTGAGATGCAGTTATACCAGGGAGAGACTTGGGACATTTTTCCTGTATTCAGTCACATGGGCCATGTGCAGCCTTCCCACGCAGAGTATTTGCACAATGCTTTCCTGGAATTTGAGGGTGAAACACATCTTGCCTGTTGCGCTTCAGGCATTTCACCCGATGAGACAGAGCCCTGCTTGCTTGATCACATTATCTGGATTAGAACAGCAGGGACAGTCCTCCGGTTGTATCACTGTGCATTTGTCTTCATCTTGTACCTGTTGACCATCAACCATGACAAGGTACTTGCCTGGAAAGAATTTTTCTTGGCCCAGATGATTTATTTTTATATTTTTTTTGAGCAACTGGTGTGCTTTCCAAAGGAACATTTGGGGATGTGCCAGGAAAATTGATTTGGAGGTGTTTGAAAAGGATTGTGAACAAAATTCCTCAAATGCAGCTACTGCTGATAACTTGCGGTGACAATTAGCACTGTCTGAGAAACTCTGCTGTGACATGATCCATTAGGCTGAATGGGCCTAAGCAGTTTCTTGCCTAGCTATGTCACTTAAGGGTCCTGTTACTGTCCATTATTGTCACTGGGTTAAACCAGGTTGCTGAAGGGCTGTTGTGTCTCCTGCTTTTGTCCTTACTGTATGGGATGCTAGAGCTGTTTTGGTAGAAGTGGAGGGACTCTTCCCCTTCCCTCCTTAGGGTGTATTCAAACAAACTTATCTTTAAAGTTCCCCAGAGTTTTTGCCTGTTTGCAGTTGAGGTCACATGGGAGCAAACCAATTGCTGGTTGTCAGTTGCTGAAATCAAGACTGATCTGCAGCATAAACAAGGATGAAGGCTCTTCAACCTCCCAAGAAGTGGAGGACTCCTATTTTGTAATAGATTATTTATCCATAGTTTAAAAGCTGTCACTGATTTATAACATTTTTTTTTCATTGCACCTATCCCAAGCTCTGGGAAATGATACCCTGGGGGATTTCGTTTCCACTCTGTTCTCTTCATGAGTATTTTAAATACATGTCTTCATTCCAAATAACCTTGTAAAGGAAATTTCATCTTCCTGGTTCCTCCTCAAGTCAAGTTCTGCCCTTTGCGCTTTTGTAATCAGATGCTGGAAAAAAAAATCCATACAGAGGCTGCTGGGAAAATGTTCAGTTTGAAGTGCAGTTGCAGGAAATTAGTGTCCAGAAAAGAAATATATGGGTCATGAGTCTAGAACACATACAACCCTCTTAATATGCTACTGTTATCTGAGTTATGTGAAAGCATGTGAGAGAAACATAATGCAAACTGCTGACAAATGGAGATGACAAATGATGAGGTGTTTATTTATCCAAGACTTGATTTATTTATTTACTTGCCTAATCCATATGGAAGATATACCTTGGTGATAAATTCATCCAAAGCTTCCCCAGCTGTCTTGCTTGGTCATTACGCAGTGGTTTGCTTGTGGTGATGAAAATTTCTCCTCAGCAGTGAGTAAAGTCAGTGGAAATTTTTTTTATTTTATTTTTTATTTCTTATTTTTTTCCTCCGCTAGGTTGCGGGTAATGAAAATAGTATAGATTACTACACTGCAGTGTTTTTAGTTGATCAGGTCCATGGGTCCTATTTGTCTGCATATGTCCTCTTGCTAATGTGTGTAGATGGTTTTGTCAGAGAACCTCTGTCCCTTATGTAAACTATGTCTTCTTGCTAATAAACTATCATTTTTTGCTTATATAATGTATACAGTCACACAATTTATACTGGGCTTCATGCTTCACTTCTTAGCATTCTCATCTCTTTTCTTCCCAGTGAAGCTATGAGTTTGGTTTTTTTGGTTAGTTAAGCTTAAAACTACGGAACTCATAAGATTCTCTGTTTATACAGGCCTATCTTTGCTTTTGCTTTTGGTTTTAGGAAAAACCACAGCTGTAAGTACCTACCGCAAACTGCAAAAAGCATAGGAATAGCCCTGCTATCCTGGGATGAGCACCTGCTTTTCAGTCCTCTACTTCTTTGAAGTGCTCCAAGGTCTCCAGGTGGGTCTTTAAATATATCATTCAATATGATGAGGTTTAAGCAGATTTACTTGCTGTAATAGCTGGTCAATCTTTAAACAGTGGGAGGATTCCATTAAAAAAAAGTTATTTGATAAACTAAAGGTAGCAGGTGAACATATGAGTTTGAGCTGCAGTCTAGAGCTCTGAATGACGTTGGTAATGAACATTAACAGCTTCGTTTGAAAAAACCCCACATTTAATTGCACTCGTAATCAGTGGGGAAAGAAACAGCCCTACCTAATATTTATGAATTAAAGACGTGTGCTGGAAAGATTTGTACCACAGCCATGAAAGAAAACACGTACAAAAATAAGTAAACAGTAACACATAGTCATCTTAATAGAGGCTGTATTAGAATGGTTAGTGTACAAGAGGTATACATTGCACTGCTATTTTTTAAGGTCTTAAACCTTGACTTTGCCAGCTGAAAATAATTTTTCTTTTTCTTTTGTTCTTTTTTTTTTTTTTTTTAGCGTAAAGAGTTACAGAAAAAGGTTGGTTTGTATTTTGAAGTAAAATAGGTAAACAAAAATGCTATAATGTGATACTAGAATGAATTAGAATGATACCCCCATGCAGCTAATCCAGGACAACTCCGTATCCTGGCCTTTGTTGCTGGGGCCTGAATGAATTCTTGTCTCCCAGCAGCGCTAGTGGTGTCCCACATCTTCCTTTCTCCACCATGCCTGGCTCCTCATTCTGGCCTCTGACCAGCAGGCTGCAAGCTCTCCTCTTCCCTTGTGTTTGGTGTAGTGTATTCTTTCTACCAGCTAATTTGATTCTGATCAGACCTGTTTCTTTACTGGCTTGCAACTCCAGTCCCTTTGTGCAAATGGTCCCAGTCTTCCTTTCTTTCACTCATTTGCTATTTCTGTTCCTCCACTCAGTTTGGTTTCTTCACTTCCCCCACTCCCCCCGCCCCTTTCTGTGTTCCTGTCAAAAACCTGCTGCTTCTGTACTCCCTGGGAGTGAGAAAGTGGGCAATTGCTAACATGAGCGATAGAGGGTGCCAAGTCTGATGCAAAGCCTAACACTGGTCCAGAGCAACCCAGAGACTCAGCTGTGGAGAAAAATCTGTATTTTCCCCCTGTACCTTGGCTGAAAGATAATTTCAGTTGTTCTTTGGGGCAGGGGCATGAACAGTCTGAACACAATAAGGATCCATTGAATTGTGAGATGCTCAATGGAGTTGCTCTAGAGAGATGATTATTCAGTGTGTTCAGCTAGCAGCTTTGCTAAAAATGCAGAAAAGATAGAAGGCGAAATTAATTTTGTAGAGCACAGTAAATCTTCTCTTACTCAACGCCTCCATAGTCTATATATGGCTCCCTTTTTAGGATTCAACGTGGGCTTACTGTAGAGCTTAATGACTGAATTACCCAATCATAATGAGCTACTATGTGCGATAGCTGAGAATGATAAAGCACTCCTAATGTGTCTACAATGCAAGGTATTTTAATTCTGACATGAGTGTTGCAGGAAGACACGGCACTCGTTCATACCGACACATGGACAGACTTAGGTGGGTGGTGGTGCCATTCATGGAATAAAACTCCTCACAGGAGCTGAAGTTTTTCTCACTGGGTCCTAAATATAATATCTGAAAACCCTAACTTATATTTTTGGTTGGCTTTATAAAAGTGCCAGTTCTTGTTTATGTTAGAAAATATTTTAAATATATTTTTATGCCCTTCGTAAAATATGTAATTCTTTGCTTCTTTTTAGGGCCTCTCAGTGAAGAAAGTAGTTCTGTTCCGCTTACAAGCTAAGAATTGCAAAATTACAGCATGAGTCAATTCTTCAGAGTAAGTACTAAGGCATCTGCTTAATTTTTGCCATGCGGAGCAGCTCCTCAGGTTTCGGTGTTGCGAGATCACTCTTGACTCCAGAACTATTCAGCTGTTTTACCTCATTTTGTTCCCTTTATCTTTGTAAGCACCCTACTTTTACCAGGTATTTTCTAATACAATATTCTCAGGAAAAGCACACATCTGTAGCACAGATCTACCTTCTTTCAGTATCTCTGGGACACATCTCCTCTGGCATTCCTTTTGCATCTTTCTTTTCCTACCCTATTATTTCCTCTGAGTCTTGGGCATTGGAGACAGCTGGAGTAATAGCAGGAAAATGTATTATAGAAGTGCAGAATACCTGGGACTGGGACTTCATTCCCCCAGGTGTATAAGCCTAGAATAAAACCTGTCAGGTTTTATTCTTGGCAGGGCTGGTCTAGCTTATGAAAGGTTTTCTTCTGTGCTCATCATTGCAATATCTGTGTGTTAGTAATCTAAAGAAACAGAGAGACAAGACATGGAGGAAGCTCAGGAGGAAAGAACTGACATAGTTTCCTAAATCATGTGTTTGTGACAAACCAGTTGAATTGTTTAGACTGAAGCTTGCGGAAGTGACAAAAGGACAGGATGATGGGAAGATGAATAGCTACAGATCACTGTCTCCCTGGGTGCAATTGTTGCCATCATCCTTGGCTCTAGGAACGACATTTCCATCTCTTCTCTCTTTGTGCCTTTGTTTGCCTTCTTTCAAAACCCTCTTCTGCCCAGCCATAAATTTAAGGATTGTTCTGTGGAAGGAGACGAATATTTTCTTTGGCTTCTGAGCTGCTCAGGTTAGCTTAGGCCTCTGTCCATTGCTTCTGGTGCTCCTTTACCCTGTGGTAGCAACGTGTAAATACATATACATTTGTAAAGGTCCAGTTTCTCTGTTTCACGGTCTATAGTGTACTCTTTGCCAGGTGCAAAGGGGATAGTGGTTATCACCCATCACGGTGTGGGTTGGTGGAAAGCAGGGCCTGTGAGCCAAGTCACACAGAATGAAATGTGTGCTGCTTTGTACAAGGGAGCCTTCCTGGGCAGTATGAGGCTGAGATTACTGCAGGTATATCCCTCAGTAAATTTAATGCTGCATTCACAAGTTCAGCACTGTTTACATGTGAGGCAAATATGTTCCCTCAAGAGGTGGGGAAAAAAACCCCATGCTTACTGATAAAGAAGTACAAAACAGTGTTGGAACAATGATTTCTGTATCTATTTGAGAGTCCTATCGTGCACTGTTCTAACAAGATAGCTGGAAGATAGTAATTTTGCTCTTGATGGAAAAACATATTGTAGAGCTTAATGAAATTTCATCATGCACTTTTAATTGATTTCAGCAAGGGAGACCTTTTCAAAGCAAATATAGCTATTAATCTAATTAGTGTTTCAGCTAATATGCTGAAATTATATTTGTATATCAATATCTCAGACAAATATTTGTACGAGATAGGCATTTCAATGACTGCTCAGCTGAAATGAACAAATTAACTTCTTCGATTATAAGGGCCTTGTTTCCTACAACTGTACTTTGAAGTTCATTTTCTAGCGCAAATGCTTAAATTAGGCTGTGAAGTCCACAGTTAATCTGGAATAATTTACTTTTTTTTTCCCCCCGAGTGATCTGGGTAGTTGGACAACTGAGAAATACTGCTTGCTGACTCTGTGGTCTGTTTTTTGTAGAGGGCCATGCTAATGAATCTAAATCTCTGGGCCCATGCAGAGTGTGGAGAGAGCCTTTTGGAATGGCGCATTGGTTGGCTTCATACTATTACCCTTTCTGGGTAAGATGAAGCTGAGTTCACAGCCTGACATGCTCTGGTACCTTGTTCTTCTGACCATCCAGCATTTCTTTTTCTTTGAAGTAAACAAGGTGGCGTTAGGTGGTCGATGTCATTCCTGGATGGGGCAAGGACAAGGCTGTGGCTGAGACCTGGGTGCTCAGAAATATTCCAAGATTTGCTGCTTGGCTATAGTGTCCGTTTCCACCAATCTCAACTGCTACTGAGCAGCTTTCAGCGGACATGTAACAAGGAAAAATAATCACACACAGTCAATTGTAGGTCCTCACTTGGCTGTTGTGTTGACCTCTGTGGTGCACACTCTGGGCTTCACTGAGACTGAAATGAGTTTTATTCCATGCCCATTCAGATGGACATGGAATAGTGGCAAAGTTCTCAGTTGAGTACACGATCAGGCACATAGGTCTGGATTCAAGAGAGGACCTATATATCATGCAGCTGTCTGCCTTGAACCACCTTGAGTACAATCCAGACCTTTGGTGTCTGAAGCTTTAGAGCCCTGTGTAGTAATTAAGGACAGTGAGACACTTCAGAATGAGATCCAAAACAGCCAGCAGGCTCAAGAAGTGCCAGCCACAAGCTAAAAGAAAAGCTGAAAGCAGGAATATGTCTGAAATCTTACCAGTTTCTTGGGCTAGGGCACCAGACACAATACTTCAGTCAAACATCACTCCATGCTCCCACCTGATACCCTGAAGAAATAGGTCCAGAGACCTGAAGTTTCTCCTGCTGCTGGGTATACACAGCTTTGGTCCCAAATTGATGAACAAGATTAATTTCTCTTTCATATAGCTCTTTCAATCACATTTTTCTCACATTTATAGAACACCTTAGTGGCTGGAGCTCATCCAAGATCTGGCAGATCCAAGCCCAGTTTCCCACTTCACTTGAAGTGTTCTTACTATTGTCTCCCATCTCCAAGGGAAGTGTGGGAACATTTTCCATTGCTCCCTCAAAAAACATTCCACTAGTCAGGCAATAATTCAAGGGAGCCATAAAGGGCATGTAGTCAAGTTTGTCTTTGTAGGCTCCTGGTTAGGGAACACAGCCAAGGAGGAGGAATCCAGGACTTTTACCCCTGTTTCTAGGACTGTTCATGTATTTTATTGCTTGATGTAAAGTTCAGAGGAGCAAAAGCTGGATCTCAGGTCTCCCTTTCTCAAGTGAGTAAATTCCTTCCAAGGCCCACCTTTGATACCTAAATCCTTTATCAGATCTCTAACAGTTTTGGAATTCAAAGATTTTTCACAAGGCTGTAGATTTTTACCTCTGTCAGGTGTACTTCCTGGAAATGAATGGATTGAAGTTTACCTAATTTTTTTCTGCCAAAATTCAACCTCCATTTTGAATCTTCCTTTGAGTTCTGTGTGAAGTCATTCTACCTCAGAAGGGATTAACTGTTATGTTGAACTTTAGTGTAGTTATAGCAGTTCTCATGGGTCCTCTGTTATGACTCATAGTATCATGTTCATTCTTTTGCGTATGGTAAGTAGTTGGCAATTTCTCTTCAGCTATGGCAGAAAAAAACTTAAACGCTTTACTTAAACTGGGTAGAAGTTAAGAACCACAGCTGGTTGTGACTGAGGTTACTGCCATCACAGGGTACCCTGTTTAAAGAAGAGTAGCTGATGACAATGTTGGATAGAAATTGGGATGAAAGTAGATGAATAGGACAAAAAGGAGAATGTGGAGTGAATATATCTGTACAGGAGCCTAAATGCTGGGACATCTTTTCCTTTTGCGTATTGTGCCAGCTTATTTGTTATTTCTGCTGAGAAAGTTTAGAGACACAATTTTCAGGAGTGATGAAAATACAGGAATTTCTTTGTGTAATCAGTCTTGCAGAGGCATTACAAGTAGAAAGTACTTGAATTATCACTCTGAAAACTCTTTGCTCTGGTCTATGTCATAGAAAAGAGAGATTGCAGCTAAAAAAATGTACATTAGCCAACTGATATTTGTGATGAGTTCTAATACCATAGGTTGCTAAAAATGAAAAGTGATAAATGTCAAATTACATTTATATGTAGGTTTCCCTGCTTCCTCCACTTCAGATGGTGCAGCAAAATGAAATATCAGTATGAGCTTCTGTTGGGAGTCAGTTTCTAGTCAATGTTGTGTAGTAGAGATGCAGTTCTAAAGTCCTAGATGCTTTGTAGGCTCTTCATTTTATTTCTAAAGAAAATATTTCACTGCAGTTGGAGAAAAGCAGTGGAAATATTTTTCTAGTCTTATATTTTGCTGGTTTCATGAAAGCCTAAATTTTGACTTGAGGATATGGACCTTTAAATGGAGTAAACTACTGTCGTTATTAAAAACACCTTCCTGGAAAGAATTCAGAGATGTTCAAGACTATACTTTTTTTTTTTCCCCTGGCACAGTATTCTAATTAAGTCTCAACCATTTCTTGAGTAATGTTTTTAAGGTCACTAGCTTGGCTGGGTATTTGGTAATAAAAATTACACTCTACGTCTGCAATAGGACCACTAATTTAAAATAGCCATTTGATTCAAACTGACCTGTTTGCCAGCATAACTAATGAAGTGTCACTTTAATATTTAAAGTACTGTTCTTTCAAGGTAATTGCTATTTACTGGTAATTCTTCTTCATTTGATGGTTTATTAGGCACCTATAGGAATTTAAATTGGGCAACTGAAAAACTGTAATTGTCTAACTAGCAAAATACTTTGCTATAAATATGCCTGGGCACCTGCTTAAGGAAGTTTTTTTGTTTCTGTTTTTAAGGAAGTTTTTTGTTTCTGTTTTTTTCCACTGTGAAAGAATGGGGAAGGCTAATTTGGGAAAGAGATTTTACCTATTAATAAGATATTAGAAAAGAGCCAGCAGAGGGGGGCTGACATCCTAAGGAATGCAGAGACTTGTTTTGGCTAATTCTGCACCCACCCACATGGGCGTCAACATTCCACTCAAACTTGGCAGGGCTTGGCTTCTGCTCATGGCAAGGGGGATAGATTTAGGGGAGGAGGGAGAGGAAGAACAGCCAGGAAAGTATTGATCTGAGAAGTAATCACAGAAAAGGCATAAACCCAGCATTCTCTTAGAAAAGTTGTATTGGGGAATAAAAGGGTAGCTGGTAAAATAAATACATAACTTGTTTGTTCCTTTTCCATTCTGGCTTGTTAGGATGTATCTTCTTTTGTCCTCCATGCATGATAATGCTCTATTTTGCCCACAAAATATAGCTATTTAGATTAACCTTCTTGCTAAACTGCTGTGATGACCTCTGTGATCTGATAAATGCATTAGAAAAGGGCCAAGAAACACCTCTCAGAGAATTTCCTGCTTACTTTTGTTGATGCTTGCCTCTTAGTAAAGCGCTTTCTGAGCAGGCATTGCAGGCTACAATCTTATTAACCTTTTCTTTCTTCCCACTTGCTACTAGTTCTTTTTGTTGAAGCTTGAGTCCCAGCTCTGTGTCCTTAAATGATTTTTAGGATTGTTTCTTTGATGCCTGTGTTTGTTGCTAGCCTTACCCGGTAACAGCTGTTGAACAAGAACCCTAAAAGTAGAGCTCTTGTGTCTGCCTTCTTATTTTCCTGGTATAATGTGAGTGCTTCAATTATTACCGAATTTATCATTTTCATACCTGTAGATTGGGAGCTAAGAACCAACACAGCTTGTATTTCACCAGCTTACGCAGGACTCTTGTAAAATGGGAACCTCTGTTTCCCAAGATTAGGAGCTGATCCTTCCATACCATCTTAATTTCAAAAGGAAAAAAAATAACTGGAAGCAGATCCTGCCATCGAAATGTCACCCCTGATAGCAGAAGTTCAGCCAATTTATAGTTGACCTAAAATGAAGTACTCAGAGTGGGAAATGTTGGGCATCCCTATCTTTTGGTAGCATTACCAGTACTTTTTCTCTGTCAGAATTTAAAGTTAAGAAGGATAGCAATAGTGTTCCAAAAACATAGCATGTTAGGTTTGATTTGTGGCTTGTCTGTGCTTGGGCAATGGGGATCACTGAAATGTCTGTCTGCACCTGAATTCCAGTCCAGTGGTGTATCCAGTGGGTGGTGTGAATATGCTATGTCATTTGCTCCTAGGTGCATCACCCAGTGGAGATTTGCCAGATGACTTCATCATCCCACTCAATCTTGCTACTGTATTTTATATTTTTGCAGCAAGGAGACAGCACAATATCCTGGCAATCTCTGTATGCATTAATGAAGTGTCTGCCTACACTTCTAAACGTAGGGTTACTAAGGATGATTGCTAACATAATGCACTATTTAAATGGCCTGTACAGTCTAATGTAGCTATATACATGCATAAACCACAAATTATTTTGACATGGTTGCTATACTTTGTGCAAACATGTAATAAAAAGCACTGTTGCAATACAGAATATCGACTTTTGTTCTTTTTTTTTTGTTACTGAAGAATTTAATTCTTCTGTTAATACTGTTTGGGTCCACAAGTTTGATGAGTTAATATTGACATGTTTTGATCGATGACAGGTCTATGGGAAACCTAGACACAGTATCTTTTGTGGCCAAACTCAGGAGAGGATTGAACCTGAATTCAGATTTGCTGTTTAGGCTCATTATTAATTTAGATCCAGTACTTGAAAAGCTATTCAAAATGGATGTTCTTACTGAAAAGAGCTGTTCTCAAAAGACAGACAACTCCCCTAGAAAGAGTGGTAGTCACTGCCTCTGGGTGTGTGTATGTGAATGAGTATGTGTGTTTGTGTACATGTTCATGCATGCATGTGAACACACATTGCTTGTGTGATGGGTCTTGTGTCAGTTCACAGCAAAAGCTGTATACTTTGTATTTTCTATTCTTTCCAATATGCTAATAGAAAACTCAGTGTGAAGAAGTAAAAGAGATTTTCTTTGCATTCTTAAACTGTTCCCCCCCCCCCCCCCCATTCTTCTACATCAGAAAAAGCCCTTTCAGACTAAAGGGGATACACAGATGTAGAGTGAACTGCTATGAAAGAAGCTCATGACATCCAAAATTGTTGTGGTGATTGCTTTTTTCCTGTCATGGTGTGAGCTCACAAATACCATTCTAAGCTTTTGAGGCTCTCTTTCTTCATTGGCTTACCTTCTCTTATGTGCAGAGTTAATGGGAAACCTTGCAAAGGCTTAAATAAATACATACATTCCCACTGTATGTCTTCCAGCAGTCAGGGTTCCCGTTATCTCATCTTGTTTCAATCTAAATGCTTGTATGAAGCAATCTAATTGTATCAGAGTAAACAATATTGCATACACATTTATAAATACTCTGCCTGGCCCACAACAGTTCTGTGCTTGAATAAGGAGCTTCCTTGCCTTGAATAGCTGCTGTGTCCTGGAGCACTGAGTAGGTGCCACTGCTCTCACGTAGGTAGTTTTATCAGCTGTGGAACATGGAGGGAAGGTGCTGAGAGATGTCACTCTTGCTCATCCTTGGCTGATACTCTATCTGTGTTCAGAGAAAGAAAAGTTGAGGGATGTTCACTAGGGTGAGAAATCCTTCCATGGTAGGCTACTGGAAGATAGTTCCCAGGAGTATATTCTTCTCATTCTAGTAGTACAAGTGGCAAGGTTTCTCCTTCTCTTGGGAGGGAGTGAATTCTGGAAGGAAATTCTTTCCTTTCCATTTTTTCTCATAGGCACTGGGTTTTTTATCCCGTTTCCTAATGGCTTCACTTTGTGTAATCTCATGAGGTCTGTGTAATCTTCTCTCATAACACTGGAGACTGGCACAACTACATTCCTGCAACATTTAGTTTCTGGTCAGTGCAAAGCTGAGATGTGGAAGGATTGATCAATGGGAGGTTGCAGAGGGGTTTGCAGACCATGGAGGCTGGTGTCAATAGCTTTCTTGATAGTAATTCCTAAGGCAAATCTCTGCTCTTGGCCTCATCTGATGTGGTCTCAATACATGCTGGAAAGAGAGAGGACATCCTTGGTGCTTTCTGTGTGTTTGGTGTTGGACATTCTCCTGCGAAGCATCTGTTGCATTCTGCTTTCTAACTGCCCTCTGGTCCTGGGCTTTTCTACTTTCTTGCAGAGGGGATGAAAGGTGCTATGTATATTCATAAGCTAATGCTTAGTTGTATTTCTCTTCCATCTAAGATTTTGACGAGGTTTTTTGGCTTGTAAACATAGCACCATCTCCCAAAACTGTGACAACAGGCAAGTTTCCATCACAGTGTTTACTCACAGCAGGAGCATGTAAAAGGAGTGTGTTTCAAGAATGACTAAACATCAAAGTGGTTGTACATGAGCTGTCCTGAGAAGCGTAATGCTTATCCTGGAAGATGTCACAAGTGTTTGTTTTGTTAGTGGCCAGAGGTATCAGTTCAGATTTTGGTTCCTCTCTGCCACAGCTAATAGGACTAGAGATGAGAAACCTGTCTTATGCAGACCCAGCTTTGCTGATCTCTCTCTGCTTAATTGCAGTAAAGAGAAGCCAGGAGTATCTGTGATCATCGTTCCTGCCTGCTTACACTCTATCATGTCTTAGAGAAGTGCAACTTTAGAGAGAAAAGGTTTACTTTTTTTTTTTTTTTTTTTTTTAATCCCCGATGGGCTTGCCTAGGAAGATACCCATCTTTAATATGAAGCTTTGAAGTATTATTATGGTAATGTCAGGTAACTGCTCATCAACATAGATTGACAGCTAGCTATTAAAAAAGGGTAGGGAAGAATGTGGCATCTGTGTAGTGAATGGTGCATGTGGTTATTTTAAAATGTTTTTTTATAAGCAGAGACATGGCAATTGCAGGTTTTCTTTGCCTTTTTGATTTAACAGCATTTTAGAGTCTTTTGCCAAACCACAAGTAAAAGCAACATTTAGATCAAACTGCAGTCTCAAAATATTTTCCCCACCCTGATTCAAGCACAAAGGATTTAATTTCTAATCAATTGCAGGATGGACTACTGGAAGATAGTATCTTTTGCATATGGCCGGTTGAGCCTCTGAAACAAGCAAAATGTATGGGTTTCTGAAGTCACTTCATTTTTGACCATTTTTCACTAAGGTTTAAATTGTCAGGTACCTGACAGCTGTAATGGATTCATCTACAATAACAAGCTGAGCTCTGAATTGCTACTAGTTGGCACTGGCAGGGATACCAAGATGAGCTCACAGAGCTCGGTACATGTGCTCCTTTTCACAGTCAAAATGACATGTTCTGCCAGCCCAAACAAAATTGCCAGCAGGCAAAAGAACATTTTTCTCCACGCCATGGGTTTTGGGACTAGCATATTTTTCCCATGCCTGGTGAATATATTTATTTTTTTCATGTAGCAATGGGTATGGCAAGGAGCAGGACAGGACCATGGAAATAGTGGCCACCTGCAGACAGAACACTGAAAAAGAGATAGTGAGAGTTATCTCATGTCTAGAGTTGGTAGTGCGGCAGGCATTTCCTATGCCTTCCTCCTTTGTTTCCAGAAGACTCCTGTGAAGAGCCAGCTACTGCTCACGTATCACTTGCATAGCCTTGCTCTGCATTCTGGGTAAGTCTTCTAAACAAAGGAACGCAAATTCTGTTTTCATTGTTATTTGGCTTAGAAAATGGTGAACTCTTGAACCTTTTTCTCTGACAATTTTAACTGAACTTGACCTTAATATAAAGGTTGAAAGCTGAATTAACTTTTTCCTCCCTGTTGTTGTGGTCAAGAAAGGGAAAGCAGAAATATCAGACTGACTGCTTGTTCTTGCAGCTTGTCCAGCCTGACAGGCTGGTGGGAATGCCTGTTGGTCTCCCACCCAGTTTGCTGGCTCCTTGGGGCAAAATATGAAGTGGGTCTAACATGGTGTAACTTGCATTCCAGCTAGCGAGCAATTGCTTACTAAAGTACTCTTGAAAGTTGTTTGTTGAGTTTTCCTTGTTTGCAGCAACTTTAACAAAGCTTATAAAGTCTCCTTTCAACTCTGTAAATCATACCATTTCAAGTTCCACTGCACAGAGCTAAATAGGTATAAAGGCAACCTTAAGAGAGTCTCCCTTGATTTTTAGAGTGAGATTAGTTAGAGCATGGCAGTATAATTGAGTATTGCTTCATGTGCTCACCGTTGAGTCTCGTCCAGGAGAATGGCTGCTGAGGAATCTCAGGCCCATTGCCATCTCAGGCAGTCAAGATTTATTTCCACATGTTTCCTTGATATTTTGGCATTGCCCATTGATGTGGTACATTCAAATACTTACAGATCCAAAGCATAAGAATGTTGAGAGGTTTTGTAAACACAAAGGACCAGGGAATCAGCTTTACTTTTTTTCTCAGAAAGAGAAGGATTAAGACCATGATTAAAGAGTCATCATGAAGAGGACAGTGATCAATCTTTAGCCATGTTCACTAAGAAAAGATTAACTTTGTTAGCAATGGCGTTAATTGACATTGGCTGTTAGGAGAAATAGTCATTGTCTGAGAGATGCTTAAGCATTGCAACAGGCTACTTGCACAAGCTGTTGGTGCTCTCACTCATGAGAATTTAAGAAGCAAGTTAGATAAACTTTTGCTTGAGGTACTTGTTCCTGTTTCCTGAAACTTTTTCAGTTTTCTTTTGGTCTGGCATTCCTGTGGGCTTCAGCTTTAACCCTGTAACTTCTGGAAAGGAATCCCCAACGTATGCCAATAGAAAATTGTCCAAATAAATACCATAAACACAACAGGGCATTTAAAAGACCTCCCATGAATCCACAGCCTCCTATGCTGAACAGCATATCAAGGTGTACCCACGATGCTTAGAATGCCTGTCAAGTTTATTGGAAAATAAAACGGTGATGATATCTAATCTGTTACTCCTAACAGAGAATCTGTTCCTCTGCCTCAGATTGCAGGCATACCATGAAGTGCTGAGATTGGCATGAGCAGTGCACATTTTTATTTGAGGGGAACATAAATCCTAAGTATCTTGTTTGTGTATAATTATTCTTGCCCTGAGGTTGCAGCATCTTGTGCACACAGCTGCATTGTGAACATTTTTCCAAGTTTATTTAGCACCAAGTGCAAGTACTTTACATGTCAGAGCTGGGAACGCTCCTGTTTCAGCTGACTCCACTCCTTTGGGGTGTTGTAGAGTGCTTAGGTGACTAAGCGAGAGGCAGTTGCACAAGTCTGGAGAGACAGGGAGCTTATTTAATCACCTTAGAGAAAGAGAGAGTAGGCGCCCAGGAGCAGACAGAAATAATCTGTGAAGAGAGAGAGAGTGAGCAAGTATGTCTTATGGGAAGGGTTTGGAGATCAATGGATCAGCAAAGTCAGTGCACCTTTAACAGGGAATTTCTACATAATTTCTTGATTCACATATGTCAGTATTTAAGAACATAGCTAAGGGTCCCAACTTCTGTAAGCACACAGCAGCCAGTGGCTTATGATCTGAGGCTATGTTCCAGCAGAAGAGTTCATTCCTTGTTTGGTTTTGCTCCTCACGCACCTCAATTTTTAAGAGATCAGCAAATGTATCAGTGGCAGTGGACTAAGATTTAATTAACCAGTATCTTGGTGGTTTCCTGTCCTCTTTAAATTACTTCTTTCCTGTTAAATGACACAGAGGACAAAGTGAGTCTTCTGTGTGGCAGAGGTGCCAACTGGAAATAGAGATCCCAGTAGCAGCATGGAGATTTTTGTGGCTCTCTAGCCTCGGTTTTGCTGAAGATACAATAGACAGGTTGAGGGGCTGGGCTGTTACTTTATGGAATTAGTCTGTAGTGTCTGTCCTTGGTGGAAACAGACCCAGGATGAAATGTGATCTGTATGATTCTGACTAAGTGCTAGTAACAGAGCACATCTGAAGATGCCTATGGGTATATTGTAAGAGCATCTAGGCACTCACATATTATGGCCCTGGCAGCTTACATTTTTTTTGACATTTCCTGGAGTAATATTTTTGTAGTAACTGATAAATTAATTTCATTCTTCAGTCAGCCCTTTCATAATATGTTATTAATGGAAGTACGTAACATGGGAAGTCCAGATGTACCCATAGAACGGATCACTATGTAGTATTGTATGTCCACTGCAGGCAAAGACGACCAGTATAGAATGTATGAAAGAAAGAATAAGGAAGAAATGCCTATAATATGTATACACCTTTGGCAATGCTTCTGGTTATTGTTTGTAGTCATCTTTGTTTTCAGAGTCAGATGTGTGACATCATAACCTATAAATGAAGTCTGTTTTTCAGCGTCTTTTCAGTGTAGAACTTTGAGGGAACCTGGGTTTTCTTTGTGTGTGTATATATCTATACAGATGTATGTAAGTAAGTATCATTTTTTGATCTCAAATCTGCAGGCAGTCCAGGAATAGTGTAATCGATTGAGACTTGTTGTGGCAAAAAAATTTGATCATTGTGTGATTTTTATGAGGTGACCGATCTCTTGAATGATGTCAGTATGCCAAAAGGCCAGCCACATGAGCAAGATATCATGTTTTAATATAGCTTTGGAAATAGGGGGAGCGGTTGGACCCATGCTGGAAACCATGTCGTTACAGCAGGTATGAAACTGAGTCACACGAGTAATTCAGAGAGCTGGAATTCAGAATCTGAGTTGTGGCTTATTTCAAAACAGCATCAGTTCCTTGTTAAACAGAAACAGGGATGGCAATGACAATCACAGTAGTGTAACATGTAGCTCTTGAAAAATCCCAAAACAGTTTTCTCCAGGTGATGATATTGGAAAACCCACTCCTCTCACTGTTCTTTGGGGTGTCAGAAGGACCAAGTAAGTAGCTGTGTTAAGAAATTGTCATAAACATTCAAGCTAGATGAATCTCCATTTCAGGTTTTATTGTAGCCTTGCAATTTGGGCTAGGTTCTCTGAACTTTGCTAACCTTGGCAGATCTACAGGGAAAGCCTGCAAAATCCTGGAGTTCAAAGCAGGCAAAATATATGACACCTTTTGAAAGTTTGGCTTTGAGTGTTGAGTTTATTTGAACTTAAGTTAACCAAAGCCAATAAAAAATGGTTTGCATGAGCTCCTGCAAGGTGAAATTCCAGCAAGCAGAAAGAATAAGAATAGACAACCTGTTTGCCAAACATTTATTTTTATTTGTGTTAAAGGTGAAAGTTGATAGAGTTTGACGACTTTCATGTTTGATTTAAGGTAGGAATGAGGAAGATGATTATAACTTAAGGATATTATACAAGAAATGTTATCCCTCTGTGAAGATATCCTGAGCAACCTGGACTGTATCTATTAGGTCATAACATAAGAGACTCCTCTTTCTGGGTGGTTTATATTTCATTATGTTAGTACCTGACAATACGGAGGAGAGAGGAAGAGGTTAAAGCACAAGGTGGAAAAATCAAAATATGAATAGTTAATTAACCGTATTAAAAATAAATGGATGAAATAGAAATAAAATCTGGCTAAAATAAATTGCAGTTTGCAGTGGCAGGAGCAATCTATGGGTATCATGCTTAAATGAAGGCATCTGGAAATGGTGGGAAGAGTTTAAGTGAATATTTAAGGATATGACAAAGGAGATGGGGAAGGGGCTACATATATATTTGTAGGTCTGGAAACAGTCACTTGAAGGAAAGGAATAGCAGGACTGCAGGTACTGAAGCATACCTAACTTGTGTAAGACAAAAGCAAAGGTAAACAGTGTGATGTTACTATAAGCCTTTAATGAGATAAATAAGGAGAGATAATACGAGTTAAATAACCAACCTAATAGAGCCAAAGACTTTCTGGGGAAGTATGATTGCTGAGGCAGTGTGGTATATCTGCCAATGACCTCGAGAATTGGATTTGGTAGATACAGATCTTGCTTGTTAGAGGTTTGTCATTATGGGAGGCTTTGACTTCCCAGATTATACAGGGCAACAAACACCTAAATTCAGACATTTCTGAAAGCAATAACCAATGGAGTTCCTCACCAGTCACTGAAACAGCAAGAGGCAATACTTTTTTTAGATCTGACACTGTTAAGATATAGAATGAAGTAGAAAATAAAACCTTGGTTTGAGTGGTTTCAGTTTCAATTAAAATGAAGGATAAACAAGTGCAGATGTATAGCTAAGCTTCTCGGTTCCAGACAGGAGACATTTGATACATTTAGGGAACTAGCTAACGCCAGAGAGATCAAGAGGACTGGATTGTAAAGCAAGGCTGGCACTTCTTTCAGTCAAAGGTGCAAAAAATATCTGGAACAGGCATATCTTCCAAAGTGAAAAGCATGGAAGAAGAATTATCAAATATGACTCAATAAGTTGTAGAAAAAAATAACACATCAGCAAAGAAGGCCACATGCGAGAGATGTGGGAATGTATGGATAAAACGAGGACTGGCAGGAGACAAGCTGAGTTTGACTCTGCAAAGAAAATTAAAACAAATAGCAAAAAGTCCTTCAGCCCCATAAATAAAAGGAAAAAAAGAAAGTAGTTGGGCATGGTCCAATAATTTATCAAATACTTCTGTTTCAGTTAGGATGCTGATTCTGAGGATGCAGGCATAGGCAGGTTTTAGACAAAAACCTGGAAAACAAAATGGCAAACTAAAGTGGGAGAAAAAAACTCTAGGAGTTCAGTATTGGAAGGCTGGATCATTGTCATATTGGTATCTGGAAGGAACTGATTACATTGCTTCCAGATGGGAGGCTCAAGGACAGTATTTTCGATAGTACTTAGTAGAAGAAGGAAGACACCATTCAATGGAGAACGTAGGTCTGTCTTTGGCGAAGGGGCAACTATAGCCCTGTTGGAGTGCATGCTTATTTGTAGCAACTATGCTACTACGCTAAATGAAAGAATAGAGCATAGGGTAATGGAAAAAGAAAACACAGTAGGCTAGATATAGCATGATCTAGGTAAACTTGATCACTGCTCCAGATAAAAGCACTGATACTTTTAGTCATGGTAATGCAGTCCTTCTTGCTTAGCTTCTAATATGATGTAGTATGTGAAACCAAGACACATGCTGGGTGGTGGAGAAAAATTGTGGCTAAAGGGTAGATTTAGGTGAAAAGAGACCTTTCAGAGTGGAGGGAAGTTGTTATTGAAAGGTCGTAATGGTTGATCTTGGGACCACTCTTCTGTGCTAATTTTACTAGAGACTATCACCCAGAAAGTGGAAATGTGTACTAGTGAAACTGCAACAGAGTTGGGAGGAAATGTCAGAAGGACTAACTACCTGGGAACACGTCAAGGCACATAATGAGAGACAGAGAAATAGATGTGAGATCAGTTATAGTAAAAGTAAATGCAAGGCTCTTACTAAAAGAATTTCTGCTCTAAGTGGAGGGGGTTCACCAGTCAGGAGTAGTTGAAGAGAAGGAAACGCTGATGTGATAGATACGCATCAACTGGATGTCTCTGTCACTGTATGTATGTCAGTGAAACAGCCATCCAGGTCCTGGAGTGTAGCAAGCAGTATGCACATGTATGAATGCTACTGTGCTGAGTTATACAGTCTGGCTTCTGGGGTGGGATACTAACTGAGGGATTCCTTTTAATGACAGGCATTTCTGATTTGTGTTCAAATATGAATACAGCCATTTGCATGCATTACTCACCCTGTTCCTTCTCCTTTGATCCTGAGCCTAGGATTTAGAAGAGCACAGAGCTGTTCAATGTTTCTTAATCCAAAATTTGGTATTGACTGTCATTGGCAGGTTGTACTTTTAAGAAGCCTGCTTTGAACTGTCAAATCTTATCCTAACTGAAATCCTCTTACCTGCTGTAGGATTTGTCAAACCAATCCATTCAGGATGTCTTGGCATGAGAAGATGTACTGCTGTTGCCTATGGAGAGGAGTCGCTTGGGCTCCAGCTAGAGGCAGATAAGGATGGATCAGCTTTAACATTGTATCTTCTATCTTTTATTTCCATGTCTCCATTCTAGCTACCCATTCCTCTTTGCTGTGCTGTTGTCTTCTTCACAGGACATGTTGTGGGTTTTTTTCTCTGTGGGTTTTTTTTATTTTTCCCCAGTAGTAGTTGTCAAGATAATATGTGAGATTAGTGGTACCTGGAGTTAATCTTTTCAGTGTTTTGTCACGTTCTGAGATACTGGAATAGAAACTGTCTCTGCCTCTATCTCTCTGGTGGGCAACATAATCCCTCCCATAGTCACTCCCCCAGCTAAGAGTGCTTTATATTTGGAAGTTTACAACATCAGTTGTAAAAACACAGATTATGCTGCATACTGGGAGTTAGCTTCCATTTGTACCCCTTTTTCCCTTGGATGGGGATGATATGCAGCATGGTAAATCCAGTCAAAGCTCTACAAAGGCCTACCTCACCGCTGTTTTCTGATTTTTCCTTTAGATAAGCAGTTGGCTGTCTGCCACAAACATTCTGTGTTTGAGCAAGAGTGGTTTCTTCAATAGGAAGATTGAAGTGATCAAGCCTTACTTGTGATGTTGTATACCTTAATGCCATATAGGCCTGTCATGGGAGGGAGAACTCAGAGTTACTATTTGACCCCCTTGTGCTTTGAGGGAGGAGGCACATTTTCTGCTTTGGCTGAGACAGAATCTGGAAATGTCTGTCACTTTCTCTGTGTTTAGTAGTAGGTCTGGTTGTTCCCAGTCTGATCTGCTGCTGTTGCATGCAGAGAAGGTATAGTTGAGAGGAATGCAAAGGATTTCAGTTGTTTGAGAAAAGGTGGGTGGGGGCCTTCAGAGTCCGTGAATTCATTAAAATTCCATGTGGTGTTGCAGGGTAAGTGCATGGGCCTTAATATGCAGGGCTCCAACAGGTAAATACTCGAATCTCAAATACAAGACGTAGCAAGTTTTTACCTGTCCTTCATCCAAAAAGCTCACCAAGATCTCTACGCTCACCCAAAAGGCAGTGTTCACCGCTACCTGAACATAATGCAAACTGATAGATGCAAGCACAGGTTAGGGGCAGCAATTCACCTTTAGGTGGATGTCTGCCACAAATATGTGCATGTGTTTACACCTATGAAAACTCATTCTCTGTTTTGAAGAAATCAGGCATGCTTTATCTTTCTGTTCCCTTTGAACACGCGTCTCTGCTGACAGCATCCATTTGCGCTGTGAGTTCTATAAACAACTCCCAGTACCTCAAGCTGCCTTCCCAAACCCTGAAAGTCACAAAGCATCCACTGGGCAATTAGTCTTGTGGATCAGAAGCACAGAGAATAGGGGCCAAAGACTGCCTGCAGGAGCCCTGCCTTTGTGCACTCTTGGTGAACCCTGTGAGGTAATTTGGCCCTTTTCAAGCACAGTCTGCTCCATACGCCACAATCCTCTCATACCGAAGCTGGTAACTTTGCTTAGAGCAATTTCACTGTAGACCTGACTCTGCAATCCCAAAGCCCACATCAGTGCTCCTCATGATAGGCAGGGCACCGAGGGAACTGTGGTGCTCGCAGTCCAGTCTCATCATCCAGACGCAATACAGTAACTTGGGACTGAATTTACTCTTCTCACCTGCAAATGTGTGAATTTGCAAAGGTGGCTCATGAACCTATGGTGGCACAAAAAAGGGACTAGGTACCCTCATAAGCTGTACCTGTGGTGGCTCTCACCTGCACTTTTGCAACTGTGGTTGCCCGCAAGTTGTGGGGTATCTGGAGGCTTATCCTTCAGTCATCATTCCTCTTCTCTAGTTACTTGCTCCTTCCACTGGCAACTCAACTGGGGAATGTGAAAACACACAGCTTTAGATCTCTTTCATTTATTTCTCTTTTTAAAAATAAAAGGTTAGAAGACAGCTGTGGTCACAGAAAAAAAATAATTTCTCTACTGTATCAAGGGAACGAAAACATCTGCATAAAGAGAAAACACTGAAAGTGGAGAACTGTGTTATTCTTAGGAGAGAATGTTGGGATTAAGGTTTAAAAAAAATTTCTACTTTTTAAAGCATCCAGTTTCTACGGGTTTCAGTTACTTCAGGGATCAGACATTCAAAAGATGTTTTCTTGATCTAATTTTTTTGCAGGACCTGAGTATTTTGAAAGACTTCCTGCATGTACATGCCAGTTATTTGATCTGATCATTGTTTTAATAAAACTATTATTTAACTAACCACTAGTTAATTTCTTTGGCCCTCTGGGAGCCAGCCACAAATAGTAGCAAGTTATTGCGTAACCTGGCTAAAGCTGAGCTCCTTGTCTTCCCTGCCAACTCCCACCATTGACAAAACCACTTACAAGTGGATTTTTTTTTTTTTTGTAATGGAGTTTAGACTATTATTAAAAAAATATATATTGTGAGATTCTTAAAAGTTGTCTTCATGTAACCATTTTCTAATCCCTTTTAATTTGCTTTTTTATGTCCAAGGATGCGAATAGATGCTCTGTAAGGATAGAAAGGATTGGCTGAGATCTGTTGTGTAGAGCAGTTGGCGCAGAGGAGCACTAACCATAACTGGAATGTGCCTGGCCTCTACTTCGGTAAGAGGATATCAGAAAACTTACTGAAATTGATTGCTTTGGGTAACCTGTAAAAGGGGATAACTTTCAAGGAATTTTCTAAGAGGAGAAAATAGTTAATCAAAATGAAAGGGTGGTTTATTTAAACTATTCTGGAAATGTCCAGAATTTTGGATCAGATTGGGTAATTTAATTTCGAATTCTCTTTGTCATCATGTTTCCACGAATGTGCCCATCTGCGATGTACCCAGGACCAGACAGCAGAGTGCAGGAACAGCCGATGAGATGGCAGCTACAGCCTCACTGCCACATCCATGCTGGCCTTGCTGCTGCTGGCAGGGGCAGTCCAGTGGTCAGCAGCTGGCAGCTTTTCCCTTTTGAAATCAGTAAGAGTAGCCACTGCTCAACACAGACATGAGTGACATGAAGTGTTTCAAAACTCCCTTCTATATTTCTAATGAAACTTCGAAACAAAAAAGATGCCGATGCAAATAGGTATGCGAGAGAAGAGCAACGTTTGTTGGGAATGATGGTGAGACTGTTAAGTTCCATGGTGATGTGTTAGTAAAATATGCATGACGTATGCAAGAGGCTCTGTTTCTAGCAAACACTTTCCCCTGCACAAAAGCATTAGCTCTCATGTTTACTGCTCACTGAGTCAGAACAAGAGTAGGCTACAACTTGATTTTGTTGGGACATCAGAGCTGTTGCTCCACTGTAATGGAGGCCTGTGCTGGTTTAGATATTTAGTCTGAATGAGAAATAAACCAATCATTTCAAAAAAGATGAGATAGCTGTTGTGCAGTCTGTGAGTGTATAGAGTAACACAAGAGTAACACAAGAAGCTGTAGCTCTGTTTTAGGGAGGACCAGGTGCATAGAATAATCAAGATCTCTTGGGAAACAGCCTTGCAAGCAAAGGCAAATGGATGCACCTGGGACCAAGAAGTGCTATGCCATGCCTTTCAAAGGGGTCTGACTGCATGAGAACAAGTGACATGTCCAGGAGGACAGTCATTCTGCAGAGGATTTCAATGCAGCAGGCAACTTGCTTCAGAGGTCTTCCTAGGCTCTCGTATTATGGCCGAAAGAATTAAGACAGCCTTTGAATAAGGCTTTGTGTAAAAAACAATCAGGAGCAGTAAACAGGAGTGTCAAAGGAGCCTAGGGCTTATTTTTACCTGGGTGAAGAGCACTTTACCGATGAATCATAGAATCACAGAATGGTTTGGGTTGGAAGGGACTTTAAAGATCATGCAGTTCCAATCTCCCTTTCCTGGGCAGGGACACCTTCCACTAGACCAGGTTGCTCAAAGCCCCATCCAACCTGGCCTTGAACACTTCCAGGGATGGGGCAGCCACAGCTTCTCCGGGCAACCTGTTTCAGTGCCTCACCATATTCATGGTGCAGAAATTCTTCCTTATATGTAATCAAAATCTACCCTCTTTCAGTTTTATGCCATTCCCCCTTGTCCTATCACTACATGCCATTGTAAAAAGTCCCTCTCCAGCTCGCTTATAGGCCCCTTTTAAGTACTAGAAGGCAGCTAGAAGGTCTCCCCGGAGCCTACTCTTCTCCAGGCTGAAAAAAGCCCAGCTCTCTCGGCCTGTCCTTACAGGAGAGGTGCTCCAGCCCTCTGATCATCTTTGTGGCCTCATCTGGACTTGCTTGAGCAGGTCCACAACCCTCCTGTGTTTGTGACCCCAGAGCTGAACAGAGTACTCTAGGTGCGGTCTCACGAGGCCTGAGTAGAGGGTGTGTCTTCTCCTGCAATCCAACAGAAAGTTGAAAACCAGGAATGGGGGCAGAGAAGACTACAAAAATACGTGCTGGGATGGGGAAGTGGGAAATATGTGGGGAAGCTTTTTTTTTGTATTCCTCTGTGGTTGAGGTCATCTGACGACCAACAATTTTCAGGATAGTGCTGAACTCTTCATTTCCAGAGATGGCCAGATCAAGACCCTAAGACCAGCTGTCTTCCCAGAGATGTGCTGTAGTTGAACATGGCATTTTAAGCTTAGCTAAGTAACAACAGAGCAAAACTTCTCAAACTTTACTACATAATGCCATTTGCAATAAATATTTTTGGCTCAAGAATATATCAAATCTGTAGATGGAGTTAGTAAAATTATTTATTTTAAATTATTTAAATTATTTAAAATTATTTAGCTATGCCAGGCTTCATCTTTTGCAAAAGCAGCCTGGACGTATTTACAAATAAGTGCATGATAAGGCATTTAGTGGCCTTGTAGCTGTTCCAGTCAGATACTGGAGAGAAGGCTTTTCTGCTGCAATTGGTCAGGCAAATTGCTAGGTAGACTTTCCTGATGTTGTGCAGTAGATGAAGCTGATCAAGGAAACGCAAAAAATAACAATGCTATACAACTTGTCCCAATACCACTGGGCTTTAAATAAACCATAAGCACTCCCTGGAATGGTTTATGAGTAGGCAAATGAAACAAAAACAATTTAAAGGTGATAAAACTCCGTTGACATGAATACCATTCAGGTAAACCACCTTGGACATATTTCAAACATAAGCCAGCACCTATTTAACTTTATCCCAGATGAATGAAATGGTTCACAGGTGAGGCTTTGCAAATACAAAAGATGTTATTTGCCTGCAGACTCTGCCTGACAGCTGTCCTTGACAACGATCCTGTGCTTTTTCAAATCCATTCAGGAAGCTTTGCTTTCATGAAGTTAGTTGTCGAGCCTCAGTTGTGAGGCTTTCAGAGCATCACTGCCTCTGCACCTTGTGGTCTGGAGGCAGTATGGATTATGTGCTGGAGGGACTTCTGCCAGTAGACCTGCTCTCATCGGTGTCTCTGAAAGCTTTAATTGGATCTAGAGGCAGCAATAAGAGGTTTTTGCCAGGCAGATAGTCTATGTGAGAAGAATAGAGGTGTAACTGTTTGACGGTCTTCCAAGGGCTGTCTGGGGGACCCAAAGCCGTTACAGGTTTAGTATCACTTTTAAGTATTGCTTCATTGTTACAGAAGAAGCACAGAGGAACAAAGTAGGGTTGAAGACATCCTTCATGGGCCCTTCAGCTCTATGGAGAAGGCCCATCATGGTGCTCATGTCTGTAAGTGTTCTCCCTTGTGAAGTGTTTCAAGGGGAAATCCTGCCTGACCAATATGGTAGCCTTCTATGATGGGGCTATGGAACTGATAGACAGCAGTAGCGCAGTTGATGTCATCTACCTGGACTTGTGCAAAGCATTCGACCCTGTCCCACACAACATCCTTGCCTCTAAATTGGAGAGACATCAATTTGAAAGATGGACCACTCAGTGGGTAAAGAACTGGCCGGACAGGCACACGCAGAGTTGTGGTAAACGGCTCAATGTCCAGTTGGAAAACAGTAATGAGTGGTGTCCCTCAGGGATCGGTGTTGGGACCTGTCTTGTTCAACATGTTTGTCGGCGACATGGACAGTGGGATTGAGTGCGCCCTCAGCAAGTTTCCTGACAACACCAAGCTGTGTGGTTCGGTTGATAGGCTGGAGGGAAGGGATGCCATCCAGAGGGACCTTGACACACTTGTGAGATAGACCGATACCAACCTTATGAAGTTTACCCAAGCCAAGTGTAAGGTCCTACACCTGGGTCGGGGCAATCCCAGGCACTGCTACAGGTTGGGCAGAGAAGAGGTTCAGAGCAGCCCTGCAGAGAAGGACTTGGGGTATTGATTGATGAGAAGCTTAACATGAGCTGGCAGTGTGTGCTTGCAGCCCAGAAAGCCAACCATATCCTGGGCTGCATCAAAAGAAGCGTGACCAGCAGGTTGAAGGAGGTGATCCTGCCCCTCTACTCTGCTCTCATGGGACCTCACTTGGAGTACTGCATACAGTTCTGGTGTCCTCAACATAAAAAGGACATGGAGCTGTTGGAGGGAGTCCAAAGGAGGGCCACGAGGATGATAAGGGGGCTGGAGCACCTCCCGTATGAAGACAGGCTGAGAAAGTTGGGGCTGTTCAGCCTGGAGAAGAGAAGGCTGTGTGGAGACCTCATAGCAGCCTTCCAGTATCTGAAGGGGGTCTATAAGGATGCTGGGGAGGGACTCTTCGCTAGGGACTGTAGTGGTAGGACAAGGGGCAATGGCTTCAAACTCAAACAGGGGAAGTTTAGATTAGATATGAGGAAGAAGTTCTTTACTGTGAGGGTGGTGGGGCACTGGAATGGGTTGCCCAAGGAAGTTGTGAATGCTCCATCCCTGGCAGTGTTCAAGGCCAGGTTGGACAGAGCCTAGGGCCACATCGTTTAGTGCGAGGTGTCCCTGCCCATGGCAAGGGGGTTGGAACTAGATGATCTTAAGGTCCTTTCCAACCCTAACTATTCTATGACTCTATGATTCCCTGAGTAGGGTAGAGCTGCCATAGTAATTTCCCACTCTGAAGTACTAATGTTATTTTGCTTTGCAGCAGTTTAGCATTGCTGTAATCTTTAAGCGAGGCTGCTTCTCTGGTTAGTACATAGCTTTAAATCACACCAAAGAACTCCCTACACACTGGAAATCCTCAATGTATTTTAGCACTGTTACTCTTGCAGTTAGCATTATGGATGGGGGTAGATGCCAGCTCAAAATTAGAGCCCAGTCTCTGTTGTTTGCTTGATGAAAATCTAAAGAAACTTCAGTGCTGCTGGGGAATCAGTCTACATCCCATATCCAGGTCACAGATTTGCCTCAGGATGCTGTCCTCTGAAAAATCTGCTTGTACTTAGAAGGACAGGAGAATGAATACACAGACAGTAGCACATATGCATTGTTCTCTGCACCCATTACTCTGACCTTACTATTATGAAACCCAGATAAATAACCAAGAGTTCACCATCCATCTAAGTAACCATGAAACATTAAAAATAACAAATGCATGCTCTCCTTGATTTACAGAAATTCTCAGACTTATTATTCCTCAGTGACGATAATGACTGATGGGTGAAGTTTAAGAGTAAAAGGGCAAGAACTTTTTTAGACAATGAAGAAGTTAATTTGTGTAGTTCACAATGAGCTGGGTTTTCCTCTTTTTAGTCCTGCTCATCTCTGCTCATCAGTTTATGATTTGGCATGTTCTGAAGGGATAGAAAACCAGCCCCTGGGAGGATACATCTTTTGAAAGAAAGCTGAAAATTGAAGTGAATACAAAATTTGCAAATGTATCTACTATAAGGAATAAAGTGTAGTCATGCACTGGAACAGGTTTGGCTAGTGGGAATATTTGGAGGCCTTTAGGAACAGACATAGAGAAATACATGCAGGAAACTACACCACCTTGGGGCATGGAAATGGCCCATATTATTTCTGAGGGTCCCCTGAAGATCTATTCCTCTCTAACTAATAGCAGAATAGTCCACTGATCTTTTCAGTACTGGAAAGTCTCAATCTAAGGTAGTGACATGACCCTTTTAATCTTTACATCGCCTGTCCTTATGGTAAAGCATTTTGTTCATGTACACTTTATTTCCTCATTTATACAATGGGGATATTCACAGCACTTCCCCAAACAGCTTGGGCTAACATCCTAGAATAGTGCCAATATCCCAGATGTTAGAGTCTTGCTCACAGGCTGTGACTGCTGCTAACCAAAACAGGAGCAGGGAGGGAGCTTTGGGCTGCCAATCACCTGTACTGCTCCCCTCTTCACCTCCTCCCAGGCTTGGTTTGGACTCACACCACTCAGCTAGGACCCTCTGAGTCAAGTCCCTGGCTAGAGTCCTAACTTCATTGCCTCTGCTTACCTCTCGCTCTCTGAACTCATCTTGGACTTAGTTCACAAGTACGTTACTACAGTGCAGCTTTAGTGCCAGCCTGCTGAAGTCACTGATTTGGAGAAATGCAGTAAAGAACAAGATTTTTAACAGGTTTGCTTATCATATTGTTCAGTGCTTATCAGGAAAAAATATTTTTCAACATTTTTTGTCTGTGAATGACTAGCCACAAGTAATTCTGACAGTATTATACACTGAATTTCTCTTGCTGTCTACTAATGTCAGTGACATATTTAGTCCGGAAGTTCTTTGTAAAAGCTGGTGTACCCTATGCGCAATACTAAACTAAATGGGAGTGTGGAAATGAGTTGGCTACAGAACTGTGCCTAACATCTGCTTATAGGGAAATTCGTGCATCTAGAGCTGCATAGCTGGTCTTCTAAATCATGTGGCATTGTTCATTTGCCCTGGTTGGCTAGTAAAGTGTTGGAGGATTTATACTAAAATTCTCTTTTCTTTTTTATTATTTCCCCCTTTGATTTGTTACATTCTGAAACCTACAAGAGCTAGCAGAATGATAAGCAAAACATTTTTAGAATGACACTTTTAGGCATGTTTAAACATAGTACAACATATATTCTTTTGTGCACAAATATATGAAAATATATTATATGTATGTAGTATTGAAGGTATTTTGACAATATATATACAACATAACATAGTAATTATAAGTTGTATGTATAAACACACACTTACTTATTTGCCTAGTTGCCTACCTGCCTATATATGAGCATCTGTGAAAATATACAAGTGAAGAAAAACATACTTATTAATATAAAAAAACATGAATATCAGCATGCATGTGAAGAGAAGATGAAGGGAGTCATGCCAAAATATATTCCCTATTTATTTATTTTTATTTTGTGCTGTTGGGAAAATAGTGGCTACAATGCACATATTAGTCTGGATGTGATACGATCCAAGTTTGCTGGTGTAATATTGGATCTGGGTTCGCAAGTAGGTTTCTTGCTCAATTCTGCTACTGTAAAGAGATGTGACTGGGTAATTAATTCAGTATAATTACTATCTGGATTTAAAGTATCAAAAAGTATATGAGTGCTTGTATAGTTTTTGTGTGTATGACTGTCCTAAAGTCTTGGTCTTGCTTATGACAGGGGAAGAAGGGGGGATCTGCAGATATGAAAAGGGCGTGGGTCAAAAGACAGGAAAACAGTGAGCTGGTTGTCTTTCTTCTGACTTAAACCTGTCTGGTGTGAACACAAGAGACTACATATGCAGATCAAAGTTACCAAGGGACATAAACACCTCTGGCTTAAGTTATTTTCCTTATTAAACTGGCAATGGAAGAAGTAAGCAGTGTAAAATTCCCTAGATCAACTCAAAAGCACTGAAAGATCATCCGTGCCCTGGAAAATTAAATTAGCTTTATGGTCAGACAATGCCCAGCAGTGTAATCCAGAGACACAAGAGGGTTTGGATTGTAAAGTACCCAAATTAAAACAGTGCTTGTATTCTGGGAGCTTGAGTCTTCCTACCACAAGTGGTGTTTGGTTCTGGGATTTTTGTTTGGACCTGCCTGTGCCTCTTACAAAACCAAAACAAGCAAGCTGTCATTTTTACAAAAGCCCAGATGTGTATTTGTTTTTTTGCAAAGACAGACAAATATCAGTACTAAGGTATTAAAAAACATAGCTACTAAAATGTGTTGTAATTTTTTCTGTTCCTTTTCCCCTCTTTCTATGTTTGCCTGCTTTTTTGTGCCATTCAACTTGTTTGCTTGTAAAATCTTCCTTGGGGCCACATTCGTGCAGACAGACTAAAACATTTTGGACTGTGAAGGAATCCCCTGAGGTAAAATTTACTCAGATAATATCTTGGTTACTACCTAACCTGTTTGGGTTATTTTTGAACACTATAAAGTGGTAGTACCAACAAAGAAAAGCTCAACGTGGTTCATACCAGTAGCAGCTCACTTCAAGTAACTTAAGGAACTCTGCATTTGCACAAAACACCTACATTTTGTAGCTCTCTGTAGATGTCAGAAATGAGAAACTGAAGCATTTGAGGTGTTCCCCAAATCCCCATCCAACATTTTAGCTTGTTTGCATGAAAGCAAAAATACATTTAATTTGGACATAAATGGGTAAAGAATGCCAGGTATACATAACAGCACAGAAGTAGTACAGAGGCTGCAAGATGAATGAACTGGACAAGCACTGCTGAGTAATCACTTTATAACCAGCTGTGCTTAGGCACAGGGCCCAGGCCAAAAGCCAGGCTCTGAACACGCCTGAGTTTTCTGATTCAGATCAAAACCTCATGGTTCTTTGTTTCTATAAAGCGTTGAAACAAGTCCCTGGCTCTTCAGTTTGGAAATAAATTGAGATTTGGATTCCAAACCTGTAGCTTAGCTTCATCTCTAATAACGCTGATGTTCCACAGATTTGCATTTCCACCCGTTCCTCCAGATGCGTGTTGTAAGATGGATGCTGTTCCAGTGGAGCCTGCCAACCTGGCAGTGCTGCTCCTTCTGCAGTGTGTCGCACTGGGGCTGAGAACAGCAGCTCTGCTGACTGGCTCCACCAGCACTCCATGTCAGGGGAAAGAGATAAGTAAAGATTTCTTTGCCTGATAGGGAAAATATCTGTTTTACTCTATGCTGCTCCAAACTTAGGAGAGATCATAAATCAAAATTTATCTGCATTGGGATTGCAAGAGAGGCCCTAAAATGGTGGGAAAGCTTTTAAGGGGAAAGTAGGTTAAAAGAAAAGCTATTGGGCATAAGACAAGACCATGAAGAACAAGTCTGGACACATTAGTCAGAATGAATTGAATTACAGCTATGCAACTCTTAAAAATAAATAAATCTCTATTAAGCGCTACAGATCTATTCTCTAAGAGGAGTTTCTATTGTGCAGGAGATTTTAGGTTGTCTTAGGAATACTATAAAGCATAGTCTTGTCAGTCTTCTCTGTGGTGCTCAGGTATTTACCCATCAGCTGTCAGAGGAAGAAGACAAGGCCTGAAGAGCAAAAATGGTGTTATGAGGTTCACCTGCTGAGCCCTGCTGGGGTGGGTGCAGGAGGAAAAGCTTGTTCCTACAGACTGCTTTTAGGTCTCTGTGTACCAGTGCTTCTCTTTGTAGGCAACACATGTACCTTTTCAAGTGTAAAGTGTGTTCTGTTGTTTAGGGATGGTGCTAGCAAAGTTTCCAAGGAGAACTGCTGTCTTGGCTCTATTTAGAACAGTGCTAGTAGGGTTCATGAGAAAATGTCTTGCTCCTGCAAGTAAGTAACAACTGTGTTAGGGGTAAGTAACAACTGGCTGCATTAATAGTTACATGCAGGGATGGGAGCAGGCCTGGCCTGGTGAGGAATTCAGCTATGAAGAAGTCGGGATTTCACATTTTGGTAAGTTTTGTTAAAAACAGGGGTTTGATCCTTCTCTTGGTTTAAGCAGTTTTTAACTTCCATTGATTTAAATGAGGGAGGGGCAGCACAATGTAGAGTCAGCTTCAATATCCTTTCTTACAATAAAAACTTTCTTTTGAATAAAATCATGGAACAATTCACTCTGTAAGACGCTGTTCCACCAATAAGTTGCTGTTAAAGATAGGATAAACTGTACAGTTTTGTATATAAAAAGAAACCTCCAAGGATGAAGTTTACAAAGAAAAATTCAGAGAAAATTCTAGCCCAGAGCAGTTTTAAAAAGCTGCTTTATCTATCAAAGCCTTTAGGTAGAAATCCTTCCTAGGCCAGTGCTGGTACCATGTTTAAAGTATGCTGTATCTGTCCTCTGTCAAAAGTAAATATTTTTTTTCTTCTAATATATAGGTTTTTTACATAGATTCTGAGCTTGTCTTCCCCCCCAATTCCAAGGTGTCTTTTTATTCTTGGGAGTCTAGATCGGAACAGCTGGAACCTACTTTGAGTACTAGAATGATCTTAGTATGATTTCAGAGATTCAGAGAATTCCCAGAGTTTAAGCTATTCCTATTTACTATGCTGTATGTGAATTTAGAGAATTAATTTTAGATACACATCATAAGATATGAAGGTCAGCAGGGTAATGACATCAGTTTTTCAGACAGACTCAAGTACTCTGAAGTTTTACAGATTATCTTGTTGAAGGCCTACAGTGTGATCTAAAGCAGAAAAGTTGTGGGTGTTGGTTGGGTTTTTTTTTCCTTAGTGTATTTCATCTGATAATCTGCTTGCTGTAAACAGCAAACTATTGCAATTTGCTGAACAATTAAGCACAGATTCTGTAAAGCATGTAAGTACATATGTGTTTTAAGTGTCATTGACCTTAGTAAGTGCGTACATGCCTTGCTTATGCCTTTTATTCAATCAAGACCTTATGGTTGCTTTTTGTACTGAAGCTGTGAATGCCCAGTTCAACAGATACACTGACAATCTGTGCATGTTCATGCCTTGTTTACTAATCAAAATAAGCTGTTTTATTTAAAGCTGAATTAAATTCTATTGTTTTGCTTTATGCCTTCAGAAGCAGCCTGAGATGTGTGCAGAGTGCATTACAGACCTTGACGTACTCCATATTTTTCTGTCCTTTTATTGTGTATAGCTACTTAGACAAATTCAGAGTAAACTTCTCCTCCCTCTTGAGGAACTCAGGCAGTTCCTCAGATTAACGCTTCTTGCTTTAGCTGGGTGTGCCTTTAGTTTTTAATTAACGCTGTTAAATAAACAAAACAACCAACAAACAAATCCCGAAGGGAAATAAACCACAAAAATGATGTTGAAATACTCATAAGAGCTAAACCCTGAGTCCCAGGAGATGCAATGTTATGGCCATGACTCTGCCCTTGACTTGTCCTTTTGCTCTAAGAGGAGGTATTTGTTCCTGAGCAGAGGGGGAAAGGTGATAAAAGGCTCACTGATGGAAGCAGTGAGAGCTGCTTAGTGCTGTTTCAGGTACAGACCATGACTGCCCTCCCAAAATCTGGGGGTGGGCATTGGCCTCCTTTTCTCAGTTTCTTGTCTGGCAAAAGGAAATACTTACACAAAATTCTGGTAGGAAATACTTAGAAACATTGAAGCAAGCTCTTCACTTCTGTGTTTTGGGATGAACAGAGAGGTGCACATCCTTCCCCCTCCCATGCATCCCTTCTTCCCTTGCTCCTCTGCTGTGCAGGGTTGGGAGGCAGCACAGTTAATAGGTGCCATGTTGAAAAAAGCTAAGGAGAGGTGTCTTCTGGCTCCCATTTCTCTAGGTTGATCCTAAACAGAGCCAAAAACTGGTTTCTGCATCTCACTGTCAAGAAAGAAGTTCCCAAGGCTGAATTTGTGGTGTCTTAGTCCCAAAGCAGGAATAAATCCTGTTAATAATCTGGATTTTGGTTGTTATTAGGCACACCAAAACAGTGCATCAGAGGCAATGGGCCTGAGCACTGCTGAGGCTTGATAGCAAAATCCTGGAATAAAGGAATAGGGTAAAGTTTCCAACTTAATAGCATTTAATTAGTTTAACTTGGAGACTTTAAAATGTCGCTAGGATATATTTTCCTTTGTTTAGCTTCTTTTGGTGTGGCTTAGCAGATTTTAACCATCTAAAACTGATTCTTGGTTGGGGGAACCTTAGGTGGTACAGTACATATCCTTTAGTGGAATAATGAAGTGTTTACGTTATGCAGTCCTATTGTGAGATCAATCAGGCTACAAGGCTGGATGTATAAACAGAATCTGCAGGTGGTCCTTGCGTCTCCTTGCCCAGAAGACATGCTTTAATCCTCAGGAAGTAGGCAGAGTAGAGGTTCCAGGAGGCAGCCAGCCCAAGCAAAATAAAAGAACAAAACCAGCCTGAACAATGCAACGCATGTCAAGCCCATAGCGCAATCACTACAAATAGCAGCTGACAGGAGACTTTATGACAATTCACCCATCAGCTAAAATTGCCAAACTCGGGATCCTGGGATTAATGAGCATCTTACTCAGGCGGTACAAGCATGAAATGTGAGGCAGAAGGGTGGATAATGCATCTCATGTGGCCTCCAAATGGTTTGCTCCCTTTCAAGCTGATTTGTTACTCAGCAAATTCTCTTGTGGAAAATCTCTCTTGCTCTGTGCCTTTGCATCTGCTCTTGTATACTTGGCTGTTATACCTCATAAGTACTACTTCTCCCTGTTGCTTCAAGGAGGATACTAATTATGGAGTTACTTGGATCGCCAGGTGGGAGGCAAGTGGGAGAATCAAACATTCACACGTTAGTACCTTTAGTGTGGGGATTGTGTTGATAACTCTCAGGCACATGAGCACTCAAGGGGTGTGAGTAAAAAAGTGTAGCTCAAGCTGGTTGGATAAAGATATAAATTAATGGCTTCTGAAAAAGTGTTAGCAATGTTCTTCCACGGCTCCATGCAATAAAGGAAGTTTTGCCGCAAGAAGGGCAGAAGGATCTGACTCCTTAAAAAGAGTTAGAAGAAGATTTTGTAACTATGGAATAATGAAAGAGGTAAATGTCAAATCAGAGGAAAAATAGTAATACTAAAAAAACCCCTAAACCCACATAGTTGCGTTGGCTTAGATGTAGTTTGCAATAGGGTTGTTTTAATTAGACTTGTGAAGCAGGGAAATACCAAATGGGATGTTCTGCACTAAGGAAAGAAAAAAAAGTTTCCAAGCTGAAACATGGAACACAATGGAATTGAGTTGTCCACATGGGTGCATTCTCTTCCTCTTTTTGAAGACAGCACCTAAACCAGTTGAGTCAGAAACTAGTGAAGGGTAAAGATCTCTGGAGCTCTCCTGTCTCTTTAGATTCTTATCTGAAGTGTATTTAAGCCTTTGGAAAAGTCTTGCAATCTTATGAGATTTTGTTTGTTGTCCTTCTCCTCCCTCCCTGCTCCGCGTTCACGTTTCCTGATTATAAAATAGCTGGTCATATGAGGGAATGGATAGGTGGTGGGAGAAGGGGACAGATCTATTTATCTATCTATCTATCTATCTATTTTCAGCATTTTGCATTTCATCCTGTCCAGAAGCAGGTATTTTCACAGTGTGGAAAAGGGGAAAAATAAAGTCTTTTGCTGCTGAAGCAATTCAGATGAAATGACATGTAAAAATGTGGACATTTTTTGTATTTGCCAAACAAGTCCATCTCAACTGTGTGCAGGTGACCTTTTTTTATGGGCACAAAGATGTTGCCCGTACACGTAGCAAGATCAAACTTGCCTGATTCCTGAGGCAAGAGTTTTGTTGACAAAATTAGAAATACCAAACTCTACATCAAGACTTATTTCCACTTTCAGCTACTCTTAGATCTCTCTGCCTAGCTTCTGTTGTGATATGTCTTCCTCCCTGCCCTAGTTTTATTGTATGTAGGCCAAGAAGTGTTATTGGAAGGTAATGTCAATACAAACTTTGTCCTCTTTTCCAGAGCAGCCTTGTATATTGCTTCTCCTATACTGACCTATTATCACACTTATCTATCACATAGTATTTGTACTTTTTAAAGCCACTTTAAAGGTAATGCAGTGATGGTTCCAGTGATCTCATTTGTTTCTGGATCATACGTATTTGGATTTGCTTCAAAGCCTGGGGGATCTTTAGATCTGAGACTCTCTAAAATGGTGTCTTGAAAAGCATTTGTTAGGAATCGCTCATTACACAGAACTTCAAGAAACATTGTATGGAGTAACCTACAAATTGCAGACAGAATTTTGGTGTTCTTTTGCTGTGAGAATTCTTGTCCTTGCTATTTATTTACTTACAGGAGCATTTGTAGTAGCTGAACAACCTTAGCCCAAAAACTCTATAGGACAAAACTTGAAGATGCTTTCTGTACTATTTGTGGCCTACTGCTCATATCCTATAGGAGCGTGTGAAAGTTCTGCTCTTTGAGGCATTCTGAGGCAGATTGCAGAACTAAGCATTTAAAGATAAATTCATGCCTTCTCTTTGTGAAGTCTTGAGTTCAGCATGCCACAGGAGGTAATAGGTGGTTGACATGAAGAACCAAGAATAATTGGGGTGCGGCAGAGGGTAGGGTGCTACTGATAGTTATTACCAATTTTTCTTCAGTTTTTATTCTGCTGATCATGGAGACTGTATGTCGGTATGCCCTATGTATAACTGATATCAGTGTCACAGTCTACACTGAGCTCTATTTGAGGTAGTTTAATCATTCGTGTTAGCCCTAAGCTGTTCTGACCAAAAAGGGAATTGAGTAAGATGAACAGGATCTCTCAAAACAGTGGCTTTATAGGGATCTCTAAAAATGATTAGGCTCAAGAACTGTCCAATCATTTCTAGAACACTGTCCCTATTGCTCACATTGCCCTTAAGAAAATTTGTATACAGCTCTTGCATAGTTTATGCTTGGCTTTTTGTTCCTGGCTGTCCCAGGGCAGCTCAGTTGTTGTTCTGATACAGAAGGTCTTTGATGTGTTTGGAATTAAGCCATCAATGGTGACATGAGAATATATTCTACTGAACTAACAATGTGAACATCACATACATGCAGACACAAAAATGACAGCAGATTATTAGCTGAAACCCTAGCTTACCATCTGCCCTACCCATTTGTCATGGACTAAGCTCTGAAGGAAGAGGAAGCAGTAGACTTACGGGTTTTCTAGACTGAGTTGCATAGAGCCATCATGCATATCAGTACTTGGAAGAAAGTGACAAGGGGGTGGCAGGAGAAGAGTACTTATTGGAAGCATACAAAAAGGTTTTCATAGAGCAGACAGCATAAGGTTCATTTGTCAGGGACTCTTCAAGTTAGGAACCAATGCAAGAAGGTTATGTGTGACAGATTGAGAGTGGTAGGTGAGCAGAGAAATGGCATAGGCAGAGCTGGGAAACAGACCTAGGCAACTGTTTTGACCTATGTGGAGCACAGATTGAGATAGGAGCAAAGGTAGGTTTGGCCACAAAAAATGCAGTACTAACCAAAGCATCAGGTGGTGAAGGTTTGGCTTGGGAGGCTGTAGGGGTATAGACAAAACAAAATGAGCTGTGCTGTGGCCGTGATTGGATTGTGCAGCACACAAGTTTCAGTATGGGGTTCTGAATAAAAGGAATAAAGCTTTCAGAAAGTGAAATTGGAAGCATGGAGCAGTGTTGGCACTAGTTTACTTTTTGCAAGAGCTCAGAAATGAGGATTTAGCCTTAGAAAAATAAAACCAGAAACAGTGTACAATGTACCACTTTTCTGAACTGCTGACTTAAGTTTGATGTTTAATTAGCTTCACTTATGAACTTCAGTGGAATTTGGAGAGATTTTACTTTGTTTACCTATTTTGTATTTCTTATCTCAGATCCTGAAGAAGTAGTCAGGGACTTCTACTCAAAAGACAACATGCAGCCCCTGGGTTCACAAAGTTTCTAAACTGCAGATTTCCAAAATCCAGAAGGATAACAAGTAGGGTCTGTGTTGCTGTATGTTTGCCTTATTCTTACGTACTTTCACAAATAACTGCCACTGGCTATGAGATGCAGCACTCTGATATCCTATGCTATCAGATAGAAGATAGCAGCTGAATGTCATATGCTTTTCTTCTCTCTGTGTACAACAAATCCAAGTGCAGCTATGCGGGGAAGTACATTAAGTAACATCACAGGTTTTTGCAGAGCTTTCTGTCAGTGCACTGAGGAAATAATAAAATTCTTCCTAAATTCTCAGCATCATAGAGAAAGAGTAGTAGTGGATATGGGTAATTTCGGCCTTGGCAGTTAGCCCCCCTCTCCTCCCAAATATATAGTCTGTGCAACAAAATGTGGTCTCTAAGGCAGGCTCATTCAGCAAGGCTTATAGGCGCCATGTAGCTGCCCAAGCAGATGAGGGAAAGAAGCCAGTGTTTCCTGGAGGTGATCCATGTGAGGAAGTGTGTACCTAATGTAGCAGGCTGGTCCTGCAGCCTGGAAGCACCACCATTGATGAACCCTTATATGAGAGGCAGGATGTGGCTCTGAGATCTTTTGGAAAACTGAAACTGGAACCAAGGACTCTAAGACATGGGCACTTAACAAAAGAGTTAAGTAAGACTTACTATGAGGTGCTATGAGACAAGCACACTGAGTAGGCACAGACCTCCAAAATATTCTATTCAAAACCCAGCCTGTAATTCATAGATGCTAACGAACTGTTGGTATGTTCAGGCTGAACAAGAAATTTGACGTTGGCCCATTGCTGTGGTTTAACCCCATCTGGCAGCTAAACACCACTCAGCTGCTTGCTCACTCTGCTCTTTCCCCCTGGGTGGGATGGGAAGGAGAATCGGGAGAAAGTAAAACCTGCAGGTTGAGATAAGAATTAGATTAATAATTGAAATGAAGTAAATGATGATAATAATAATAAAACTTATAACAGAAATAATGATAATATTAAGAGGGAACAAAAAAAAAGAAGAAATAAAAATTCAGAAAACACAAGTGGTGCACAACACAATTGCTCACCACTTGCTAACTGATGCCCAGCCCTACCTGAGCAGCCATTGGTAGTTCCTGGCCAACTCCTCCCAGTTTATATACTGGGCATGATGTGCTGTGGTATAGAATATCCCTTTGGCTAGTTCGGGTCAGCTGTCCTGGGTGTGCTCCCTTCATGCTTCTTGTTCCCCTTCTCACTGGCAGAACATGAGATACTGAAAAGTCCTTAATTTAGAGTAAGCCTACTTAATAACTAAAACATCAGTATGCTATCAACATTATTTCCAGACTAAATCTAAAACACAGCACTGTACTAGCTGCTAGGAAGAAAATTAACTCTATCCCACCTGAAACCAGACACCCACGTATATGGAAGAGCTACCAGACCCTAAGAGGTATGTATTCTACCAACATAAGATGCATATGGAAGAATTATTTAGAGGGAAGGAATATTCTTCCATTGCCTATGCCCTGAGCTGAATCCTTCTGAAGGAAAGGCTACCATCTCCGTGTGGACTGTCAGCATGTGAAGGGGTGGCATGAATAAACTGGGGAAGCCTTTGACTTTCCCTCTGCAACCCAAATGGAATTGAATGGCTATGAAGGTATAGTGCAGTGCCTGATCCAGTCCTATATTGTGATAGGTTCTTGCTGCATCACTTGAGAATCCCTTTAGGGTTTCTTAGGTCCCCTTTCGAGTTTATAATGGAGAAATCTGTTTGGGCTAAAGCTCTCCCTGGGACACATAGGTGGAGGCTGATTAGTTACTGGTAATAGGTCACTATTACATGCATGAACAATTCACAAGGAAAAATGGTAAGGATTTTCCACCACACCCTAAAGGTGTAGAAACATAGGCATGTGGAACTGAAAAGGCTAACATAAGTGCACAAAGCATCCAAATGACAGAGCTCAGTTTCTCCTTTAAAGTAGTTTGCAAAATCCTAGTAAGCAGAAGACTCCACAACTTTCCGTGTGCAGAGAGATGGAAACACCTATTGCTATTTGACCCATAGACAGTTTTCTGCTTTTCAGCCAGACTGCTTATTTGTTTCAGCTGCTTTTCAGGATGACGAGTTGTCTAAGAATGTGCTGGTGTTTAGGAGGAAGGCGGGTTGTCTTATAGTATGCCTGACTACCTGAGCACAAGTACCAAGATGTGAACTACATCACTGAGCTTACATCTTACCCATGCCCTGATGAGCAAAAAGAATTTGAACATTGAGCAGTGTATGACCTTGCATCTGTACCTGTTCCTTGTTGTATGACTGCATTGAAAGGTATCACCATGCAATTAAATAAAGTTCTCATAACAGGGCTGGGTCAAGAAATCATCCGATCTATCAGGGTCCATCACTTTTAGGCTCTTCCTCACACTGATAATTTTAACTCTAGTAATTTTGTTAGCTAAATGATGAGGACTGCTCAGGTAATGAAGTTTATGGCCCTCAATAAATAAACATTAAGAAAAATTATGACCATACTGTCTCTTTATGTGTAAGTAGATGTTATGAATTCAGATATAGACAATAACTCTCTCAACAGAACTCTCTTGCTGAATAACCAGGAAGAGGATGTATAAGTGAAGGTGATTATGTGCAACCACTTAGACTAATGTATTCTGACTTCTTTGCTTGTCAGTCACACTATGTTAACTCCCTTTTTTGCTTTGAGTCCAAGCAGGTTTAGATCTGTTAGGAATGGAGATCTGTGATCAGTACAGTAGATGTCACTTATAGTCACCGCAATATAAAAGCACTCTTGCATCTGCTATGAAGTGAGAATAGTCTCCAAGTGGTTTCTATTCTTGCTGCTTCTGGCTACAACAGCCCTGAAATTGTTCCCTGTTTTACAGGAAAAAGATTCTGCAGTGCAGAATGGCTTCGGGCTATATTGTATTAATAACTTTCTTCTGTCATTTTCCCTGTAAACAGAGCTGCCAACTCAGCCTTAATCACAAGATGCACCCAGTTTGTCTCCACCTCCTGCAGCCCCTCTATAGCATCCACAGAGCATGTATTAACAGCCCAATGCCCTGCATTCTTTGCCTTTAAGTTGTGTCTGGCATGAGGTCGGAAAGCAGGAGGGATGACCCTCGGAGAAGGATCCCCTGCCCAAGCAACAGCATAGCACTGAATATTTTCCTCCTCCTTAGGACACGCTGGCCCAGGAGAGTGTCCTGTGGGTGACTCTTGGCATGGGATTCCCCTCTGCTGACCCAGACTTTTATTGGCATCCAGAAAGGGTGAGAGGTCTGGGTAATGTTAACTGTGGAAACTTGGACACAGCTAGTGTTACTTCTGGCTTTGTGACTTTTAAATGCAGGGTGTACCTAGGGAGGTGGAGTGGCCAGGAAATTATGGTATTCTCCCCCCTTTTCAAAGAAAGTGTCTGTCCAACAGAATAGTGATTTGCTCCAAGATTTCCACTGAATTAAAAAGGAGAAAGGAAGCTATTTCCTATAAGTTCTTTTAAATGTCACGGAAGAACAGCTGATTAAATATGACTTAGGTCAGAGATGAGGTAAAAGATAACATTATTCCAAAGGTAATTTCACTTGCTGGTTGGTGGTCAATGGGGACACTTTACAGAATCATTAGGGTTGGAAGGGACCTCTGGAGATCATCTAGTTCAACCTGCCTGCCAAGGCAGGGCCACCTAGAGCAGGTTACACAGGAACGCATCCTGGTGGGTTTTGAATGTCTCCAGAGAGGGAGACTACACAACCATTCTGCTACTCTGAAATGCTTTGCATCCATCCATAAAAATATTCTTGTGTTGCACCAGGTAATGACATGCTGGGCACCTGTGTGCTAGCACAAGAACAATTGTTTTCAGAAATATCTGGAAGCTTTAGCTTTTAAAACAATTTCTGGATGACTGCTGGCTCAGGCGTTGAAGTCTAATTTCCACTGTTTGCAGATAGCAAATTTTTCTTAGAAGATCACCAGAGGCTGGGAGAAAAGAATCACAGGCTGACCTGAGTCTAACCAGTCCACAGGTAGATAAGGTGTATGATTTTCAGTAGACAAAGGAGCCAAATGAAATGCTGTGGTCATGATCAGCTCAGGCTACCTTTGATTCTTGAGCATGAGAGTAACCATTTACAACAGCATTGGTATAAGGTAGTTTTGACATGAACTTGTAACATTTGACTTCCAATTGTACAAACCTGCTCTACCTTGATATTTGCTTAAAATAATGTGAAAATGCAGTCATGATGGTTTGCGATAACCCTCGAACTGCTGAGAACAGCGTACGTAGAAAACAGGCAGTTTTGTTCTTGGAACTACTTCATCTGTTTCTGGTGTAACTATGTTAAGTCCTGTTTGCAGCCTGTTTGTATTCTGACTCACTCTGGCAATAAGAAACCTTTTAAAAATAATAAATACATAATAAACTAAACACCAACAATTATTTTAATACACATTTAATGATGTGACTAGAATCATTAGATTCTCTTGATCTTTCAGCTGCATTTGTTCCATTAGCAGTGTATTTTATCATATACCAAATAATGCTTTCTCTGTTAATACCCTATGTGAGTGGAAAGAAAACTCACAAGATCTGTTTGGGGTTTTTTTTTTACATATATGCAGGAGCACATATGCAGAAACCCTTTTACAGTTAGGCAGATGTTGTGAACTTTGTCAAAATTCCTTCACCTGTTCTATCTGGGTTCAGGTTAACATTCATGGCTGCTGCCGTTAGAGTATGGAGCAGTTGTTCTCACATACGTATCTTTCCAGTTGATCAATCCATCAAATAGTAGTTAAAGAGAATGCTTCAAGATAAGAGTAATGGAACTGCCATTAATTTATCTCTGACTTCGGTTGAATACAAAAATGAATTAAAACCAAAGTAAACCAAAAACCTAGCTATTCACATTAAAAACATTCTACCCACTACCCCCCCCTAACTCTCCAGAAAAAACCCCATGGATGTGTTGTGATTAAAAGAAGAACATTTATTAAACATCCTTTAGATCTCAGTCTTGGAGTTTAGAAACAAGGCATTAAGCTGTGTAAACTGGTGGAGATCACTGCAGCTTTTTAGACAAAGTTCTCAGATCTTTAACACTGAATTAAGATTAAAAAAACAAAACAAAAAACCCTAAACAAAACAAACAAAAACCCCAGAAAACCTATCATCTCCTGTGTCCCCACTGCAAATGTCTACTAACTACAGGAAATAAAATCACCCTTTTTCTTGTAGGGGAAGCTGGGTGTGAATTTTTCCAGATTGATCCTTGTGCTCCTGGCTACCAGCCAGGGCAGGGAGCATGCTTGCTGCTGCACAGCACCGCTTGTTTACAGCTGCCTTAAGAAGTTATAGTGAATGTTTCTGTGTAATCTCTCCCAATCTGAAGAGCACTGCTGTTGAAAGAAATCTTCCCTACATGGACTGAGTTCAGAGATGAATGCTGCTTTGCCCACATGAGCATGATCTGCTCACCTACTTTCAATCTATGTTAATGTGAAGATGGGCATACTACTTTCTTTTATAAAATTGATTACAGATTGCCATATATTGCCTCAGAATGACTAAGCCTCTGAAACAAATTATGCAAGTGTAAATTAATGCAACTTCAGTAACAGAACTGCACTGATTTATGCCTACAGTGCTATGGCCTTAAAGCATTCATTTTTTAAATTCTTTTCTCTTTTTTTTAGGTGGTTAAGCCTCTAGCCTATGATCCAGACAGATTTACATAAAATTACCCTTAAAATATTAGATTATCAGGACTTGAGAAGTCAGTTTTACACTAGAAGAGCGTGAAATTTCCATTTCAATGGAGAGATATAAATATTCAGTAGCTATTGTCATTACACAGATAGGTGTGGTTCTTACAATGCTGTTTCCCTGTGGGGAGAGGAAAAAGCTGCATGAAGTTTTTAACTACAGAACTATGAATATGTGCAGTGAAATCAGTTGAGAGATTTGAAATCCATTTTTCCTTTTATCTTTAAACAAAGCAATTAAATTAAACACATGTACATTAATATAAAGTTAAAGTTACAATTATGATCATGAAGTCTTTGAAATCAGTGGCAGAATTCCCATTCTGTAATGATGAAAGCCAACACTCAGGGTAAAAAATAGAAACAGGCAACTTGGCAAAAATCTCTGTTTTCCTCCTCCTGGGACTCTAAGGAGAAGCAGGCTGAAAGTGCTATCACTCTATAGCAATGCTGGATAAAAGGCGCGCTTATGCTTGCAGTAGTATGATGACTGATTTTCTGTTGGAAGTGTTAGCTTATAGAAAACTGCTGGGTGCCATCACCCATCCCCCCCACCCCCCATCCCCCAAAAGATATTCTGTATTTAATTTGATTATTTTAGAACTGTTGAGAAGCTTATTTTAGTACTTGTTAAGAAGTTGATTGCCCATTGGCCATTTGTAGTTGGGAGATTCATGTTCTTGTTGTCTTGAATGGATCAGATATTTAGGCTACTTTTGCCTTTACACATAGTGCTACCTCCACATCCAAGACCTAGTCTGATCGGGAAGACTGATCAGGGCTACAGAAAAGAGATCAAGCAGTCTTCTGGCTTTCTAGAATACAAGGATTGAATGTGCTCCTAGAGATAACTCTGCACTGACTAGAGAGGGACCCTGGACAGCTAGTTTAAACCATGTATCTTTTAAAAGGCTAAAGTTAGGTGAGATGAGTCTCACTATTAACCTCACCTGAGTCTGTCCCTGTATTCCTGAGGGGAACCCATTTAGATCAAAAGCAGACAGCTAGAGAGTAGGCAATAAAGTGGCTTGAGGGGTGTGAGATCTTCTGATCAGCAACTGTTTTTATACTAAGACTTCACACAGATTTATAGGGAGGTGCCTTCATTAAGATTGTAGCCAGACTGAAGATGCAGAGGGAAATGTGGATAAAAGTGGCACAGCACTGGGTTTCTTGGCTTGCTGTCCTGGGGAAGGGCCTCAGTACCAGCCCTTTCTTGTGGCATTTGGGTGAGTCAAACCAGACCTGGGTTTTTATGTATTATTTGTTGCAAATTAACATCTACTCTGTGGTACCACCTTAAGGTCTGACCAGGTCAGGAACTCAGTGTGCTAATCATAAACATGAAGCAAATGACTTTCCCTCTTTCAAAGACTCATTAAAAAATTTCAGCAAATTCTTTCTTTGTGTTCCAGCTCTCCAGTGAGTGTTTACTGGCACGAATCTTTAAGAAAGCTGTGAGTGTTTAACACAATTGACGAAAGCAGAACCATGAGTGTTCCCACTAGAAGCCAACTTCTAGGAGTTAATTCATCAGGAAAGAGAAGCATAGTATTCCAGGTGACCTGTATATGTAGCTTGAATTACAAATACCAGGTAGTCACAGCAAACTGTTCACATGCCCTGTCTGAACAGGGCAGGGAATACCCGTGAGTAAGCCCACAGTCTGCTTGTGGGCAGATCAGTATAGCAGGTAAAACCTAATTGAATTTCTCCCTCTCTTATCACATGATTATTCATTCATCACAGATCAAAACCTGAGAATGCCCAGGCTTCAGATGCCCATGGGCACTTGTTACTCGCTTTGTAGTATTAAAAGCAGCAAAGAAACTACTAAAAACCTTCAAGACCATAACTTGCCTTCTGTTTCCAAATGTGAGGAATATAGTGGAATTTTTAGAGGCATTGGGCAGAACTTAACCCAAGGATTCTGGTAATGGTATCAGAGTAACCCTTGAGGAAAGGTTTGTGGTTTTGGAAGCCCAGAGTTAGGAAGATAAAAGTTATGGTGAAGTTTCAGGGTCACAGAACATGCAGTGTTTGATGTGCTGTCTAGGAGAGTGGGATTCCTACCAGAGACAGAGCCCAGTCCCGAGCTTCCATCTGCTCACTTGCTCTTAGAAGGAAGTGCAGCATCATGTGTAGCTTCTAGGCAGTTGGTCTTTCAGGCAGTTACAGAATAAATGCATTTTTATGTATAATTTATGCGTGTATGCTTGTTTGTTTATTTCCTCCCTCCCCCTCTCTCTTACCTTCTCTACCTTCTTACCAATCTGACATTCTCTATGGTGTCTAGATAGCAGATCCAGTCTTTGGATTAAATCTTGATCAGAATTTGTAGTTTTGAACTTCTAGCCTGCCATGTCTAATGTCATTACCACAGTTTTCCAGCAGTCTTTTTATTTTCAGAAAGAATTGTGGTGTACCATAGCTAGAACAGCCACTTTTATGAGCTGTTGTACTGGGTTTGGCTGTAGCAGTTATTTTTCTCTTTCTTGGTAGCTGGTGGAGTGCATCTCTGAGGTAGCCCATGGATGATTAGGTATCCATGTACCACAGTTTGATGTTAATTCTTCTGCATATATCATAGCTGACCAAATAAAATAGTGTCAGACTGTGAAAACTTGTGTTGTAGAGCTTGGAAAGCTATGAGGCACAGAACAATTCATACCATACAGAAACCCATTGTATTTCTTCAGCTCTTTAAGGCAGGTTTGAACACTTCTCTCCTAGATGAACTTAGAAATAATCTATCAGTTTGCATAAAGATTTTAAGTTTTAACCATGCCTTTAAAATCACTGCTGCCAAAAATCAGAAGATGGCTTTTCTGCTAGGGCAGCCAATGATAATATTTGTCTTTCTATGAATGATGTATTCTGTGGACAGAATTTGAATGGAATATTGAATGGAAACAGTTCACATTCTTAGGCTGAAGAGAAGCAGTTGCTCTAGACTGTCACATGGTGTGTGCTTTCAAACACTGATACAACATGGGGCACACAATAGATGGTTAAGCAACGACAGATTTTTGGATTTAGATGTCTATCCCTCTTTGTCAATCATGTGATTTTCTCTTCTTAAGCTCTTGCATGGTACTTGGGTACAAACACAGGATCTTTGTACATTAAGGAGTAAATCCATGTGCATGTTCACATACATGTGTGTATTGTAGAATGAATCATAGAATGGTTTGGATTAGAAGGGACCTTAAAGATTATCTAGTTCCAACCCCCCTGCCCTGGACAGGGATACTTCCCACTAGACCAGGTTGCTCAAAACCCCACTTGACCACTTGACCACTTCCAGGGATAGGACAGCCACAGCTTCTCCGGGCAACCTGTTTCAGTGCCTCACCATGTTCACGGTGAAGAACTTCCTTATATGTAATCAAAATCTTCCCTCTTTCAGTTTTATGCCATTCTTCTTTGTCTTATCACTACATACCATTGTAAAAAGTCCCTCTCCAGCTTGCTTGTAGGCCGTCTTTAAGTACTGGGAGGCTGCTCTAAGTCTCCCCTGAGTCTTCTCTTCTCCAAGCTGAACAAGCCCAGCTCTCTCAGCCTGTTTTCATAGGAGAGGTGCTCTATTCCTCTCATCATCTTCATGGCCCTTCTCTGGACTTGCTTGAGCAGGTCCACATCCCTCTTGTGTTTGGGGCCCCAAAGCTGAAGACAGTACTCCAGGTAGGGTCCCACAAGAGCAGAGTAGAGGGGCAGGATCACCTCCCTTGACCTGCTGGTCATTGTCCTTTTGATACAGCCCAACATACAGTTGGCTTTCTGGGCTGGAAGTGCACACTGCCGGCTCATGTTGAGCTCATCAACCAGCACCCCCAAGCCTTTCTCCTCAGGGCTGCTCTCAATCCATTCTCCACCCAGCTGGTATTTGTGCTTGGGATTGCCTTGACTCAGGTGCAGGACTTTGCACTTGGCCCTGTTGAACTTCATGAGGTTTGCACAGGTCAACCTCTCAAGCCTGTCAAGGTCCCTCTGGATGGCATCTCTTGCCTCCAGTGTGTTGACCACACTACACAGCTCAGTGTCATTGGCAAACTTGCTGAGGGTGCACTCAATCCAACTGTCCATGTTGCCAATGAAGATGTTAAACAGACTCAATACTGACTGCTGAGGAACACCACTCAGCATTGGTCTCCACTTGGATGTTGAGCTCTTGACTGCAGCTCTTTGAGTGTGACCATCCAGCCAATTAATTCCTTATGCAGTGAGTGGTCCATCTGTCAGATCAATGCCTCTCCAATTTAGAGACCAGAATGTCATGTGGGACAGTGTCAAATGCTTTGCACAAGTCCAGGTAGATTATGTCAGCCATTCTTCCCTTATCCAATCCCTTATCCAATGCTGTAACGCTGTCATAGAAGGCCACCAAATTTGTCAGGCACAATTTGCACTTAGTGAAGCGATATTGACTGTCATCAATTACAATGTCCTTTGTCTGTTGCAGAATGCCAAACTAGAACACAAGTTGCTTATTCAAGTAATGATGGGCTAGCTTCTCTGGAAACCTTCATAAAGTGTACCTTGAAATAAGTATTGGATACATTAGTGAAGTCAGATGCTCTCTCATCAAACTGTGAAATTGAAGGCATTGCTGCTTTTTTTTTTTTTCAGGACTGAGCACTTGAGTTTGAACTCTTTTTTCAAGGGCTTGAAGTCTTCTGGGAACTTAGACTCTCATTCTGCACTATAGTAAGTGTTAACAAGTCTTCCTTCTGGTTCAAGTTAATGAGAATTGTATATCATCATCCACAAAGATGTAATTTGTAGGAATTAAATCAATAGGAAGGAGCAGTTATTAGGTGTCATTTGCATTAGTTTCCTATCTAGCCTGTATTTCTGTCTATGCAGTAATTTCATACATCGAACTAGCAGTGGAAATACTGCTGCTCTGCAATACTGAGTGGTTGTACTTTCTGGCAAAATGCCACAATGCGAGATCTGCTCTGTTTCTGACAACACTGAAGAAAGTAAAATGCTGTCATAGAGTGCCTAGTACCATGAAGGGCTGTACCGCTATTTGGTGTGTTCAACATGACACAAAAAATGGAGGAATTTTTCATTTAAAGATATTATTTGCACACTTGTGGAAGAAGTAAGGGGATCTGTATTTGCTCACTGAAAAACCTTGGAGATTTTATGCATGCTTGTGACTCATCCTGCTTGATATTAGACACTATGTTTGTTTAAATTGCACAACATACTGATCCTACCATTTACCAACTGTTTCCTCGTTTTATCCGTCTGGATCTGTTGTCGTGCCTCTTCATGCATGCGTATTGAACAGTGAAGCCGAGTGACACTGTAATTGCTAATTCCACCCTCTGGTTTGGCAGGTCACTCCTATATTCTAGCTGTGCAAAAAATAAATGGGCTAACTTCAGCCCATGCCTTGTCAGCTTGTTTAGTGTTGTGGGTAAGCAGTTTGTGCTAATAATTTGATATGGAGAAATTGTGTTTCATTTCCTTGCAGATCAGCCATCTGAATATTCTGCTTATCTACTACATTGAAAAATTTTCTCACAGGCAGTAATCATTGGTCTGGGCACTCAGCTGAATTCTCAGTACCAGAAGAGTTAGGGGCTAGGAGCTACTGCTGAGTGCTGAGCAGAGATCTGTTGTCAAACCACGTGGCAGGCAAGTAACTAAAATTCAGGCCAGGGCAAGCCAAACCAACTTCAACCTCTGTTTCTAAAATGCCATTGACATTTCAGTGCCTGGAATCCATTGCCAAGCTATGTGGTAAGGGTTTAAGTGAGTAGGCCAAAACCGATTCCTAAGTGCAAGAGGAACAGCAAGCATGTAACCCCACTGGCACTTGTATGCTTGCGTTCAGCGCTGACAAACTCCAGGTCATGTTGGCTGCAGTTGCAAAGGACCTATTTCAATACTCAAGTAGGCTAGTGGGTGTTTTCCTTTCTGTCTGATTTGGAATAGAACCAAGCTTTGTGGAAAGCATTTTTCCCCCCTCTGAGTTTATGCTAGAAGTGTTACAATAATCCACATGCAATAAGGAAACACAATTGCCTGGGAAACTACCCATGAAACAGAGTCTTTGCGGTATTGAAACCTGATGGTGTTATCATGGAGAATCCAGAAAGTATCACTGGACTTCCTTTCCGTAGGCATTTGGTGTCCACTACAAGCTAATAAGAATTTTAACCATTGAGGGCATTACATTTTCTGTACTTGTGAGAATATACTTAGCATATCTTTAACAGACATCATGCTGCCTGTGTTTGCATTACTAAGTATAACAGGCAAGCGAGCCTTGTGTGCTGCAATTCTTGACTTTCCCAAATTGTGCTCAGATTTTTCTGGGTCGCTTGTAAGAGTGGTTTCTTTCCATTGTGTACTTCATCAGATGAACATACAAAGCAGGAGGTTAATCCTCACTGCATCAAAGAACAGGCATACTTAAGTCTACTGCAAATGTTTGGGATCTAAGGCCAGCTCGAAGAAAAGTCTTCCATAAGCCATGTAGGTTTTGCCAAAATGATTTTCATTGAAGTCCTCAAGTTCTGCATTGAACTATTCCGGATAGCAAACACAGCAATCTTTTTTTGCATAAAAAATGTCTCCTTTAGATAACTCAATCCAAGAGTGAAATTGTTTTCATACCCAGAGAAAATTGCTTGATGTCTGGTCATTAGCATAGTTCAAAGCTGGAGCTGTTCTATAGATATTTAGCATTTGGAGCAGTGTGTGGAACCAGTTGGGGATGAGAACACAATGTGCTTCCAAAAAAGAAATCTTTCACTTAAGCAGAGGACAAGTTAATTGCTGGGAATTTCTTTCTCAAATCCCAACTGTTCACTTTTTCTTATTAAAAATACAGAAATGTCTTCAGCCTCTTTAAATCTCGATATTAAAATGTTCATTAAAACGTTCATATCACTGAAATTTCTGACTCAAATGTCAGTTATTTGTGTTCTGATGAGCAGTTCTTGGTTGACTAAAAGGCATCTGTAGGCAGCTATAATGTGTTTTAAAGTTACTTGCTTGATAGGGCAAGCTGATTCATATTTTCCTTGCTAGGGTCATTCTTCATTTTCTTTGCTGCGGTATTATATAACTGCAATACTGCTAATGCATTTATGTAACATGAATTGCATTTTGCACTGGAACAGAGATTTGTGCAATGTGTAACTGTAATAATATCCAGCTTCTCTTTGGATTGGTTATTTGAACAGTAAAATAGAATCCCTCTTCACAGCTTCACCTTGGTGAACCTGAGGGGGATTATGAGGCTGGTGGTGAATCTGACAGCAACAACATTCAGGTTTATTATTAATTGGGTGGAAATAATCTGACAATTGGGAAATTGGATCTATGTGATGCATCTCTGGATCATTGCAATGGCCTTCTCAAAAGATGGCCTGAAGCAGAAGGTCTCGGAGAAGCTACATCAGTCCCCGCAGCTGTATAGGTCCCCATTTTGGGGACCTGCCTTGCAGGCTGTAGGGCTGTTGTTGGCTCTGTGCTCCAATGCAGTGGGAGATATGCAGCCTGCCCTTCCTCATGATCACAGGCTCAGCTAGCGTGTAAAGTGCTCAGCAGTTAGGGAAGAGGGGTCTTCCTGCAGAGCCCCTCAGTATCTCCTGTGGATATAGAAGCAGACTGGGCATGGGTAAGGTGGGGTTAAAGCAAGGGTGTAGGCACACTGGATGAGGCAACCTTTATTTGGGTGTTGAGCTGTTTTTTTGCATCTAGTAGTAGCATATCTCGCCTGAAACTACTGTTAAAGAGCAGTCTCCTCCATATGAATACCATATAACCAAGCATTTTGAGGAATGATGTGTGACAAAGGTGCTCCAGAAGTCATCAACAGATGGTGTTGAATATCATAGAATGGTTTGGGTTGGAAGGGACCTTAAAGACAACCCCCCTGCCATGGGCAGGGACACCTTCCACTAGACCGGGTTGCTCAAAGCCCTGTCCAACCTAGCCTTGAACACTTCCAGGGATGGAGCAGCCGCAACTTCTCTGAGCAACATGTACCCTCATAAAGATTTTTTTTTTTTCCCTAATATAAATGCTTTATCTTGATATAGCTATTGCCTTTAAGTGAGTGACGTCTGCAGATGTATTTGAGTTATCTTCAAAAGGAGTATTGGGGATTTACCTAATCATAGACTTACTGAAGTTTGAAAAGACCCGTAAGATCATTGAGACCAACCATTAACCCAACACTGGCAAGTCCGCCACTAAATCATGCCCCTAAGCCCATGTCTACAAGTCTTTTAAATACTTCCAGGGATGGTGACCCAACCACTTCCCTAGGCAGCCTGTTCCAGTGCTTGACCATCCTTTTGGTAAGGTTAACAGGCAAATTTATCCATGTGAGGAAAGTGTGTTTTGAAATATTTCTCAATTTCAGGTCATTGATCTCTGTTAGTAATTTGCTGTATGTTTGTCCCTTCATCACTGCAGCTTCTAAGGAACAGGTTAGGCAAACATCTGCTAAGAATGGTTCAGGCATTGATGATCCTGCTTAGATGACCTTTTGGGGTTTATTTCATCCCTGTGCTCTTTGATACTGTGGCTTTCCAGGCTTACTCTTATGAGCTTCTAAAAATGTTTGAAGATTAATGGTTAGCAGTGAAATTGCTACTTCCACAGAGTATTAAGGCATCTGCGATACAATAGGATTGAAAATTGCCAGCAACTTAGTGTATATTGAATTTAGAGAAAGTAAATTGCTTCTCATAAATTTTACTGCTGCGTAATTGTCTAACACTTTTTTAAGAATGTCCCCTGAGAACCTAGAAGTGGGTTTTGTTGGTTTTGTTGTTGGGTTTTTTTTTTTTTTTTTGGGAGCTAAACTGAAACTTTTAGATACATTACACAACACTAGTTATATAAGGCAACAAACAGGTTTGTTATTTATGAATTTTATGTAAATAGTAGAAGTCTTGCAGAAGCTATCATTACCTGCAATAGGAGCCACAGAAATAAAATGTAGAAATGCCTGATCATATTCAGCTATCCAGGTTAACAGAGTCAGGGGGAAATTCATTGAAAGTAATAGGACCACAGGGTAGAACAGAGGCAGAATTCTGTTTGTAGGTGTATGCCTAAAGTTCCCCCCCCCCACTTCCTTCCTCCCTGAGAGACTTGCTTGGTGTTGCGATTATTGCTATGTTACGTGACTTCTCTATTCTTATCTGTGGTCTCCCCACACCCCCCTGTTGTTTAATCAGAGGTTTTCAGGTAAGGGCACATTACCACATCCATGAAAAATGTTTTGCTGCCATGTGATTTGGTAGTCAGTCATTACCTTGCTATCAGATAAAGCCTATCTGATTCGAGCGTTTTATTCACTGTTGAATAAACATTTCTGATAATTTTATTTTTTTTTTATGGGAATAACTGAAAGAGTAAAGCTCAGTTATTGCCCTTTGGAGGCATGCCAGCTTCAGAGACGCCATCTTATTTCCTTCCAGTTTTCCAGCAGGATGCAGGTCAAATCTTTTTCCCCTTTATGAAATAGGTGTTACTGTCAACTTGGGTTGATGTCAGCAGGATTAGATCAGATTTCTAATGCCTTTGAGCCAGGACCCTAGTCAAATTAGGGAAAAGAAAAGGAAGGTGGAAGTATGTAGCAGTGCTCTGTGTATAAACTGGGAGCTAAGATGTACCAATTGCCATACAACTACAGGCTGGTTTTCAGGTCTCTTGCTCCTGGTGAGTAGCACCACACTCCTTTGAATGCTGCTGCTTTCAAAGATAGTATTAACATGTAGCCCAACAAAAGCCAAGAAAAGCAGCACCAGTGGCCCTAAATCCTGCAAGACATATCATCCATGCAGGTGAGCTTGCAGTCTGGTGGAAATCTGGTTGCAGGATCAGGCCAGTGTTTGCTCCATCTGAGTAGGGATGTTGGCTGTGCAGACAGGAGCTTGACAAGCAGGAGTTGATAGGAAGAGAGATTAAACCAGGATTTCCAAGGTGCTACTGTGAGTGGCCCTATCTTCTCTCCTCCTCCTCATGTACAGTACCACAAGGTGTCAAGTATGCAACCATCGCTTTGCTCTCCCTGGGGTGAGGAGGAGGGAAAATCAGTGTGTGCAAACTGAGGCCATCATAGCAAATTTTTAGAAGCATGGTTAGGCATGAGGGAACATTTATTTTTTAAAAAGAATGAAAAAAATATAACTCCAATCAGCAGTGTCAAATTTTATTTCTGATGGAAAAAAATATGAGAGGGGCACTTTTTTTTTTTCCTGTGGAAAGAAAGATTTGAAAATTTAATACTTTTTTTTTCCCTCCTTTCTGAGACATGTTTATAAAGATTTTTTTTTCTTAATGTGGCAAAAGAATTTGAGAGGAGAAAAAGACTTTTTTCCACATTTCTTACAATTTCCTAAAACTTTCCAACACCATTTTCCAACAAGAGAGCAAAAAAAAGAACAATAGGATTTTTTTCATGTGTGATAATTTCCTTAAGATTGAAGATAAGTCTTCTATCTTATCTACTGTTTCTTTAGCTTTTTAAATACGGAAAAGGTTTTAAGGGCGGGGGGTGGGGGGATCCACTTTTTTATTAAGGTTGGACAGAAAACCCTCAATGATCTTTGTCTGGAATGACAAATATCGTCATATAACCAGTGTTTCATTTTCCTTTATTCATTGCAGTTCTGTCTGTGAGTCAGCTTATTCTTCCAGCAGCATTGAATTAACAGAGGTGGCTAGCTTTTTTGTATTCATGGCAGAACTGCTCTTTTAATCTGACTTTCCTGGGACAATGGGCTAGTACAAATATGTAAGTTCAGTAATGTTTCAAATTAACAACTCCATCGATAATTATAAAAGCCGCAGTGTTAATTGCACACAGAGTGTATCCCTTATTACTTATTGCTACCACTACCTTCAAGGTTGCCTGACTTCTCATTCAAACTCCTTCTGTTAGTTGGCCACAGTTATATGCAACATTCACCCCTGTCCAAAATCTTCCAGTCTTGGTTTCTGTACAAATCCTGTATAATACCTAGAGTCTAATGTCTTTTTCTTCCGTTCTAAGAGTCAAACTGCAGTTCTTTTTCTGGCATTTTAGTGCTGGTATGATGCAATGAAGTGATAATTTCTTTAGCACGGTTAGAAGTTATGTGGGAACACGTATAACAAATCCATTACACAGAATTGGAGACAGGAGTGAAGTGTTGACAAAGGGCAGGGCTTCACGATAGTGTTTGTGTTAGCTCATTCTGCTTCTGGTAAAATTCAGTTGCCATTTCCATAAACTGGGTCTGAATCCAGGTTAGTGATTGCAATCACATTGGCTGGCATTAATGCTGAATTGTCTTTAGAGAGATAGTCTGGGCTGGGCTGATTGTTACACGGGATAGTTAAATTCAGGTTGGATAAACAATGAGCCCTAAGGCAAGACAAGAGTGCTTGTGTTCTTTTCTTCCCTTTTCTTTTTTATGTTTTCCATAAACTGTTACAACATTTTTTGTATGTTGAATATTCCCATTATGAATAAATGCCTGATCTTTAAATGAAACTACTGCAAAAAACACCTTTCGAAGGACATCTTTTCAAGAGAGTAACAGTGGCTTTGCAGATTTTCATGCAAAGGCTTTTCATTATGTTTATCATTCAAAAAATATGGAATACTATAACATATATTGAAAACATTGAACGTTCACACTTCAGGATGTTGAGCCATCTCACATTTTCAGTGCACCTCTAGGTTTTGTGTACCTTGGTTTTCATGTCTGCTGAAGGGAATAATGTTATTTGCTAGGTTCTACAAAGTGACTTGAGATTGCTGTGAGCATATTAAACACACTAATGCACCAATGTTCATAAACTTACAAATCTGAAACCTACACTTCCTCAATGAGATTTTGAAGACTACATATAAAGTATATAGTCTTTCACTATAGTGAAAAAGTCTTGGTTTTAATTTTTGAGGGATTGCCTGGGAAATCTTCCCCTTAATTACTGCTTTTGGATGAAAAGGCTTCCAATATGTTTGTTTAACTCGGGCAGGTAGGGAGAATGGTGATCTTTCTTTTACAAATGGTTCTTTGAAAGGTGATAGATGATCTACTGAGGGACAAATGAGATAGGAATCTGAAGTCACATGGCAGCTTTTCCTTGGAGTGGCGATCTCCTTTTGTCAACACTTGGATGGTTGTGTAGTTCATCAGGTTGGGTCAAATGAGTGTATCTGATCTCTGGCAATGAAAAAGAATCTGCTCTGCGGTGACCAAGGGGTAACAAAGCCTCTAATCAGGTGAGAGAGTGCTGGTGGACAGGTGCTTTCCTGTGTCCTCCAACATCTGTAGACTCCAGGGTTCTTAAAGGAAGTTTACACAAAAGTTGCATGCACACTTTTTTTAGCCTTCCCCTCCCCAGCTCCTTTGAAAACCTGTGCTTTGAAAGTATACCTGCGAAGCTGGTAAAGCATAATGAAAGGTACTGGCTTTCTGTTAGAACAAGTATTTTTTTTACCTCCCCAAAAGACTTTGCTTTTGCAATTTAGCCTGCTCAAAGCCAGCAGCGTGCAAGTGTGTGTAGTTTTGTTTCCCAAAGATACAATCATCTGCAACACATCTCCTTAAATAAACAGGCCCCTCCTACAAAAGGCAGGTATGCCAGGGGTCAAAAAGGCCAGTTCTTTGTCAGATTCACCACTCTGCAGTTGGATATTTCCTTCGTGAGATTTGCCTACATATTCATGCATATATAAATAGCCTAGTTTGTTTGAGAGCTAAAAAATCTGTGAATACAAGCTTATATATTATATGAACATCTATATGTGTGCACAGCCCGCATAAAGAAAGCCATATATCTATGGCTTTTTGAGCTAAGCTATATGCAGTCCCTGGTAGACACAAACCAAACCAAATCACTTCACAGACAGCCTTACAAGAATGCAAGGTCTGTTAGGTATTAAGTGAATGGAGTAAAAGAGGTCACAGTTTCTTGTTTGCTCCTGGGTTGCTTGCTCAGTTTTGCCAGGATGGAGAGCTGCGGGGCACATTTGGAAGGCGAAGTAACTGGTAGAAAAGGTCCCTGAAAGAACATGAATTAGGAGTGAGGGCCTGTGATTGGGGGTATTGTTTTTTCTTTTTGAGAAAAGGAGTGTTGGCTTCTGGAATATGCTCCTCTTCATACCTGTTCAGGATCTCATATCTGTGTATATTGGGCTACCCCAAAACATTTTGTTTCCCAGTGTCACGGGCGGCAGATTTCAGTATGCCAGCATGAGCACGTTGGCATATGGACCATGAGCATATCAAGCCCTCATGATTACAGCGAGAGTTGCTACATTTGTATCTGAGCAGAGACCCAGGCATTCATCTGTGAGTGCCATAGCAAACATAAGGGAGTATTTATTACCATACAAGTTGTTTGAGAGAGCCAAAGCATTTTGCTGGGGAACTGGGCATGCGAACAAACCCCACTTTGGTATGTGCACTCCAGTCAGTGCATCAGAAGGTTCTTTAGAAATCTTGAAGAGAGTGGAGGGTGGGTTGCTAGACCCTGTATAACATCCGTAGTTTATATGATGTTACTTGGACAGCAGGGTCAAATGGAATGATAGGAAAGCAGGAGTGGTAAATCACTGAACTCTTTGCTATTCTGACGGGAACATGAAATGAGCTTGTAAACATCTGTGTAAGTGTTTTTCTTAATATGAAGGGCTATGATCAGCAGTTATACCTAAAGAATTTTATCAAACATGGTAAAGCTGGACTGCTATGGCTGAGAGCAAGGTTTTGCTCAGTTGCTATTAACGGAGGTGTATCAGCTGATCAGGAATTATTAGAGGAATATGAAGGAGGTGATCAGGTGATCAGCTATGCGCACCTCTTTCCATCAGCAGGGCTCTTTTGCCAATGTATTTTATTTGATTGTTGCAAGTTCAAAACAAGAACTGAGGAGACGGGAGTGAGGAGGGGAGCAGGGAAGTGGTGCTAGAAGCTGTGCTGTATTTTCCAATTCAACAGTTTGGAATAAAAACCCAAGAGATTCTCACTCCTGTGTTTGCGCATGCATCCCCTTTCCTCTTAGATGTCTTTTATCCCCCCTACCCTCTTCCCTCCCTTGCAACTTCACTTGTTATTGGGGGAAGCTGGGAAATTTCTTTCTGCTCTTCCAAAAGCCAGTGTGCTCTGCACCCAGCATGCCCATGTACACAAGCACTTCTCTGTATTTGGGCCCAGGGTGGTCCTCTGTGGCCCCAAAGAGATGAGGGGAAAAAAGTTCCATTGCCTCTGTACCTGTAGTTGGTGTTACTCACGCCCAGTTTGATCCAGAATCCTTCTTGCAACGGGTGCTGCTGACAGCCAGAAGAGATGCCTTCCTCCTGCCTGCTTTCACTGCAGAATGGGTCCTGTGAGAGCCATGTTCTCCCTCAGGTGAGAAGGCAAGAGAGCATCTCTTTCACATCAGTTGTGCAAGAACATGCCAAAACCTCTCTGACTTTTCAGGTTATTTGTGAGTGTTGGCAAGGCTGGGCTTGTTAAGCAATAGCTAATACGTGAGACTTCTCCACAGCAGTTTACTTTAAAACCCGAATGATTTTCTGTCAGCAGAATATCTGTGGTGGAGAAGAGGAAGAATAACCTGAATAAATCAGTCTGAGGAGCACATAACATCCTTTCTAAACATCAAACAGTCAAAACTTCTGGAACTCAGTTATCCCTCTTTTCATGCCAAATTTAATGCCACCGATTCCAAGCTATTCCTCATTTTCTAAGTAAATGAGAGGAGAATTGGAAGAACTTCTAGTAACATCCTACTAAGTGAGTAGGAGGTAATAATACGGTGAATAAATGACTTTTAAATAACAAGAAATTGCTTATTAAGTTGTTTGGTTTTTTTTTTTTTTTCTGGAAGAATCAGTAGCCTAGCAGCTCTTAGTGTCTGAAAATTGTATCCATGTACTTTTAATATACAAAGCAGAAAATATTTCAGTTTGAGGTGGTGGACTGCACCTTGGAACAAACTGGAGGCACACTGGTCAGTTCTTGATTCCTTTGAATTTAAATCGGAAGCCCTTCTAGAAAACATGACTTAGTCAAATGCAAACTTTTTATTTAATAATAGTATGAAATATAATGATTCTGTGAGATACTGGAGGCCAGAAGTTGTAATCTGGAAGTTTTTTTAAACATAAGGACTGTGCATCTGTGAATAAAATCTTGTAGGTCTTGGGCAGTATACAGTTGAGAAGTAAAAAATTAGATTGTATTATCCACATTCCTGCTTGAAATCTGTGAAATTTCTTTGTTGCTTAGCTGGATCCAAGGTTATATGAGTAAAAATCTTTCCTTGTAGTGTCTTGTACTGTCCAGTAAGTTCCCAGTTTTTCAAGCAATTTGAAACAAGAGGTGTAGTATTAGATAAGTAACATCTATCAAGCAGCAGGATGAATTCTTTGCAATGACAGACGTATTCTAATTTAGTAACAGTCCAAATAATGGTTAGCAGCAAGATCAACTCTCCCAAATCCATACAAAACCCAGGGCTGGTAATAAAGCTCCACTCAGGGATATTAGGCTCACTCTGGTTATCCAGACAATGACCTCCTTCCCCCAGAGCATGGATGGGGACCATGTGAGAGGGCCTGGAGACTCTCCATTGCTGCCAAGAGCTCCTTTCCTCCCCATGTGTAGAGCAGAACTGCAGACATGCTTGTGCTTGCGAGTTGTGTCTTTTGATACCACAGCATCACTGTGATATCTGTTGCACAAGGGGGCTCCTGGGGTGACAGGATTTGTATGTAAAGTAGGCTTCGATCCAGCTAGCACTCCTGTCAAATCACTGAGTCACCTATAAGTCTTCATCTTTCCCATGATACAACATGTAGACAACTGCAAGGACCTGTCAAATTCAATTTTTTAGGAAGGAAAGTTTTAAGCAGTGTACAGGAAAGCACCACTGCCCCACATTAGAGAAACATAAACAGAGAATAAGCCTTAAGCTTTTTTGGTATGGGAAGCCTGGAGATATGAAACATCACTCAGTGACAACTATGAGTTTTTCATATGTAAGTGGGTTATTATAAGGCTGAAATGAGACTCCTGAGGCACCAAAATAACACTAAAAGCAATCTTGGAAAAAGTGGGAGTGGTACTGTACACTCGCATAACTTTCACAAAAATACATTTCGAAGGAAGAGAATATATTAAAGATTGCTGAGCCTTTGGAAGTAAGCAAGCATCTCAGGGGAAATTAAAAAAATGGAGCTCACTTGACAAGACAAAATTGACTCTCCTTCTTGACCCAAACAGGATATCACTATCTGGAATCTTCCTACAGCAGCATGCTTTTCATAACCAAACATATTTGCAGCATGCTTTACATTTAGAGGTGTCCCAGTCACTGCATGGGTGCTCATCACCGTGCTTCTGCTTGAATTGACTTGTGGTGTGGACTTTAATGGGATCTCACCTGTTTGTCCCTGTAGAGAATTTCGCCTGTGGGTTTTACTCAAGACACTTGAAAGTTCCTTTGAATCTGTCTTTCTGGAGCTTGGAGTTTTAATTACTGTGCTTTGAGTGGATTTACTGGAGGGGGGAGAACTGCATGTTTTAGAAATAAAGGCATCCTCCACCTGCTTGAATTAAAATACACAAGATGTAGCAACACAGGAGCAATTAATTTCAATGGTAACATTAGCTACTTATTTCAAAGACAAGTCTGGGTGGCAGTGTGCATGTCAGATTGTGCAGCCATTCTTCAACAGGTGATCTGATGCAGACACTCAACTGATTTTGCTGGAGCTCTGCTGACTCGCGTGGACTGAAAAGTTGGTCTGTGGCATCTCCTGTGGCAGCTTCTTTGAAACCTCAGTCCTACCTTTGCTCAGCTGTGCTGATTGTACTTGCCTTTTCCTCTCATGTGCTTGCCACAGTCCCTCCTTTCCCATCTGAACAAGACAGAGTGCTCTTGTTGTAGTATAATGCCATTTTCATGTACCTTACCAGCTCCAGATGTTGAATTCCAACAGAAGGGCATCCACAACAGCAAATTAAAGATGAGAGAGATTTTGGCTGTAAAGGTGCGATGTGTTTGAGTGAGCAACTTGGCTTAGTGTTCAGATTCATTTAAGTGGAGGCTTTTTTTCCCCTCTGGTCGTACCACTTTCACACCTCTAAGCAAGAGGGTTTTTTTGCCTTCAGTAGGTGTGGTGAAGAAATCTGACTCTTCTTCTCAATAGGGAAAGGAGGGGGTTGTTTATCACTTCACCCCATCTACAAAGTCTGGCCTGCTAACGTTGCTTATGAATTTGAGTGTGAGAATATATTTCACAGCTCATATGAGAGTTTGCTACTTTAACTGTTGAGTTCTTGTGGCTGTTGGTGATGCAATCGTGTTGGGAAGGTGCAGCTCCAGGCTGAGCAACTTTTCTTTGAACTCCTCTTGCTACAGCTATTAAAAATAGGTCAGGGTAGAGAAAAGTAGGTCTGGTTTTCTAGAGTATATTAAGCTAATCCATCTTGCATTGTAGACTGTAAATCAAGAGAATAGTGATAGAGCCTGCCTTATGAACATTAAGTTTTACTCAGTCAAAACCAGTTGGATGTACAAAATCATTTCATACACCAGGTGAGAAGGGTTAAAAAACTGA